>NC_064641.1:679029917-679336227 GCF_023864345.2 Schistocerca serialis cubense
TTGACAGATCCGGCTATGGCATCTACACCCTTCTGGATAATGAAAGGGTTGACAGAGGAAAAATCCTTTCCGTCCTCAGATCGAGAGACGACGAGGAACTGTGGGGCAGGCGGTAGTACTTTTGTCACTGATGGCTGGTCACGTTTCCGTTTTTGGGCAGAAGTCGAGACAGATGGAGTGAAATCCATTGCGGAGGAATCCCCCATGATTGCCAGCGTCTCCGATGGCGCGCTCCTTCCTTGTGGGGACCCTCTCAGAGGGCACTCCCGCCTTAGGTGAATGTTTACACCTCAGGTCACACCTCCCGAGAACCAGACGGAGGGACCAATCGGCATGGTCAGAAGGTATCAGCTCAGGCAATCACCCCTCCCCGGGCCTGGCCTTTACCAGGGGGTACGCGCGTGCCTTACATGTCTACCCAGGGCGGGGAATTACGCGTTACCCCGTCACCGGCTACGCATGCGAACGCGTGGGTCGGCCTTCAGGCACGCACAGGGAGGAAGGAAGAAGAGGAAAAGGAGGAGAGAGAGGGAGAGAGAGGACAGACTGTCTCAAACGCCGAGGCGGAGACCAGAGAAGGCAAGGAGAAGAAGGTAATGAGAAGGCAAGGAGAAGAAGGCAATGAGAAGGCAAGGAGAAGAAGGCAATGAGAAGGCAAGGAGAAGAAGGCAATGAGAAGGCAAGGAGAAGAAGGCAATGAGAAGGCAAGGAGAAGAAGGCAATGAGAAGGCAAGGAGAAGAAGGCAAGGGAAAGAGTAAGGAAGACAGTGAGATGGAAAAGAGCAAAGAAAGGAACCAACCAAAGGAAGGAAGAAACGAGAAGTGAAAAAGCAAAATGACCGCAAATAGAGGTCGTGGAACCGTCCGTCTCCGGACGCAGGCGCTAACGACCCCCTTGAGGGGGTGGGACTCCTTTTAGTCGCCTCTTACGACAGGCAGGAATACCTCGGGCCTATTCTAATCCCCGGCCCCGCAGGGAGGGGGGGGGGGAGCAAGGGGTAGGTTCCCACACTGGCTAGCAGAGATGGTTGGCAATCTGGCACTTTCAGAGCCAGCGGGATGAGGTGCCAATGCAGAAATCGCTCATGATGTCAGCAAAGAGATACATTGGGAATGTACATTTATTTTGGTGCAAATCAAGTGATTGTTATTAATATTTGCTAAAAAAAAATGTTGTTGATAGGATGCCTTTCGATCTAGTCATGCGGTAGACCATGCTCTCACACTGTTAATAGTTAGCTTATAATCAGTGTGAACAAGTCCATTTTATGGTTTTCGTAAATAAATGTACCATAATGGTACCCTGTGTAAAAATTATTTGCACAAAAAACCTATTCCTGTTTCACTGCATAAAACATGAACAGTAGTATTGCACTTTTAGAATATGATGGCACTGCTACTGCTTTGCAAGTGGACATAAAGCTAAGAGTGTACCTCCACATAACAGGTAGGAAAAATTCCTACATGGCGGCTCACTAAGTCAGTTCAAGGATGGACTGGCTTAATTACTGCAAAACTCAGGTGGGAAAGTGTGGCCAGTTATACTGTTCACCCGTTATACCACCATCTATCAACTCACAGGCCAATCACACACATTTCTTGAGGTTTAGGAAGAGAAGAGAGCTCAAGCACTTGAATTGTGGTACACAGAAGAATGTTGAAAATTAGGTGGACTGATAACGTAAGGAATGAGGAGGTTCTCCACAGAGTCAATGAGGAAAGGACTACGGGAAACGGTAACAAGGAGGAGGAACAGGATGACAGGGCATATGTTAAGACAAAATGAAATAACTTCCAGGGTACTAGGGGAGCTGCAGAGGGTAAAAACGGTGAGGAAGATATAGATAGGAATACATTCAGCAAATAATTGAGGATGGCAATTGCTACTCTGTGATGAAAAAGTTGGCACAGGAGAGGAATTCATGGTAGGCTGCATCAAATCAGCCAGAAGACCAATAACTAAAAAAAATCGGTGGTATTCACACCTGTCAGCACCTGCCTTCTTTGGAATTGGAATTGTTACATTCTTCTTGAAGTCTGAGGGTATTTCCCCTACATATCTTGCACGCCAAGTGGAATAGTTTGGTCATGGCTGCCTTCCTAAGGATATCAGAGGTTCTGAGGGAATGTCGTCTATTCCAGAAGCCTTGTTTCAGTTTGGGTCTTTCAGTGCTCTGTCAAATTCTTCCCGCAATGTATCTTCCACGTTATTTTCATCTACTTCCTCTTCCCTTTCTATAATACTGCCTTCAAGTTCCTTTTCCTTATACAGCACTCCTCCTATGAATTCCTCTCACCTATCCTTTCTTTGCTTAGTACTGGTTTTCATTCTGAGCTCTTTATATTCTTACAGCTGCTTCTCTTTCTACAGAGGCATCTTAACTCTTCCTGTAGGCAGTATCTTTATTTTGCCAAGTTATCCATGCTTCTATAGATGTACTTTCATCCTCTATCCAGTCTTGCTTAGCCATTTTGCACTTCCTATCAATCTCAATGTTTAGACATTTATATTCTCTTTTTCCTGCATCATTTGCGGAATTTTTATATTTTCACCTTTTATGATTTACATTCAATATCTCCTGTGATTATCCAGGGAGTTCTACTATAGTTATCTGGTGCAAATCGAAGAATTCTGCACAACACTGAGCAGCCAAATGAAGCAGTGAGGTTGTTAAGCCTCTGACGTCGTATTTGGGAGAATAGAGTTTGCTCTGTCTGGCCACGCCAGTTTATGCTTTCCGTGGTTTTCCTACATAACTTTAAGCAAACACCAGGATGATTTCCTCATCAAGGCCACAATTGACCACCCATCCTATATTCATAAAAGCATACTTATACACTGAAGTACCGTAGAAATTGGTGTAGGCACGCGTATTCAAATAAACAGATATGTAAACAGGCAGAATACCGCACTGCAGTCGGCAATGCCTATATGACAACAAGTGTCTGGCTCAGTTGTTAAATTGGTTACTACTGTTACAATGGCAGGTTATCAAGATTTAAGTGAGTCTGAACATGGTGTTATAGTCAGCACACGAGCGATGGAACACAGCATCTCCGAGGTAGCGATGACGTGGGGAATTGCCCATTCTACCACTTCACAAGGGTACTGTGAATATCAGGAACCCGGTAAAACATCAAATCTCAGACATCACTGTGGCCAGAAAAAGGACGGGACCAACCATGACTGAAGCGAATCATTCAACGTGACAGAAGGGCAACCCATCCGCAAATGGCTGAAGATTTCAATGCCAGGCCATCATCGATATGGGCTTTTAGAGCCGGAGGCCCACTCATGTACCCTTGATGACTGCGTGACACGAAGCTTTACACCTCGCCTGGGCCCGCCCGACATTGGACTGTTGATGACTGGAAACATGTTGCTGGTCCGACGAGTCTCGTTTTAAATTGAATTGAGTGGATGGACGTGTATGGGTATGGAGACAACATCATGAATCCATGGAACCTGCATGTCAGCAGGGCACTGTTCAAGCTGGTGAAGGCTCTGCAATGGTGTGGGACGTGTGCATTTGGAGTGAAATGGGAACACTGATATAACTAGATATGAGTCTGACAGCTGACATGTACGTAAGCATCCTGTCTTATCAACTGCATCCATTCATGTCCATTGCGGATTCTAATGGACTTGGGCAATTATAGCAGGAAAATGCAACACTGCACACGTCCTGAATTGCTACAGAATGGCTCCAGGAACACTCTTCCCCGACATGAACATTATTGAGCATATCTGGAATGCCTTGCAATGTGCTGTTCATAAGAGATCTCCACCCTGTCACACACTTATGGATTTATGCACAGCCCTGCACGATTCATGCTGTCAGTTCCCTCCAGCACTACATCAGATATTAGTTGAGTCTATGCCACATCATGTTGCGGCACTTCCACATGCTCGTGAGGCAGGTGTACCACTTTCTTTGGTTCTTCAGTGGATGATCTGTGTGTATGTGCATTTTTGAACTATTTGGTTTCATTGTATTACAATGACAAATCCTATGTCATTGTACAATGATCCCTGGCTGAGTGAATAAATATCTGAGTAATGGAGTTAAAAGTAAATCTGCAAACTTGTAGCAGATCAGTAAGAGCGCTCTGTAATGTCAATCATGAACAAGACAGTGTGTCTTTTGTCCAGTGTTCCGCCTATAAACATGCTTTTGAGGGTCATTTCAAACTTAAGTAGACTGAGCACATTACAGCAAGAAGTGTTCACAACAAAGGTAGTTCCCACCAAATTGGTGTACACTACAGTGAAGTCATTCGAACATTTAACCACTTTTGTGACAGGCAAACTTTATAGGATCAGCCTTGCAGTGGGTGCCCATGGTTAGCAACACTAACTGAAGACATTACCTACAAATTATGACTCACAGGTACCCAAGTAGAATGCAGCGAAAATGTGTACTGCCTGCTAGGAGACAATTAGGATAGCTGTGTTACTCCAGACAATTTGCAACCAACTCAACATGTTGAATACGGCTTCTAGGCATCCATTACGAATAACAGTATGAAACCTCCAGCACTATGGTGTGTGAGAGAACAGCTAAATGGAACCTGGATCAGTATCAGGTTAATTTCATAGATGAGTGCAGGACTTATTTGCATCTGACCACCATCAAAGGTTGTGGAGGCAACCAAAAACCAATGTCTGTTGTGGACATGCAGCCCCACATGTTCCATACGGAGGTGGATCAGTCACGTTTTGGGACAGTATGTTTAATGCCTCCTGATCATTATTGAGAGTAATTCAAAGGTCAATGACAGCATTGGTAATAAATGGTATACTATGATAATTCATAGCCACATCCATGCCTATATTCCTCACTTAATACTGGTTCTTAAAGTTCTGTAACTAAGCTATTTGGGGTAGCTGGCATGTATCTTCAAGTGTCTACTACTTCAGGTTTATCCCCTGTTAGCTCTATTTGGTATGGGTTCCACACTCATGAGTAATACTGCACGATGTGATGTGTGAGTGTTCTTTAAGCGATCTTCTTTGTAAACTTATTGCATTTTCCCAGTATCCCAGCTATCAATTGGAGTATCTGACCTGTTTCACCTATAACTGAACCTATGTGAACAATTCATTTCCTTTTTTACAAAGTTTTAAATGTAGGTAATTGCATGAGTTGACTGATTCCAACTGTAAGCCACTGGTATTGTTATCAGAGGGTATTATGCTTCCGGGTTTTGTGAAGAGCATAACTTACATTTCTGAAGCTAATCTTTGTACCACTTTGAAATCTTATTAAGGTCTGACTGAGTATCTATGAAGCTTTCCTTTTCAGATAGTACTCCAATATAGATAACTGTATCATTGGCAAAAAGTCTGACGTTACCATGCATATTATCTGCAGAGTCATTAATATACACCATGAGTTACAAGTTTCCCGATTCACTTTCATATGGCACATCTGTAGATACATCAGTTGATGATTCTTAATACATTGTAACTTGCTGTGTCTTCTCTGTGTTCCTGCAGAACGCTTCACAGATGTATGCGTGAACAGTACCATCAAATCAGAGAACTTGAAAGAAGGTGCATTATTGGCTCACGAGTTTTCTTCAATACCCGACGACATTGTACTTTCAGTAATAACTGTTGGTGGACTACTGAATCAAATGCTTTTTGGAAGTCAACAAATACTGCAACTATTTGTTTGTCTTGGTCCATGGTTTTTCAGGAGGTCATGTGAGAACAAGCCAAGTTGGATTTCACATGAGCAATGTTTTTGCAATTGGTGGTGGTTGGCGTGCAGGAGGTCACTGGGTTTGAACTACCTCTTTACGTCAACTCTGAATATGTTCTAAGAGACTACATCTAAAGGATGTCAATGATATCAGACAGTAGTTTTATGGACTTCCAAAAAGCATTCAGCATAGGTGCCCCACTGCACTTTGTTAAAGCAGATATGAGAATATGGAATAGGTTCACAGATATGTGAGTGGTTCGAAGACATCTTAAGTTATGAAATTCAGTATGTTGGCCTTGAAGGTCAGTGCTCATCACAGACAAGGGCATCGTCAGGAGTGTCCCAGGGAAGTGTGATAGAACCACTATCATTCTCTATATACGCTCATGTTCAGGAAAAACAGAATGCCTTGAATAACTAGAGGTAGGACATTCATATTCACACAACATGTACATTTGTGTTTCTGCAGAAATGATTAGCACTTGAACTGTGTCGGTCCGCAGGTTCAGAGTTGACGTCAATATCCCAGTTCAATGCCACCTACCAGTAAAATGTGCCTGTGGCTCTCGTTGTCACTATAAACTGAAGGTAATGGATCAGTGTGACTTGAGCAGACATGCAGAACGCTTCAAAGATGTATGCGCGAACAGTACCGTCAAATCAGTGACCTTGAAAGAGGGTGCATTATTGGCATGAGAGAATGTGATGCTTCCATCCGGGAAATTGGTGCTCATGTGGGACGAAGTGTTTCAGCAGTGCAACTGATGTTGCAGAATGGTTCATGGAAGGTCTTAGAACAAGGCGAGATGGGTCAGGTCACATCAAACAGACCACTCCCTGAGTACACTTACACCTCATATGAATGCCATTAGAGGACAGATCAGTGTCGTCCTCCACTCTGGTGCAGTAGTGGAACAGTGTAGCACATTGTACACTATCAGGCATGCCAGTCCATCAACATTTATTACAGCATGGGTTATGTGCATGTCATCCATTTCTCTGCCAACTTTTGATGAATGTGCAGAAACATGCTAGATGACAATGAAGTATGGAACGACATCACTGTAGCCAGGAATGACATCAGATAGTGTTTTCAGATGAAGCCAGGATCTGTTTGAAAATTATGGAGGCAGTTTGGTTCACCACTGACTGGGGGTGGGGGGCGAGCTGCATCACAGTGACTGCATTTACACAAGACATACAATGCCAACTCAGGGCCTTATGGTGTGAGGTGCTATTGGGTACAACCACAAATCACAGTTGGTGTGTGTTCTGGGCACTGTGACCAGTGTGACCTATGTGAATGACATGTAGCCACATCCTTACTGCAAAACACCCCATATGCCATTTTGCAGCAAGACAATGCATCGTCACATGTTACAAGAACATGGGCTTTATTGGTGTCACAGGATGTCAGCCTTTTGTCCTGGGCCACCAGATCACCAGACTTGACATCAATCAAAATTGTGTGGGATATGGTGAAACGGAAGGTGCAGTGTTGTTACTCAGTGCCAACCACCTCAGATGAACTTTGGAACCTGGTGAATGAACCATAGACTACTATAATACAGGACACCATTTGCGCCTTAAATGCGCCAATGCCATTACGCATGGAACAAGTTATCAGGGCATGCTGAACTGAGGTGACTGAAATGCTAATTATTTCTGCAGAACATACTAGTGTACATGTCCTGTGAATATGAGTGTCTTATCTCTAGTAGTTTGAGGTGTTCTGTTTTTTTTTTTTTTTTTTTTTTTTAAAACATGAATGAACACAAATGATTTTGCAGCAAAACGGGCATAAATGTTAATTAAAAGTAACACCAAAACTATGGAGCACATCAAAAGCATAACTGTGAGTAACTGACACATGTTGCTTACACAGGAAATTTGGTAGAGTGACAGAACCTCATACCAAAGTCCCAGGTTCAAACGCCAATGACAACAAATTTTTACTGTATTATATGTCAAAGTGTTAAATGGGGCAACATGTTTATGGCATGTAAAAGGGCTGTTTGGAGTTTACAGCAATGTTCTTTCAAAGTGGAAACATATTGAGTACATTTGTAGTTGCACAGAATATATAATCATAACAGAAAAATAAAGAAACAACTGCATCACACTTGCGGAAGTAATAATAATAAACAAAATAATAAGATCAGTAATAAGTACATAACATTCAACTAATGAAAGGAAAGCAGATTGCCAAAAGAACACTGCTACAAATTCTGTAATATCCTTTTACATGTCAGGAATTTGTTCTCCAATATACTAGTATCACGCATAAACAGTTAAAAAACTGTCATCACTGGGATTTGAACACAGGACCTATGGTATGATAACCATATGCTCTACCTTCTCACCCACATGAGATCTACTATATAATCACTCACAGATAGGTTTTTCCTGTGCTCCGTAGCTCTGGTGATACTTTAAATTACCATTTACACAAGTTCTACTGAACAATAGCACACAGCATGAACTAAATCGGTGTTTTAGTTCATACTATATTGACATACAACATTTGGTACCGATCTGAGTGTCTGACATCTGAAGGTTTGTGTGTGAGCCAAAAATTCTTATAGAATCCAACAGCATTACAATCTGGTTCTGGAGCCTTGTTCAGCTTTAGTGATTTCAATTATTTCTCAACACTGCTGACACTGATATCTAGAGTACTCACCTTTAAAGTCATGTTAGAATTAAATTGGAGCAGCACTGGATTTTCCTTTGTAAAGGAGCATGTTAAAGCAGAGTTCAGCATTTCGGCTTTTGCTTCCCTATTTGCAATTTTAGTCCCTGTGTTATTCATTAGTGTACACACATTAACTTCAGTTTGAACAATAGCCTTTACATAGGCCAGAATTTCTTTAGGTTTTATGAGAGATCTATTGATCATAGCACACTAATGAAGGTAATCATTGTAAGCTTCTTGCACTGCTCTATTCATCACGAAACACATTTCATTCAGCATCTTCTACCTATATTCCCATGCTTCCTACTTTATTTTATGCCTACTATGCAGAAGTTGCTTTTCTTCAGATGTTTCTTTATGGACACTGTATACTATTCCCATTTAGAACTGTTCTGCTAGGTACATACCTACACAGTGATTGGACAACTATTCTTCTAAACTTGAGACACATTTCTTCTGTGTCTTCCAGTCTAGAACTGAATATTTTAAGTTCATTTTATCTAATTTACTGGTAATGTAGATTTTTATACTTGTTTTAGTTGCACTTTGTGCTTTGATAAGCACCGTTGCTAGAAATATGCATCTCATAGCTACTGTCACCAATTACAAGGAACACATCCACAAAAAGGTCAGGTCTATTTGATGCCTATTGATATATTTCCATAGTGAGTGGGTTTCTGAACTATGTATTCAGTATTAATATGCTGTTCAGCTGTGCCATCACATCAGTCAAAATACCTTTAGACTTTCCTTTCTGATAATGGAAGCTAATCTTTCTTATTTAATAGGCTATTTACACTTAAGTGAAAAATATCAAAATGTATTTTTACAGCATGCCTTGATTGTCATGTTTTGTAAAAATTTCAGAACATTTTATTATGGTGAACGAGAAATTTACAAGGGACTAAATCACTTTAAAGGTGGATGTGTACCTGTTGCGCTGTAGATCATTCAGGTAGGCCATCTATGTCAAAAAAAGACAGGACCATTGAGACACCTGCATAAATGATTTGTAGTGCGAGAACTGATGTTAGTACTGGGGTTCAGTACATATAGATAAAACAGAAGTCAAATAGGATACAGTTACAGGAAGAAATAACATCATCAAGCAACTTACAGTCTATGTGGGTTTCAGGAAGACACAACAGTTAGTAAGTAACCACCTACAGAGTTACTAAAGGAAATATCACCAATGTGATATCTTCAGTTGAAGGTGCCTGATGGAAACCTACAGCGAGAGTAGATTGTAGGATTGCGAGTCGGTGTCCACTGAGAGACGGATTCTACTAAGATGACTGGCTAAACTATTTTTGGTTGTCCTCTTCTTGAGTGTTCATGTGCAGTATGGGATGCGTATCAGTGATGACTGATCAGGGACCTTGAAAAAGTCCAAAGAAGGGGAACTCGTTCTATATTGTTGTGAAATAGGAGAGAAAGTGTCACAAATATGGAAAGTGAGATGGTGTGGTAATCACGAAAACAAAGGCGTTTTCCATTGCCGCAAGATTACAATTGCTAACTTCCTCCTCTGAATTCCAAATCATTTTGTTGATTTCCATCTACACAGGGAGAAATGACTATTGTGAGAAAATAAGAGAAGTCAGAGCTTGCATGGAAAGAGTTAAGTGTTCATATCTCCCATGTGCTACCTGAGAGTGGAATGGCTGTAAGTGGTTGTATGAACCATCTGCCAAACACATATGTGTGAAATGCAGAGTAACCATGTAAACTACACGTTTAGAAATTCTTCTATGGGGTAGAAAGAGTTGTCAAGTAAATATACGATTTTGATCTGTATTTGAAATCATCTATTAAATTTTCTATACAAGTGGATACAGAATCAAAGATTTTTATGGTTGAATACCTCATATCTTTCTGTGCTGCAATAGGGCTGAGTGACGGACAGTGTAGATCATTCCTCCTCCTAGTATTATATTTACTTATGTTACTGTAGTTTTCAAACTATGTGACTGATTGATGACAGCAAAAATTTATAAGGGAATAAATGTATTGTGAGGCTGTTGTCAATATACTGAACTGTTTCAAGAGCTATCTACAAGAGATTATGGAGTGGACATCACATACTGTCCTTATTACAGGCTTCTGTGCAACAAAAACAATTTTCCTCAATGAGTTACAGCAAAATGCCTTAAGATATTAGTGAATGAAAACAGGACAAAAAAAGCAACTTTCTGACATTTTCATCTCCAAGGTATCTACACCTACATCTAATTCTGCATAACAATGATATGCATGGCAAAGGGTACATTACATTGTAGGAGTTATTTGTGTCTCTTCCTGTCCCAGTCAAATACTGAGTGCAGGAAAAATGCCTCTGTGTGTGGTGTAATTAATCTAATCTTGTCCTCATGATCCCTGCGTGAGCAATACGTGGGGGTCTGTAGCATATTCCCAGAATCACCAATTAAAACTGGTTCTTGAAACTTTGTAATTAGGCTTTCTTGGGATAGTTTACATTTATCTTCAAGAGTCTGCCAGTTCAGTTCCTTCGGCATCTCTGTGACACTTTCCCACAAGCCAAACAAACACTTGACCATTTGTGCTGTCATTCTCTGTATACATTCAATATCCTCTGTTAGTCCTATTTGGTATGGGATCCACACACTTGAGCAATATTCTAGAACCAGTCACATGAGTGACTTTGAGGAAACTGTGAGCAGACGGTTGGAGGAATCAGACGACAGTGACTGTGATGATATTCCTGAAGAAGCTGAACCCATTGTGAGTGAGCATTTACTTTGTCACAACAAAGTGCAACAGAAAATTACTCTGATGAAAGTAGTGATCCATGTGACGAGCAACGGAGTAGCAATTACTTCTACGGCAAGAATCGTTACAAATGGCCCAAAGCACCTCCGAGCTGAGCTGTTAGAACTCCTCGCCATAACATCATCACGAAATTTCCTTACACCACATTGACTACAGGAGATCCAAAAGACCCATTTTCATTATGGCACATCTATTTTGATGATGAAGTTCTCAATCACATCCTACTATGGAGAAATGCTAAAATAGATTGCGTCAGGCAGGTGTACTCTGACAAAAGCAAAGCTGAACTTCAGAACCTGGATTTGGATAAACTTCTGGCTTTTTTTAGGACTTCCAATATATTCTTCTGTCTTTAAATCCAACCAAGAAAATGTAAATTATATATTTGTAACTGATGGTTCAGTCAGGAAATTTCCAAATGTGTCATGTCTAGGAACCAGTTCCTAATGCTGTTGAATTGCTTACGGTTTGATGACTTTTGAACTAGAAAAGAGAGTCTCAAAGCTGATAAAAATGGCAGCAGCCTCTTTCCTCTTTAGAAAAATTATGGAACATTCCCAAAAATATTTCAATTTAGGCACATGTGCTACTGTAGATGAGCAACTAATTTCCTTCGATGGTAAATGCTCATTTGTGGTCTACATGCCAAAAAAGCCTGCTAAATACGGTTTAAAAATAATGTCCTTGTGTGATGCCAGGACCAGTTACTTATATAATGGGTATATGTACACTGGAAAAGGCTCTGATAGTGATACTTTGCCGGACAATGACAAGAAACTAATGATACCAATGCAGTTTCTGTTGTGATTGTGTAAACCAAACTATGGCAGTAATCGCTACATTATTGCTGACAACTGGTTCAGCTCAATACAGGCTGTAGCAGAGCTAAGGAAAAGAGGATTGACTTTTGTTGGAACTCCAAAAAAGAATAAGAGAGAGATTCCACAAGTCTTCCAACGAAATAAGCATAGGTCAGTTGGTTCGTCTTTGCACGGTTTTACGCAAGGCACCACTCTATTGTCGCATATGCCACAGACAAAGCAGGGTTCTTCTTGTCTCTTCCATGCATCATAGCCCTGCTGAGGGTCTGACTTCTCAGAAACCAAAAATAATATCATACTACAATGCCACTAAAGGAGGTGTTGAACTGGCCAAAAAGTGCTCCATATACTCCTCAGTCGAAGAACTCGACATTAGCCGACGTGTTTATTCTACTGTTTATTGGACCTCAGCACAGTAAATGCATATGTTCTTCAGAAGAGTGGATCAGATGAAGCTCCTGTTGACAGAGGTATCTTCCTAAAAGAACTGGCCCATAGTCTTGTGCTGAAACATATGCTAAAGCGAGCTCAGAACCCACGACTTCTGCAGGAGTTACAACCAATGACCCGCTGGATTTTAGGCCCCGACGTTCCAACAGAAGAAGCAGGGGAAGCAGAATTAGGTCCTAGGAATAGGAAAACGTGCAGAATCTGCCCAGCCAGCAAGAAAAGGAAGACTTCATATGTTTGCTACATCTGCAAGAGACCTATGTGCATGCAGTGCTGTTCCCAGGTGTGCAAGCACTGTTGTGAAAAATTGTGGTTTTGAGGGCTCTGATTTTTCATTGGGTATTTTTTCAGGTTAAAAACGTTACATTTTTTGTTCCAATGGTTCTTCAAGAAGAAATACAAAATCTATCCAAGCATTAATTTTGTTATTAGCTTATGAAAAACATATAAATGTATTATTTTATGAGATGCGCAGTAAAAATATCTGAATGCCAGTTTATCAATAATTATTTAATGTCAATGTTTTGCATTTTCATGTTTATTTACATTGTATCAAAGACTCTGCCATATGCAAAACAGAGAATTTCAAAGAGATTCAAATTGTTAACATTATTCCCATCTAGAATTAAGAGGTCAGATTGACCGCACCATAGTGTTAGTGTCCCATGTTTGCCACTATGTTAGTTAAAGGTTAGGAACCCCACCCGTGATGGAAATACAAGCTGGAGAAAAATTGTGTCACGAAAGTTTAACCCTGGATAACTGATGCCAGTAGGAACCAAAATTACTAATGTTAATGCACAATTCTTAAACTATGGAAACTTGGCGCCATGCACTCCGATTGACCGTGGGATTGCTTCGTTGCTGGATGCTCTGGACAACGCATGACCATGAATGCTTTACCTGCTGGAGATTGCGATGTATCCAAGGCGGCCTGCACACTTGGTGGTAGTGCACCAGCCTTTCACTCTCAGGGCCTGGTGGCGAATCTGCTGGGGCCCTTACACATCCATTGTAGTTTCATGATAAGATGTACCAGGAACAAACCCATCAACAGCTGTTCAGAAAGTCTTTCACAAATTTTGTCAGTCCTGAAAAGGGCCATTTTTGTGGCTAGAACATTGTTTCCTTTAAGCAGGTGCTAGAACTGGTAATCCTCTTATGCAACATAAGCTTGGTAACGTCGAACAGTGTTTTGCCGAACTCTTTCAAAGATTCTTGGCATTGCCTTGATGTGATTGGTGGCATGTTAAATGCGATCCTTAATTCCTCTTCATTTCTCAGTGGTTCGCATCCGGGTGGGTGAACTAGAACCCTGAAGAATCCCCACAGGAAAAAGTCCGGTGGCGTGAGGTCTGGTGATCGTGGTGGCCATGTCCTATGAGCACCTCTGCCGATCACCCAGCCATCAAAGAGTTCATTTAAATATCCACGCACAGCATGACTGTTATGCACGGGCACCTCATCATGCTGCAACCACATGGGTAGCTGTATGTCCAGGGGAACATTTTCCAGCAGGCTGGGTAGAATTTCTTGCAAAAAGTGGATTTAATTTGCCCAGTAAGTCGAGGAGGTAGACAGACCGGCCCAATCAGATGATCACCCACAACGCCTGCCCAAACATTGAGCGAAAATCATTCCTTGTGTCCATGGACGTATATGATGTGAGGATGTCCTCTTACCCAGTAATGAACGTTTCGACTGTTGTAAAGACTATCCTGATGGAAGGAGCACCTGTCGGTAAACAACACAACGGTCGGGAAGTCGGGATCTCATACAACACGTTGCAGAAACCATCGGCAAAACCCTAGCCTGTGTTCATAGTCTGCCACAGGATTTAGGTCTTGCACAGGGTGGAAACTAAATGGATGTTGGCCATCATCCCTCAAAACCACCCAACTAAATGATAAGTGACCTCCATGTCATGTCCAACCACTCAAGAACTTGTCATAGGTGCTTCCTCGAAGCACTCGAGAACAGTCTCTTCAAATGCAGCATCCTGTCATGTTCAACGTCTTCCAGCATCACCATGATATTTCCCTAATGAGCCTGTTTCGCCAAGTCACTGGCGAATTGCTGTAAATGTTAGCAGGTGTGGGCGGTCTCTCGCTGGGTAACGTTCCTCTTACAACTGTCGAGCTTCGTGTTCATTACTGTCAGCTAGTCCATAAACAAAAACCATATCTCGTTGTTCTTCAAACAAATACTGTGCCACCATGCTTACTGTATGACTAAATCGCAGGTGACGTGTGTGCTCCAAAGCGAAGCTGACGTGCAAATGCTTCTGATGTGACAATATTATGAGAAGGAAAGTTGCTACTCACCAAGAGTTGTGTGTGTGTGTGTGTGAGTTGTGTTTGTGTGAGTGTTTGCGTGTGTGTATGTGTGCGTATTGTTGACAAAGGCCATTGGCAGAAAGCTTTAAGTGTGAAAATCTTTTTGTTGAGCCTATCTGTTACTCAGCATCTCTGCTATATGGTGAGTAGCAACCTTCCTTCTCATAACATTATTACATTCCATCCTGGATTTTCCATTGTTTGCTTCTGATGTGAGAGTGGAGACAAACAGCAAGATCTATTCGAAATGTGTGCATATCACAATGGGGCAGTGATGGGGCGAGGGACATTTGTATGTGTGAACCGACAACCATAGTGCTGCCTGTCAATCGACAAATGGAAACAGGGCAATCCCACGACCAATCGGAGTGCATGGCGCCAAGTTTCCATAGTTTAAAAATGGTGCGTTGTTGACCTACACAACATTAATAATTTTGGTTTCTACTGGCATCAGCTATCCAGGGTTAAAATTTCGTGACACAATTTTCTCCACCCTGTATATTGGATCTAACAGCAAAAACAGACCTGATGTCTTTGGGGATGTCCACATTGAAACTGGTATTTGTGACCAGGACACAGTTGTGGTAACAATGATTAACAAACTACAAAGGACAACTAAAACAAGCAGAAAGGTATATATGTTCAGAAAACTAGATTTAAAAAAATCAGTAGGATCATATCTCAATGAGGAGCTTGAAACGTTCAGCACAGGGCAGGAGAATGTAGAGGAACTCTGCCTCGTTTAAAAGAATAGTTGACCATGCGCTGGAGGGATATGTACCCAGTAGAACAGTTTATAAAGTAAAGGACCGTCCGTGGTATACAATCATTGTAAATAAACTTTTAAAGAAACATAGATCACTGTGTAATAGATGTAAAACATAGCTTAGGGCTACAGAAGGAGAGATGCTGAATAAAATGTGTTTGGCTGTCAAGAGAGCAATGCACGATGCCTTCAATGTATACCGTATCACAATATTGTCAAGTGACCTTTCACAGAACCCAACGAAATTCTGGTTCTGTGTACTGTGGAGGAGGAGGAGGATATTGGTGTTTAACGTCCCGTCGACAACGAGGTCATTAGAGACGGAGCACAAGCTCGGATTAGGGAAGGATGGGGAAGGGAGTCGGCCGTGCCCTTTGAAAGGAACCATCCCGGCATTTGCCTGGAGTGATCTAGGGAAATCACGGAAAACCTAAATCAGGATGGCCGGATGCGGGATCTGTGTACTGTAAAGTCTGTTAGTGGCACCAAAGTTAGTGTCTAGTCCCCAGCGAATGAGACACGAACTGAACTTGAGGGTAGCAGAGCAAAAACTGAAATGCTTAACTCTGTTTTCAAATGTTCCTTTACAGGGGAAAACCCTGGAGAATTGCCCCAATTTAATCCTTGTGCCACTGAAAATATGAATGAAATAAGTATTAGTGCCAGTGGTGTTTATAAACAGCTGAAATTGTTAAAACTGAGCACAGCTCCAGGACCTGGTAGAATCACTGTCAGATTCTATACTGAATTTGCTGCCAAGTTCACACCTTGTCCACCTATAATCTATCATAGCTGTAGCAGTAGTAGTAGTAGTAGTTGTAGTAGTAGTAGTAGTAGTAGTAGTAGTAGTTGTTGTTGTTGTTGTTGTTGTTGTTGTCTTCAGTCCAGACTGCTTTGATGGAGATCTTCATGCTACTTTGTCCATGCAAGCCTCTTCATGTCCGAGTAACTACTGCAACCTACATACTTCTGAATTTGCTTATTTTATTCACTCCTTGGTCTCCCTCTATGATTTTTACCTTCCACACTTCCCTCCAATACTAAATTGGTGATCCCTTGATGCCTCAGAACATGTCCTACCAACCGATCCCTTCTTCTAGTCAAGTTGTGCCACAAACTCCTCTTCTCCCCAATTCTATTCAATACCTCCTCATTAGTTATGTGATCTACCCATCTAATCTTCTATAGCACCAGATTTCGAAAGCTTCTATTCTCTTCTTGTCTAAACTATTTATCGTCCACGTTTCACTTCCATACATGGCTACACTCCATACAAATACTTTCAGAAAGGACTTCCTGACATTTAAATCTATACTCAATGTTAACAAATTTTTCTTCTTCAGAAACGCTTTCCTTGCCATTGCCAGTCTACATTTTATATCCTCTCTACTTCAACCATCATTACTTATTTTGCTCAAAAATAGCAAAACTCCTTTACTACTTTAAGTGTCTCATTTCCTAATCTAATTCCCTCAGCATCACCCGACTTAATTCGACTACATTCCATTATCCTCGTTTTGCTTTTGTTGATGTTCATCTTATATCCTCCTTTCAAGACATTGTCCATTCCATTCAACTGCTCTTCCAAGTCCTTTACTGTCTCTGACAGAATTACAATGTCATCGGCAAACCTCAAACTTTTTATTTCTTCTCCATGGATTTTAATACCTACTCCAAACTTTTCTTTTGTTTCCTTTATTGCTTGATCAATATACAGATTGAATAACTCAGGGATATGCTACAACCCTGTCTCACTCCCTTCCCTACCACTGCTTCCCTTTCATGTCCCTCGACTCTTATAACTGCCATCTGGTTTCTGTACAAATTGTAAATAGCCTTTCGCTCCCTGTATTTTACCCCTGCCACCTTCAGAATTTGAAAGAGAGTATTGTCAAAAGCTTTCTCTAAGTCTACAAATGCTAGAAATGTAGGTTTGTCGTTCCTTAATCTTTCTTCTAAGATAAGTCGTAGGGTCAGTATCGCCTCATGTGTTCCAACATTTCTACAGAATCCAAACTGATCTTCCCCGAGGTTGGCTTCTACCAGTTTTTCCATTCGTCTGTAAAGAAGCGTTAGTATTTTGCAGCTGTGACTTATTAAACTGATAGTTCGGTAATTTTCACACCTGTCAGCAACTGCTTTCTTTAGGATTGGAATTATTATATTCTTCTTGAAGTCTGAGGATATTTCGCCTGTCTCATACATCTTGCTCACTAGATGGTGGAGTTTTGTCATGGCTGGCTCTCCCACAGTTATCAGCAGCTTTAATGGAATGTTGTCTACTCCTGGGGCCTTGTTTCGACTTAGGTCTTTCAGCACTTAGTCAAATTCTTCATGCAATATTACAATTCCCATTTCATCTTCATCTATGTCCTCTTCCATTTCCATAATATTGTCCTTGTACAGACCCTCTAAATACTCCTTTCACCTTCCTACTTTCTCTTCTTTGCTTGGGACTGGTTTTCCATCTGAGTTCTTGATATTTCCTCCAAAGGTCTCTTCAGTATTTCTGTAGGCAGTATATCCCTCCCCTAGTGATGTATGCTTCTATAACCTTACATTTGTCCTCTTAGCCCTCCCTGCTTAGCCATTTAGCACTTCCTTTCGATCTCATTTTTAAGACATTTGTTTTCCTTTTCACCTACTTCATTTACTGCATTTTTATATTTTCTCCTTTCATCAATTAAATTCAATGTCTCTTCTGTTATCCAAGGGTTTCTATTAGTCCTCATATTTTTACCTACTTGATTTTCTGCTGCCTTCACTATTTCATCTCTCAAAACTACACCCATTCTTCATCTACTATTTTTTTCCCCCTGTTCTTGTCAATTGTTCCCTAATTATCTCTCTGAAACTCTGGTTCTTTCAATATATCCAGGTCACATCTCCTTAAATTCCCTTCCTTCTTGTGGTCAGAGTCCACATCCACCCCTGGAAATGTCTTACAATTAAACGTGGTTCCTAAATCTTTGCCTTACCATTATACAGGGGGTTTCAAAATGAATTTATGGGTTTTAGGCTTTGTAGCACATATTACAGTCACCTTACAATTATAAATAATACACCAAATGAAAGAGAAATACAAACAGTTTTTCTTACAATTATTCAGTGTGAACACCGATCATACATCGAGTCGATACGTGAGTTGTTCCGAAACCTTGATCAATGTGTCAGGGGTAACTGCTGCAATAATACCGTTTCTAAAGTCAGATAAATCAGCTGGCATCAGAGGCACATACACATGATTGTGTCAGATTGTGTGTGAATGTGGAGGTCATGCATAAAATGCTGTGTCAACCAGCCCCTTGTGCCCAATCCACTGGTACAACGTCGTTTAACCAGTCGCATACTGAGTTATGGCAGTGAGGCGGCATACCATCTTGCTCCCAAAAAAAGAGGTGTTGTTCAGCTTCTTCCCATTGAGGCACAGGCCATAGCTGTAGCATGTCAAGATAAGAAACATCAGTTACAATTGATTCACCGAAAAAGAAAGGCCCATAAACTTTCCGCGGAGATATTTCTTGGGGCTAAGCATGAAAGACTCGCACTCAAACCCATTTTTCAGTTACTCTTTGCCATTCCATACTCTTCCCATTGCGCACAGGTATACAAACAATTGAGTTGCTCTTTCATTAGGTGTATTCTTTAAGATTATAAGTTGAATGTAATAAATGCTACAATGCCTTAAAACCGGTATGTTCATTTTGAAACACCCTGTATATCTATCTGAAACCTTCCAGTGTGTACAGGCCTCTTCCATGTATACAACCTTCTTTCACTATTCTTAAACCAAGTGTTAGCTATGATTAAGTTATGCTCTGTGCAAAATTCTATCAAGCAGCTTCCTCTTTTATTCCTTACTCCCAGTCCATATTCACCAACTACTTTTTCTTGTCTTCCTTTTCCTACTGTCGAATTCCAGTCCCCCATGCCTATTAAATTTTCGTCTCACTTAACCATTTGAATAATTTCTTTTATTGCATCATACATTTCTTTAGTCTCTTCATCACTTGTGGAGCTTGTTAGCATATAAACTTGTACTACTGTGGTAGGTGTGGGCTTCGTGTCTTGGCTACAATAACGCGTTCACTATGGTTCATAGCAACTTGGTCCATGATCCTAGTTTCTTTATTCATTACTCCTATTTGATTTTGTATTTATAATCCTATATTCACCTGACTAGAAGCCTTGTTCCTCCTGGCACTGAACTTCACTAATTCCCACTACATCTAGCTTTAACCTATCCATTTTCCTTTTTAAATTTTATAACCTACAAGCCTGAGTAAGGGACCTGACATTCCGTGCTCCGATCCGTAGAAAGTCAGTTTTGTTTCTCCTGATAACGACGTCCTCTTGAGTAGGCCCCACCCGGACATCCGAATGGGGGCCTCTTTTACAACCAGAATATTTTACCCAAGAGGACGCCATCATCATTTAACCATACAGTACAGCTGCATGCTCTCATGAAAAATTACAGCTGTAGTTTTCCCTTGCTTTCAGCCATTTACAGCACCAGCACAGCAAGGCTGTTTTGGTTGATGTGACAAGGCCAGATCAGTCAATCATCCAGGCTGTTGGCCCTGCAACTACTGAAAAGGCTGCTGCCCCTCTTCAGGAACCACACGTTTGTCTGGCCTCTCAACAGATACCAACCGTTGTGGTTGCACCTACGGTACAGCTATCTGTATCGCTGAGACATGCATGCCTCCCCACCAATGGTAAGGCCCATGGTTCATGGGGAAGATACTTTTGCTTACAAATCACTATCATAGTTACCTTGAACAAAAACCTGTGCCCAGTTCTTGGAGAAAGGCACAGGTCACACTGTCCTTGACATCAATTTGTTGTAGAGTCTTAGAACATATTTTGAGCTCAAATATAAAGAGGTATCTTGAACAAAATCACCTTTTCAATGCCAACCAGTATGCATTTCGAAACCTTGATCATGTGAAACACAACTCGCACTTTTCTCACAAGGCAAACTGAAAGCTTTGGATCAGGTAGATGCAGTATTTCTTGATTTACAAAAAGCATTTGACTCGGTACCACACCTATGCTTATTGTCAAAAGTATGATCACATAGGGTGCCAAGTGAACTTTGTGACGGGATTAAGGACTTTTTGGTAGGGAGGACACAGCGTGTTATTTTGGATGGAGAGTCATCGTCAGATGTAGAATAACTTTGGGTGTATCCCAAGGACTTGTATTGGGACCCTTGCCGTTCATGTTGTGTATTAATGACCTTGCAGACTATATCAATAGTAACCTCAAACTTTTTGCAGATTATGCAGCTATCTATAATGAAGTACTATTTGAAAGAATCTGCATAAATATTCCGTCGGATATTAATAAGATTTCACTGTGGTACAGAGACTGGCAACTTGCTTTAAATGTTCAGAAATGTAAAATTTTGCACTTCACAGAACGAAAGGACGTAGGCTAGTACCCTATGACTGAACATCAATAATTACTGATGGTATCGGCCACCTCATACAAATGCCTGGGTGTAACACCCTGTAGGAATACGAAATGTAATAATCACATATATACAGTTGAGGCAAGGCAAGTAGAAGACTCTGGTTTGTTGGCAGAATACTGGGGAAGTGCAAGCAGTCTACAAGGGAGATGGCTTACAAATCACTTGTGCGACCGTTTCTAGAATACTGATCAAGTGTGTGGGATCCATACCACTTAGACTAACGGGGGGATATTGAACGGATACAGAGAAGGCAACATAAATTGTCAAAGATTTTTTTAATCCATGTGACTGTGTCACAGAGGAGCTGAATTGGAAGATTCTTGAAGATAGACATAATCTACACAGAGAACGTCTGTTAAAGTTTCAACAACCGGCTTTAAACGATTACTCTAGGAATACACTACAATCACCTACGTATCTCTCACATAGGAATCGTGAGGGTACTGTTGGAGAAATTACTGCACGCACAGAGGCATTCAATCGGTCGTTCTTCCTGTACTTCACACGTGAATGGAACAGGATGAAACCCTAGTAACTGGTACAATTGGACGTACCCTCTGCCATGCACCAGTCGGTGGTTTGATTTGAACAGATGTAGACCAATTACGCATCGATCTAGAAGGTTAAAAAATGTAGCACAAACAACTAGGTTTATAATTGAAGAGTTTATGTAGACAGCAACACTATTAAAGAATACAGCAAAAGTTGACGAAGTGACAAATACCTTTGTTTCACGTCATTCCCTCTTTCACGGTTCCAAACTCGCGCTAAACGGTGTGCATTTTACTTCACTGAAAGTCGCCTATCTCTCAGTCAAAGAAATTCAGAGCAGTATTGCAAAAAAAAAAAAAAAAAAAAAAAAAAAAAAAAAGGTGTTTGAAGATAGGAAATTATTTTTCTTGATAATAAGATTCTTTTTAGACCGTTGGCTATATTACAATAGCTTTTAGCAGTAATGGATATTTAGAAGCAGATATAAATTGTTTTACGGGTTTACGGGGGCGTAGCTGTTATGCGCACCGGAACTGTCATTTGTCTTGCGGTGGGCGCTGTGTGTTTACATATACTGAGCAATTTGAATTGGCACAGGTTGGAACTAAAAGCAATTTTCTCCCATTTGAAGTTTTGGAATATTGTCATAGTCCTTTATATTGTAGAAAGAAAACATTAATTTTGGCGTAACGTGTAATGAAGTAAATTATCATTCAAAGCTAATGCAAAATATATGAAGTCATTAGTTACTTAGGTCGTTAGAAAACGACACTGCTAAAATTCATAACCTCCAATCTTACGATATAAGGATACACAAAACCGCTATAGTAAATGAAATTTTTGTCGTAGCACGCAATATTCCATGGTTTTAATAAAGTTCGGGGCATAATTAACAACTGCTTATAGACTCAAAACGTAGATCAATGTCACCAATTATACGATCTCACGCGAAATTTTAACCCCAAAGTTGGCAGATTAATATCTTAGAAGTGAAGGATATTTATTGAAACGTAAATTCGCAGTTATGAATTAAGTTGTATTGCGTGGCAACTTATTTCGAGTTACTAATGTGATTTACAAATAGAGCCTAAAATTTTATATTGCCTTTCAAAACATAATCTACTGTTTACAACGCGGTATAAATAAAACATCACGTACAACAAAGTAAAAAAGCGACATTTACTGTCACATTGATCAGGTGATGCCCTTTATTTTCTAGATTGCATCGATATCATTAAAGAAAATAATTACTGCATGTATAAATAGTGGGTGATTTTCATTTGACTTTACGAAGAACACTGCTACTTGCCTTATAGTTGACATAACTTTTCAGTCCTTGACCTAGATATTCAGAGAATTTTTTGATGTAGTTGCTGATTAGGTATTTTTTTTTTTTTTTTTTTTAATTTTCTTTTTGGTTGGAGATTCCTAATTTCTTACATAGGCTAGGTGAGAGCATGCTGATTGCCTTTACAGCAAAGTATTTAACTGCTTTCTGAACGCTAGATAAGTAGGCAAAGCCTACTTGAAAATTATTTTTGTGTCTTGTATTATGACTGTGTAAACCACAATTCAGATGAAATTCATTTTATCATAAGCACCTTAAAACTTCAGCTCTAAGAAGAAAATGAAGCGGAAAATGAGTGTAAGAATTCCAATATCCTTAAAGAAGCCTCAGCAACATGTATGAGTATCTTTGTTCCACAATATTCTTACTGCTTGCTTCAGCTGAATAAGTGTTTTATTTATGGATATGACACCAAAAGAAAATTCTGTATGACAGCAAGCAGTGAAAACATGCAAAATAAGTTCACATACTCATCTTCAGGTCAATGCAATGAGAGATACTTCCAAGAGCAAAAGATATCCAGCTGTAAGCTGCTTTGGTAGTTTATCTTTGTGCTGACTCCTTTTGAACTTGTCATTCATGCAGAATTTTACACCATGTGTCTCATTTATTGTATGATCATTAATGTCTTGTGCTATCAGTCAGTCTGTCTCATCATGTACTGAGATTTACTATCATTTTCTCATTTTTTCAATTCATCATAGAAGTCTTCTATCCTCTCAATGGTTTGAGCACCCTTTGGCGCAAAACTTTCAGTGATTCTCGTGGAACACATTTTGTTTATTTTAAGAGCAAGTCTTGATATTCTCACCCAGATTCCTTTAGTATCTGTAATGAGTAACCTCCCACTTGGTTCTGTAAAAAATGAACGCCCACATTTAAAAGAGCTTCAGACATCTGGTTATTTTACAAATGAATAAATGTGTTAAATACTTGATGTTAAACTGGTTTTTTGTACAACCTGGTGTTTCTGACATCATATCTCCTGAACTGTGTGTTGTACATTGATTTAATTTTACAGGTAGTTTGTGTGGTGTCTGCAAAATATGATGTGAAAAGAGTTAGTAGTAGAGAAGGAATAAATTAAAAGTCATGTCTTATACAGAAATTTTTCTGCATGAACAGCGAAAATGTGATTAACTTTTTCCTTTTAATTATTTTGTGGGGATGTAATTAAAATGAAGTCATATGGCATGATTGGCTGGGAGACACTGAAGGGCAATTTCAGCCACCTGAGTTTCCTGGGACTTACATGCTGCAACAACTCCTCCTGTCCCCTCTGCTATGAAGGCAAAGGGAAAGTTATCATCACACAACATATACCCACATGGTCACTCTTCCAAATACTGGCCCCTGCTGGTGTTGCTTAACTTCAGTGACGGGAACCATTGTAGCCACTATGTCACAACTATTGGTGGGAGGTTTTATTGAGAATGACAGAATTGGAGTAAAGTTTATTGGATGTCGCTAAATGCTCTCATTCTCAAATTTTGGTTTAATATAGTCTTTTGCATACCACGAGTTACACTGCCTCAAGACACATACACATTTTCTAACTTTAATACCTGACATACTGCATTAAACATCTAACTTGACTGTACCTGTTAATCTGATCTACATCCATACTATGCAAACCACTGTGAAGTGCATGGCAGATGGTACTTCCCACTGTACCAATTGTTAGGGCTTTTTCCTGTTCCATTCACATGTGGAAAGAATGACTGTTTAAATGCATCCACGCATGCTGTAATTAATCCACTGTAGTTTTAACAACCCCTATGGAAGCCATCTATAGGGAGTTGTTGTAAATTCCCAGATTAATCATTTAAAACTGTTTCTTGAAACTTAGTACATAGGCTTTCACTGTATAATTTGCATCTATTGTCAAGTGTCTGCCAGTTCAGCTTCTTCGGCATCTCTGTGACACTCTACCATGGGTCAAGTAAACCTTCTCTGTATACATTCAGTAATCTCTGTTAGTCTAATTTGGTACAGGTCCCACACACTTGAGCAATATTCTAGGATGGATCACACAAGTGATTTGTAAGCAATTTTCCTTGTAGACTGGTTGCCTGTCCCTAATATCCTCTCGGTAAATTGAAGTATGTCACCTGTTTTATCTGTGACTGTACGTATACGAGTATTCCATTTCATGTGTCTACGAAGTGTTACATCCGTGTATCTGTATGAGTTGACATTTTCTCATTCTAGGAAGCACAGAATTTTACAGCTCTGAATATTTAAAGCAAGTTGCCAATATTTGCACCACTTTGAAATTTTTATCAAGATTTGCCAGAATATTTGTGCAGGTTTTCTCAGATAGTTCTTTATTATAGATATCTGCAGCTATGAAAGCCAAATTGCTGTTCAAATTGTCTGCAAGGTTATTAATATACAACACGAATGACAAAATAAAAATGATACCAACACACTTCCCTGAGGCACACCTAGAATTACTTCTACATTCTTTGTCAACTCTCCATCTGAGATAACATGGTGTTTCCTCCTTACCAAGAAATCCTCAATCAGGCTCCAACTCTCAGCTAATATACATCTACAAACCAGCAGGTTAAGCGTTTAACTTTTTGTGTGTTTTCGTCATACTATATTTATTAAATTTTGTGCATGTTTTTCTGTTTAAGACTTTAATCTCTCATTTTTGTTAGTTGTTCACTCTGTAGTGCAATAGTTGCTTACTGAACAGTCAGCTACATAGCTCATTAATGCATTAGCATCCATTGGGGACACATCAGGAGGGTAGCAAGTTGCATATTTAGGATTCTGTTTGCTTTACTCCTGTGGTTAGTCTTGCTAAGATGGTTAGGATGTGGGCATACTGTGTGAAGATGCAGGAGGAACTGGCTGCAGTTCATGAACAGCTTGAATGCGCTTTTGGCTATGGTCAGTCACCTACAGGGAGTAGCGGTGTTGGAGAATTTGGCACGTTGCATGGGACAGCTCAGGTGTCACTTGTTTTGCCTATGGGCTCTACTTCCAAGACACCTCTTAGTGCATGCGGCACAGTGGATCTGCCTCCACAAGAGTGAGTGGCGGGTGGTAATGCATTTGCATTGCTGGAGGCAGAGAACCAATGTGGAAACTGGCTGCTTGGCCTTGCCCATTTCTCCTGTGAGTGGACAGGGAGTCGCTCCTTCAGTAGGGTCCAAGCAGGCCCACGGCAGGAGCTCCAATGTTAGGCACATTATGGAGGACCTTTGGCAGATAACATTCAGGGATGGAAAGAAAGCCAATGTGCACTCAGTATGTCTGCCAGGGACCTCATCCGAGATGTGGAGGCAGCCTTGCCTGTGGCTTTCGAGTGTGCAGGGTACAGTCATCTGCAAGTTGTGGGTCATGTTGGCACCAGTGACGCGTGTTACATGGGCCCTGAGGCTATCCTTAGTTTGCACAGGTGGCTGACGAAGGAGGTGAAGACTGCTGGCCTTGCGCATGGGGTGCAAGCAGAGCTAACAATTTGCAGCATTTTTCCCAGAGCTGATCGGGGTCCTTTGGTTTGGATCAAAGCCTTTGTTGACTTCATGACAGTCTTAGTTGCAGATTTCTAACCCTGCATTATTGTGTGGGGATTTGTAGGACTCCTCTTGATAGGTCAGGGGGACACTACACAAAGGAAGCAGCCGCTTGGGTAGCTGGATTCTGGTGGAGTGCACATGAGGGTTGTTTGTACTAGATGGTAGTTTGAGGTGCTCCGATGAACACTTGCCAGCCAATACACAGCAAGGGAAGTCAGATGACATTCGGAATAAAGACACTTTGACTGTCAAAATTTTATCAGTAAACTGTCGAAGCATTTGTAATAAAGTTTGAGAATTTATTTCCCTCCAGGAAAGTTCTCACTCTAAAATTATTTCTTGGGATTGAGAGCTGGCTGAAACCTGAGATGTATAGCGAGTCATGGAATGTATATCAGAAAGACAGATTAAAGGCAGTAGGAGGGGGAGTGATCACTGCAGCTAACAAAAATATTATCTCTATTGAGCTCGATGTTGAGTGTGACAATGAAGATGTTGGGTCACGTATAACAGGTCTAGGTGAAACAAAGTCGATTGTTGGATGTTTTTACTGGCCATCCAATTCTGCTGTGACAGTTATAAAGTCATTCAAAGAAAGTCTATTGTCAGCAGCATGTAAACACCCAGATCATGCAATACTAGTTGGAGGCAACTGTAACCTGCCATGTATAGACCGGGATGTCTATGGATTCATTGCGGGGGTACAGATGGACAGACAGTCACGTGAAATACTTTTGAATACTTTTTCTGAAAACTGTCATCAGCAGCTAGCTCGGCAGCCCACATGTATTGGAAATATCTTAGACCCTGTAACTGCAGATAGACTTGATCTTATTGATGATTGCAGTGTAGAAATGGGGCTTAGTGATCATGATGACATTATAACAATTGTGATTACGAATGTTGATAAATCAGTCAAGGAAGCTAGGAAAGTGTTTCTGTTACGTAGAGCAATAAGTAGTTGTTAGCATCTCTGTTAGACACTGAACTGGCATCGCTTAGTTCAAGTAAGGTGGATGCAGAGGAATTACGGGCAAAGTTTAAACTGATTGTAAATCATGGTCTGGAGTGTTATGTGCCTAGTAAGTGGATGAAGGTTGGAAAAGATCCACCATGGTTCAGTAATGAAATTTGGAAGATGCTGAGGAAGCATCTTGGTTCAAAAGAGAACATGCAAATGATGACAAGCGAAGGTTGGTAGAGATTCGTGTGTCTGTGAAAAGGTCTATGCATGAAACATGCAACAACTACCATCATCATGCCGCAGCAAAAGATCTGGCAGGGAACCTGAGAAAATTTTGGTCCTATGCAAAATCTCTAAGCAGGTCTAAGACTCCCATTCAAGCCCTTATTGAACAGTCTCATCTCGCAGTTGAAGATAGCAAAATGATTAAATTTCATGGTCAAGAAATCATTTGCACAAGCGACTTGTGCAAACATAGTGTCATTTGACCATTGGACAGACTCCCGTATGGTCATCATAGTAACAGGCATCCTGGCTTAGAGAAACAATTGAAAGATTTGAAAGCAAATAAATCACCAGGTCCGGATGGAATCCCAATTTGGTTTTACAAAGAGTACCCTATGGCATTCGCCCCTTACCTAGTTTGCATTTATTGTGAATCTCTCACTCAATACAAACTCCCAAGTGAACAAAAAAAGTGCAGGTGCCTCCAATATACAAGAAAGGTAAAAGAACAGACCGACCATATTACACAACAATATCCCTTACTTCAGTTTTGCTGCAGAATCCTTATATTGTCAGTTTAAATGTATTAAACTTTGTTGAGACTGAGAAGCTTGTGTCCATGAATCAGCTAGGTTTTAGAAAGCATCACTTGTGCAAAACTCTGCTTTCCCTTTTCTCACGTGATATATAGTGTGAACTATGGATGAAGGGCAACAGGCAGATTCCATACCCCGAGATTTACGGAAAGCATTTGTCACGGTGACCCTTAAAGGCTGTTAACAAGCATGTGGAATAATTTCACATATACGTGACTGGCTTGAAGATATCTTGTTCTCGACGGTGAATGTTCATCAGAGACAAAAATATCATCAGGAGTGCCCTGTGGAAGTGTGATAGGATCGCTCTTGTTCTTTATATACATAAATGCTTTGGTTGACAGGGTGGGCAGTGACCTGCGGTTGGTAGCTGATGATACTGTGGTGTATGGTAGGGTGTCAAAGTCGAGCAACTGTAGGAAGTAACAAAACGACTTAGACAAAATTTCTAGTTGTTGTGATTAGAGGCAACTATCTCTAAATGTGGAAAAATGTGGGTTAAAGCGGATGAATAGGAAGAACAAACCTGTAATGTCCAGATATAGCATTACTAGTGTCCTACTCAACACAGTCAAGTCATTAAGTATCTGGATGTAACATTGCAAAGCAATGTGAAATGGAATGAGCATGTGTAAACTGTGGTAGGGAAGGTGCATGGTCAGCTTTTATTGGGAGAATTTGGAAAAGAGTGGTTCACCTGTAAAGTAGACCACATGTACGACAATGGTGCAACCTATTTTTGAGTAGTGTTCATGTTTTTAGCATCTGTACTAGGTCAGATTGAAGGAAGACACTGAAGCAATTCAGAGGTCTGCTAGCTTTGTTACCAGTAGGTTCAAACAACACGAAAGTGTTATAGAGGTGCTTTGGGAACTCAAATGGGGATCCGTAGAGGGAAGGCTATGTTCTGTTCACAAAACGCTATTGAGAAAATTTAGAGAACTGGCATTTGAAGCTGACTGCCAGGCGATTCTACTGCCATTAACATACACAGTGCATAGAGACCACAAAGGTAAGATATGAGAAATTACGGCTCATGTTGAGGCACGTAGACAGCTGTTTTTCCCTCACTTTGTTTGCAAGAGGAACAGGAAAGGAAATGACTAGTAGGGTGCAGGGTAGCCTCCGCCACACTCCGTACAGCGACTTGCGGAGTACCTGTGTGGATGTAGATGCAAATGTAGAAACAATCAAAAATTTTGCTTGATACCCCATATGATCATACTCTTCTGGTACTGAGTGAAATGCTTTTTGGAAATTGAGAAATACTATGCATCTACCATACGGCTTTGGTCCATAGCTTGTAGGATGTCATGTGAGAAAAGTGTGAACTAGATTTCACATGATCAGTTGTTTTCGAATCCTTGATGTTTAGCATGGAGGAGGTCAGTTTGTTCAAGATACTGTGTTACATTTGAGCTCAAAATAAATTCTAAGATTCAGCAACAAAAAGATGTTGAGGATATTGGATGGTAGTTTTGCAGATCACTTTTTATAGAGGAGTCTAACCTGTGCTTTCTTCCATCTATTGTGCCTAGATTTTAATTTGAGGGATCTGTGGTAGATTTTGTTTACAAGAGGTGCTAACTTAGCCACAAATTTGGCATGGAATGTGATAGGGATTTATTGTGCCCTGGAGCTTTGTTCAGTTTTAGCAATTTCAGCTATTTTTCAACGGCACTGATACCAACATCCATATCATTCACCTTTTCAGTGGTGTTAAAATGAAATTAAGATAATACTCCTGGATTTTCCTTTGTAAAGGAACATTTAAAAATGGAATTCAGCATTTCTACTTTTGCTTTGTTATCCACACTTTCAGTTCCTATCTCATCCATGAGTGTCTTGACGCTAACTTTGGTATCATTATCAGTACGTATATAATGTTACATATGACCAGATTTTTCTTTCTTTCTTTTTTTTTTTTTTTGAGAGGTCCTTCAATAATAATCTGCTATGGTAGTCTTCAAAGGCATCATGCAATGCAATGCCCTCTTCACAGCCAAATGTACATCATTAAGCATCTCCCATCTATGCCTAGTTTTATATCTACCACACTCCCCCTGCAGGTCCAGGGGTTAGAATAGGCCTGAGGTATTCCTGCCTGTTGTAAGAGGCTACTAAAAGAAGTCTCACCCTTTTCGGCCCTATGAGTTCAGGTCCCATTCTATGGTTTGACCTGCCACTTTCAAAATTCTACAGAAGTGCGGGCCATATGGGGAAGGACGCCTTATGTGGTGCACATGTTATCCATAGTGCCCTTAGATTCGACCACCTGAATCTCTTGTCATGGCTTTGCATCTCCACCTGTGATTCAACTATTTGAGTGAGGACACTTTACGAGGTATGTCATCTTCTTCTGTTGTCTCCTGTCTTCTTTTGCCCCCATAACAATATTAGATTTCTCTGCGCCCAATATCCAGCACAATAGACAGTCGGTTGTGGTGGGGCTGTCATGTACCCATTTGGTGGTAGCCCCCTGACAACACAGGGATTGCACTGCTGATGCCTGAGCTGTAAACTCCCCATGTATGCCAAGGAGTAGATGCCTGTCTTCCTGGGGCATCAGGACTCCCGGCAATGGCCATCACGCCAGTTGGCCTTTGGTGTGGCTGGGTGGCACCCAAGGGGAGAGCCCCTGATCAGAGTGGGTGGCATCAGGTTGGATGACCTGTAATGAAGCTGACTAAGTCATCTCTTACTGGTGACCGTACGGTACCATTTGTCTCTAAGAAGGGCAAGATCGAATACAATGCTGACAGGTACGACCCTAAATTGTTTAATCGTTTCCCTCCCTCACTACACCACGGGAGGAACGTAGGGCTACAGAATGGAGAGAGCCATACTCACCTCAATTTTTAGTCTGTGACAGAACTAATGAGTACTCCTTTCTACCTACAAAGCCTCAGTTTTTTGTTGAACACCTTGAGGATAAGTTTGGAGAAGTGACAGCACTGTCCCAGATGGGAAATGGCGCAGTCTTGATTCAGACAGCATGCCCAGCCCAGTCCCAAGTGTTACTCACCTGTGACAAGCTGGGTGATATTCCTGTTTCCGTCACTCCCTATAAAAGCCTCAACATGGTCTAGGGGATCATTTTCCGCTGCGATCTCCTCTTTCAGTCTGACAATGAGCTCCACGCCAATTTAGAACAGCTGGGTGTTCATTTCATTTACAGGGGACCCAAAGACAACAGGGTTGCTACTGGTGCCTTCATATTGGCCTTTGAGGGTGATTCATTGCCTGAGAAGGTCAAGGTGATGGTTTACCACTGTGACGTTAAACCATACGTCCCTCCCCCTATGCGGTGCTTTAAGTGCTGGAAGTTTGGGCACATGGCTTCACACTGCACTTCCAGCGCCACATGTCAAGACTGCGGACGTCCACTGCACCCCGATATTCCATGTGCACCACTTCCCACTTGCATCAACGGTGGAGAGCACCAGTCCCCCTGCTTGCCAGACTGCCCCATATTCCAAAAGGAGTGGAAAATCATGGAGTACAGGACCCTGTACCTGTTGAATTACATAGAGGCTAAACATAAATTTGAAATAGTACACCCCATTCGGTTGATGTTGACACATGCACAGCTACGTCACCATCACCGTCCCAAGTGCCAGTGGTTCCTGACTCTGTGCCACGAACAGTGGCCCCTCCGGGCCACCAGAATACATCTGCCCCCTTAGTGGTAGGGGGAAAATCTTCCTCCATTGCTCCAAAGCACCTACTTTTGGTGCAAGCCTACCCCAGACGCAGGGGACATCAGTCCCCTCTTCCCTGCCGGAGAAGCAACAGCCTACTCCAGCTCCTCTCATCCGGAAGGGGTTCCTTGGGGCCCGCTCTCCCAAGGTTTCCACTAATGCCACAGTGGGCACTTGCCAGTTGATAAAGAAGCCAACAGCTGCTGGACGAAGAGTTTCACGGTCTTCCTCTGTGCCTGGAGCTGCTCTGGAGAAATCTTCACAGCAAGCTGCTAAAGAGAAGCGAGAGAGCAAGCAAACTAAGAAGAAGTCTGCTAAGAAACATGACCCTCTGGTGGCCCCAACACCAGCACTCTCCATCAATTCTGCATCTGAGGATGCGGTGGAGATTTTAGCGTCCCCTGCAGACCTGGATTTCACTGATGACTCATCCGCCATAGAAATGGCTACAAATACTCAATCGCTGGCAGCAGCTGACCCTGAGGCATAACCTGCCTCCTTGTGTGCTTCGTGCCTTTCCAGCCTCACGATAATGTCATCTGCCTGTGGAATTGCGGCGGTTCTTTCCACAACCTGGCTGAGCTACGGCAACTGTTAAGCTTTAGCTTTGTGGATTGCCCTTCAGGAAACCTGGTTCCTCGAAATGCAGACTCCTGCCCTCCACGGCTATAGGGGATGATATAATAACTGCAGTGACTATAATACAATGTCAGGTGGAGTTTGTGTCTATGTCCTTTCCTACTTTTGGAAGATTTTAACGCTCATAACCCATTGTGGGGAGGCACCGTGATTACTGGCCGAGACAGAGATGTCGAAAATTTACTGTCACAACTTGACCTCTGCCTCTTAAATACAGGTGCCTCCAATCATTTCAGTGTGGCACATGTAACATATTCGGCCATTGATCTTTCGGTTTGCAGTCCTGGCCTTCTCCCACCTATCCACTGGATACCACATGATGACTTGTGTGGTAGTGACCACTTCCCCATCTTCCTGCCACTGCCCTGGTGTCAGGCCCACGCATGCCTGCCCAGATGGGCTTCAAACAAGGCAGACTGGGAAGCCTTCACCTCTGCTATCACCATTGAATCTCCCCCACATGGTAACAATGATTTGGTGGTTGAGGCGGTAACTACAATGATCGTTTCTGCGGCAGAAAACGTGATCTTTCGTTCTTTAGGGTGCCCCCAGTGAAAGACATTCCCTTGGTGGTTGCCGGAAGTTGCTGTGGCAATTAAGGAGTGTCGGCAAGCTCTACAGCGGCATAAGTGGCCCCTTTCCCTGGAGCACCTCATAGACTATAAACAGCTCCGTGCCCAAAATTCGCCAGCTTATCAAACGACGGAAACAGGAGTGTTGGGAGAGATACATATCGACCATTGGGTGCCATACATCACCTTTCCAAATCTGAACAACGATCAAATGAGTTTTAGGGTACCACACCCCAACAGATGTTTCTGGTGTTAACATAAATGAGATGTTATCTACCGATGCAAACGCTATTGCAAGCACTTTGCTCACACCTCTGCATCGGAGAATTACCCCTCCCCCCCCCCCCCCCCAACCTTTTGCACTCTCAGACGGCGCATGGAAGGGAAAGTCCTCGCATTCACTACATGCCACAGTAAACCCTATAATGCCCTATTTACAGAGTGGGAGATCTCAGTGCCTTTGCACATTGCCCCGACACAGTTCCTGAGCCCGATCGGTTCCACAGGCAGATGATTAAACATCTCCTTGTGATCTTCAACCGGATCTGGAGAGATGGTGTCTTTCCATGCACTAGCGGGAGAGCACCATCATTCCAGTGCTCGAACCCAGTAAAAGCCCGCTTGATGTGGATAGCTATCGGCCCATCAGCCTCACCAACGTTCTTTGTAAGCTGCTGGAATGTATGGTGTGTCAGCGGTTGGGTCGGGTCCTGGAGTCACGTGGCCTACATGCTCCGTGCCAGGGCGGTTACTGCCTGGGTCGCTCTACCATTGATAACCTTGTGTCCCTTAAGTCTGCCATCCGAACAGCCTTTACCAGGTGCTAACACCTTGTTGCTGTCTCTTATGATTTACGAAAGGTGTATGAGACCACCTGGCGACATCATATCATTGCCACATTATATGAGTGGGGTCTATGAGGCCCATTCCCAATTTTTATACAGAATTTCCTGTCGCTTTGTACTTTCCGTGTCCAAGTTGGTGCCTCCCATAGTTCCCCCAAATCCAGGAGAATGGGGTCCCGCATGGTTCTGTATTGAGTGTATCTCTATTTTTAGTGGCCATTAACGGTCTAGCAGCAACTGTAGGGCTGTCCGTCTCACCCTCTCTGTATGCAGAAGACTTCTGCAATTTGTACTGCCCCACCAATACAGGTGTTGCTGAGCGGTGCCTACCAGAACTTTACCTTACTGACAATCCCCTCACTGTAGTGGAGATGTATCGATTTTTAGGACTGGTTTTCAATGTCCGATTGACTTGGCTTCCTCACCTTCGTCAGCTTAAGCGGAAGTCTGGCAGTACCTCTATGCCCTCCACTGCCTGAGCAACACCAACTGGGGTGCAGATCGCTCTACGCTGCTGCAGCTCTTCAGAGCCCTCTTTCAATCCTGCCTTGACTATGGGAGTCTGGTTTATTGTTCAGCGACACCCTTAGCGTTGCATTTATTCGACCCAGTGCACCACTGTGGCATTTGAATAGTGATGGGAGCTTTTAGGACGAATCTGGTGACCAGCGCACTGGCTGAGGCTGGAGTCCCTTCATTGCAAGTTAGGCATGCACAACTGTTCGCCAGGTATGTTGCACACGTTTGTAGTTCCCCTGTGCATCCAAATTACTGTCTCCTTTTCCCACCCATGGCTGTTCATCTCCTGTATTGCCTGCTTATGGCAGGGCTCACAATTGCAGTTCGCGTCCAATCCCTTCTATCTGAACTGGAGTCCTTGCCTTTACCACCTATACTCGAGGTCCATTTGCGTACACTTCCACGGTGTACACCTAGCCCGCGGCTTTGCGTGGACCTTTCACATGGCCCAAAGGACTCAGTTCACCCCACAGCTCTCCGCTGTCACTTTCTCTCGATTCTTGACGTGTACCAAGGCCATGAAATGGTTTACACCAATGGTTTGATGGCTGCTGGTCACGTTGGCTTCGCATATGTCCATGGAGGAATACTGAACAGCATTCCTTGACCAATGGCTGCAGTGTTTTCACTGCAGAGCTGGTAGCTATATCTTGTGCTCTTGAGCACATCCATTCATGCCCTGGGAGTCGTTTCTCCTGTGTACTGACTCCTTGAGCAGCCTACAAGCTATTGACTAGTGCTACCCTCATCATCCTTTGGTAGAGGCCATCCAGGATTCCATCTTTGCCTTGGAATGGTCCGGTCGTTCAGTGGTGTTTGTTTGGATCCCAGGACACGTCAGAATCCCAGGCATTGAACTTGCTGACAGGCTGGCTAAACAGGCTACATGGAAACCACTTATGGAGATCGGCATTCCAATAACTGACCTGTGTTCATTTTGACACCACCAGAATGTTGTGTTTTACAATGACACTTTGAAATCGGCATCTTAATTATCCAGATTGATACACTGAGGAGATTTTATGGAATTCGATGCTTTTGTACTTTTGTGATAATGCATTATGTAGTTGCCTGTTATAATTGTGTGGTTTAGTATGACTGTTTGTATTTTAAAATATTGTAGTGTATGTACAGTACTCTCACAACCTTTGGCGTCAGGATATTAATTTAACCCTGCACTTGGAACTTCTAAGAGTTTTCTAATAATTATACACTCAATCACTACAAATAGAAGGAGAAACCTAGTTTTTTAGAGTCTTTGTTTTCAAAATGTTGCCATGTATGTTTCGCATTGTGTAGCCATCTACCCAGTTATTCTGCACTTGGGAAGGGGTGGGGGAGGAGGGGGGTGCAGTCGTTCAGATACTGGATTTATGTAATAAAAGAGCAGGGTTCATATTCTCATCTTGTTGACCCAGTTTACGTTTTCCATTTTTTGTTAAATCACTTTAGTTCGGTCATGGCAAAATTTTTTCCATATCTACACTCATGCTCATAAATTAAGGATAATTGCAGAATGTGGTGCCACACAACATGGCACTACAGAAAACTGGCACTAATAACATAGGCCCATAGGGAACACACACGGCACAGATACGTAAGTCCAAAGTATTGGTGATAAGTTAGAAAACCGTCCCAAAACACATGTGCTACAAAACGCCACTGTTTCCTGCACATGTACCCTGATATCAATATGGGATATGATAACCATGCACATGTACACAGGCCGCAAAATGGGTTGGCATACTCTGGATCAAGTGGTCGAGCAGCTGCTGGGTTATAGCCTCCCATTCTTGCACCAGTGCCTGTCGGAGCTCCTGAAGTGTCGTAAGGGTTTGAAGACGTGCAGCTGTACATTGACCGAGAGCATCCCAGACATGCTCAATGGGGTTTAGGTCTGGAGAACAGGCAGGCCACTCCATTTGCCTGATATCTTCTGTTTCAAGGTACTCCTCCACAATGATAGCTCAGTGGGGCCGTGCATTATCATCCATCAGGAGAAGGTTGGACCCACTACACACCTGAAAAGGCGGACATACTGGTGCAAAATGACATTTCAATGCACCTGACCTGTTACAGTTCCTCTGTCAAAGACTTGCAGGGGTGTACGTGCACCAATCATAATCCCACCCCACACCATCAAACCGCGTCCTCCACACAGGTCCCTTTGAAGGACATTAAGGGGTTGGTATCTGGTTCCTGGTTCACGCCAGATGAAAACCCAGCGAGAATCACTGTTCAGACTGTACCTGGACTCGTCCGTGAACATAACCCATTGTTCCAATGACCATGTACTGTGTTCTTGACACCAGGCTTTACAGGCTCTCCTGTGACCAGGGGTCAGTGGAATGCACCTTGCAGGTTTCCGGGCAAAAAAACTGTCTGTTCAGTCGGCTGTAGACTGTGTGTCTGGAGACAACTGTTCCAGTGGCTGCGGTAAGATCCTGAGCAAGGCTGCCTGCAGTACTTCGTGGCTGTCTGTGGGCACTGATGGTGACTTATCGGTCTTCTTGTGGTGTTGTACACTGTGGACATCCTGTACTGTAGTGCCTGGACACGTTTCCTGTCTGCTTTGTGGCACTCAGAGGGCCCGTGCTACGACCTGCTGTGTTTGACCAGCCTCCAGTCACCCTAGTATTCTGCCCCTCATAGCGTCATCAATGTTGTGTCTAGACAAGACAGCCTAGACACAATGAGAGGAAGCCGAAAGGCACGCGCTTAAACTCACGCAGGCTGGCGTGAGGTCTGAAACAGGATACGTAATGAATGCTATAAAGAAAAGTACGTAGCTTCTGGAATACTTAACTTTAATCCACATTTGTAGAACATTGCTCTTGATGATACATGCTTCACACTATTAATTATTAAAGCTATGGCGCCTTGCTAGGTCGTAGCAAATGTAGCTGAAGGCTATGCTAACTATCGTCTCGGCAAATGAGAGCGTATTTGTCAGTGAACCGTTCCTTGCAAAGTCGGCTGTACAACTGGGGCGAGTCCTAGTACGTCTCTCTAGACCTGACGTGTGGTGGCGCTCGGTCTGCTATCACTGACAGTGGCGACATGCGGGTCCGCCGTATACAATTATAAAAATACATTATTCATATGTGCAATCAAAATACAGTTGCACAGGGCAGCATGAAGGGGAAAGGGGAGGAGATTAAATGTCTCCTCAAGATTGGGTTAAGAGAAAGATAACAGACTCAATTTGTTCTACGGACTGCGGCCGATTTAAAGGCTACCACCTAGCAAGTGTGGTGTCTGGCGGTGACACCACAATCAATATGCGTTCTTTGAGCCATTTTCAACACACAGTCATCATTAGCACATCTGAAAAAGTCTGCACACTTCCTCGATGCACCGTACTCGGACATGCACCAACACACCTCTGTGTTTGTGGACTGCTGCCAGTGCCACCGTGCAATGACCACAGGTCAAATGCACTGCATGGTCATATCCCGAGGTGATTTAAACCTGCAAACCACCCAACAGAGCATTGTTTCACCATGTATCAGCATTATCTTTCATTTATGAGCATGAGTGTAGAACAAATTGAGTCTGTTATCTTTCTCTTAACCCAATCTTGAGGAGACATTTAATCTCCTCCCCTTTCCCCTTCATGCTGCCCTGTGCAACTGTATTTTGATTGCACATATGAATAATGTATTTTTATAATTGTGCTCCTCCACTGACATTTTCTGTTTCACTGTGATTTATTTTGTTAAAAAGTATTCTAGTCAGGAACACTGTGTTTGACTTGGTCTAACCAAACTAAATTAGATTTTGTATGGGATACAAAATAATAATAATAATAAAAAAATGGTTCAAATGGCTCTGAGCACTGTGGGACTTAACATTTGAGGTCAGCAGTCCCTTAGAACTTAGAACTACTTAAATCTAACTAACCTAAGGACATCACACACATCCATGCCCGAGGCAGGATTCAAACCTGCGACCATAGCAGTCTCATGGTTCCAGACTGAAGCGCCTAGAACTGCTTGGCCACCGCGGCCGGCGGGATACAAAAGCCTTACAGTTAATGACAGGATGCATCCCTACCCTGGAATTTAACAAGTACCCTTGCCATCTTTCATCAAGTGAGAGAATGAGCTTTGTTACTAGAAAAACACTTGTTGGAACCTTTCCATTTTGATGTCAAAATTTCACTTACTTTTCATCTTAGTGCAGTATATGTGCACTCCGCTTACAGATCGTGGTTGAGACTTGTTAGGTTACTTTTGCCTACAAATATGAATAATTCTATTTTAAGAATTCTAAGCAGAATGGTCACTTTTATATATATAATATCTGTACTTTTAGCATCTAGTAACTGAGCTTTATTTTTATGAAGCTATTCATATATTGTGTCTCTTACTGGGATACTGACAATGATGTCCCCCCCCCCCCCCCCCCCCCCACTCTCTCTCTCTCTCTCTCTCTCTCTCTATTAGGAGAGGTTGGAGAGGAAAGATGTGTGACAATTGAGAGAAGGTAAGGTGTAAACAAGGAGGAGGTTTGGGGAGGGGGTAGAATAATTAGAAGTATGATACAGCACAAGACAGGTGGCTTTGAGCAACAGTAGCAAAATGAGGACTCTGAATGTGAAAGTGACAAAATTGAAATAAAGAAGGGCGACAGGGGGGGGGGGGGGATGGAGAAAAAGTGAGTACAGTGTTTGGACAGGAGATGAATAGTACAGAAATTGGTAGGAGGTGGGAAGCCTCACATCTTCTCACTCCTGTCTGCTTGAGCAGTCATTTATAAACTGTCAGTATTGCCATGGCTGTGGGTGGACACATTTGAATTGGTGTATTGAGTGTATTTTAACTAGAAATGTAGTGGTACCTCAAAAGCTACTCCATCAGCTACTCCATCAGTGGTGAAACTAAAGTCCCAACTGCCACTAGGAGCAGCTACTCTGTGGCATCAGAAAGCTGAATGCTGACTAGCAGTAACACCCAAAGTTTGGTCAGTGTTTCTCTTGTTCGTCTGGAGACTTCCAGTCCCCATTACAGCAGCCACTGGGCACCTTCCTCCTCTCCCAGAGACTCTCCTGATGGTATCCCATGCAGCCACACTTTCAGCAGAACAATCTACAGCGATCAGGAACTGCTGTTTCTAATAATGTGGTGACATTGTGCCCCCATTACATGAAAGGCTATGAGGTTCTCTGCAGTTGACCTGCACTTGAACCTATGCAGAGCTGTCTGCCTGGTCCTGGCTGCAAAGTGGCATTTGTCATTCCCTCAAGGGACAGGCTGCCTTTTCAGCTGGAAAGGATGCTTCAGAAGCATGGGGGATCCTCTTGGTAATATCATCTGTTCATTTCTTGGATACCGTCGTGGCACTTAAACACAGCGAGTTGTCTGTAGAGTATCCAGTCTGCCCTACTGAGGATCCATCTTGGTGGCTTTCCTTTGGGCACCACTGTGTCTGGGGAATCGAGATCAAGAAGTGATCACTTGAGTGCATGTCATTGACCATTTCCCTTTGAGCCGTGTGTGCAAGGGCTAGAGAGCAAACTGAGAGAATAACAGTAATAGACCCTATTGCAGTGCTGAAGTGAGTGTTCCTCCCCATGTTCAACAAACATGAATATGAGGACATGAGAAGGCTGTCAATTGTTCTGCACCTGGGACTGGGGGTGGGGAGGGGGGCTGAGGCAGCTGATTAAGGAGGTCACAGAGAGCCTCGTTGTGTAGCTCCTCATGTAGGGGCAAGTAGGAGGAACACGTAGTCATTTGCACTGGTACAGCAACTGCTTGTGATGAGTAATACAACTGACCCTTTTTCATGTGGGATCTGGATTTTGCATTATCTGCAATTTGTGACATGCACTGTAACTTTATATTTGTTGACCCTTTTCCATGTGGGATCTGGATTTTGCAGTATCTGTGATTTGTGAAATGCACTGTAAGTTTATATTTGTTGATGAACTACAGTTTCAAATACTGAAATTTATTCCTGAAATTCAGCTTAACTGTAATAGGTACAGGTATATTGCCTGAAGTGATGTACGAAAATTTGTTCCAGACCAGGACTTGAATCCAGATTTTCCACTTATGGCAAGTGGTCGCCTTACATTCAGGCTATCTAAGCATGCTCCCTGAACTGACCCAAACTTTCATATGCCACACACACATACGGTATCTATGTCTTCTCATCTATTATTTATTAATTCATGTACCCACACATGCACATATTGCGAATCCTGTGCTGGTTTTAGGATCAAGACAATGAGAAGTTGTAGGCTAGAAATAAGGTGAAAACAGGCCTGTGACAAAAATGACCATGATAGTTTATGATTTCTTGTTGTCTTGACTCTACAATCTGCACAGGAATTGCAAGATGTGTGAGTGTGGGTACATAAATTAATAATCCATGATGAGAAACAGATAGGTGTGTGGCATATGGAAGTTTGGGTCGGTCCAGCAGCCACTTGCGGTATGCAGGGAATCCTAGTTCAAGTTTTGATCCGGCACACATTTTCTTATGGTGCTTAGGTAGTACATCACTACCTATTGCAGCTAAGTTGAATTTCAGGAATAAATTTCAGCGTCACCAAAAGGTAGTTTAAAGTACGTTACAGCATCTTACAGGACACAGCAAAGAAGTCCTCCTCATCCTTTTTAACCTCATTTGGGCGTCCTGACACTTTTCCAAATCATGGTGAGGGGCAATTTTAAATTCTAGTTTTAAATCCTGGGAAGGACTGTAGAAACACAAATCGTTATTGTAGTGTTTCCATCACTAGTCATCTGGAACTTAGAATCCAGACAGCTCCATAGTCAGTTTAAGTGTGGGTTCAGGAGATACCCCTCCACCTTTGGTAACCTGGCCCTCCTGGCAGTGGCTGTACAAAATGCTTTCCTGCACTGGCATCACCTAATGGGTATATTTTAAAATGTCATAGCCACAATTCATGGGGAACAGACTGAACTTTTCTGCTCCAGTTTTACAGGACCTTTGTGTGATCTTGGGTTGATTGCCAGCACACAGTATATGTGTCTGCATGACCCTCTTATTTAAAAATGTTGGATGTGGTCACCGAGGCCTTTAGAACCAGCCACATACCGAGCCTACATGCTGAGGCTGGTGAGAAATCACTTCACATGAGGGGATAAATTCTAACGGTGCCACATGCGTATGAATCAATATGCGTGCCAAACACACCCACATACCATACTATTGCTGGTCAATGAATGTAAAGGCTTTTACGTAATCAACAACAATCAATGAGTCCCTTTGGGATTCCCACGAAGGATTATCTTTTAGAGATGGGTGTGACTGGTTTTAAAGTTTTACACCAAGGTTGAAGCAGATCTCCACCTTGACTCCTGCAGAGGTCCAACATTATTTTAGACTTGACGGATTATGGGACAGATTACACTTCAGATTTTATGTTTCAGTCTCTGTTTTTTAACATTTTAGATAAGCATTACTGTTTTAGAGTTATATTCACTGATGGTCCTAAACAAGGGGACTCCCTTGGATATTCAGTAGTGTCCCCCAACTGTGTTTTCAGGATTTGCCTTCTCCATGAGTACACTGTATTTATAGCAGAGCTCCTTGTGATCCTGAAGGCACTCGAGAATATGAGGCATCTACAGGGCAGCCAGTTTCTCATCTGCTTCGATTCCCTAAGTGTCCTGCAATGATTGTAGTACATGTGTCCAGCAGAGAAAATGGTCCAGCTATGCTTCAGTGACAGGGAAAGCAGGTACTAGGGACATGAACAAGCATATTGAGCCACTGAGCCACCAAGGAGGCCTGCAGGGAACGCAATGTGACATTCCCCTGAAGGCTATCATTTCATTCTTGCCTCAGAGATCCATGCAGTTGTGTGTGTGTGTGTGGGGGGGGGGGGGGGGGGGGAGGAATGGCCAATGGTGAAGGACACTAAGCTATGGTTGGTGAGCCCAACTAAACAGCCATGGCATTCCTTATGCTGATTACTCAGGTGGGATGACGTGACCCTGACCTGCCTCCGTATTCAGCACTGTCCCCTAATGTGGCTTCCTACTCCACTGATAGGATCTCCCAGTCTGTGGTAACTGCTGTGTGTAAATCACTGAGTGTGTTTTATGTTGTGGTGAGAGGGCAGAAATGAATTTCAGTGGTGATCTTGCCTTCCACTTTAACTGATGATGGGACAAGTGTTGTAAAATTTTGTGGTGTCTGTATTCCAGCCACAGCTATCAGCTGTATTATTTTTTTATGTTACTACGTGGTTCTATGTGCCTCTCATCAATCTGCTCCTGGTGAGTAGTTATACATATATTCTGTCAAATGACTGTGTAGTGTATTGTGCACATCACAAAACAAAAGAATGTATTATGTTATGATTAGAATATCAGTGGAACTGACTGTCATATAAATGTGTGGATGTAATGCCTTGTAGGGTTGGGAAATGCAATGATCATATAGGCTCTGCTGTTGGTAAAGCAGGTGGTAGACTTCAGTTTATTGGTGGGATACTGGGGAAGTGCAGTCAGTCTACAAAGAAGATTGCTTACAGGTCACTCGTGTGACCCATTCTAGAATACTGCTCAAATGTGTGTGGAACATGTATCAAATAGAACTAACAGGGGCTATTGAATGTATACAGAGTAGGGCAGCACAAATGGTCACAAGTTTGTTTGGTCCTTGTGAGAATGTCACGGGATGTCAAAGAAACTGAACTGGCAGACTTTTGAAGATAGAAGTAAACTGTCCCGAGAGATCCTGCTTACAGTGTTTCAAGAACTGACTTTATATCATGAGCCTAGGAATATACTATAACCCCCTGTGTAGTATCACTCACATAAGTATTGTGAGGACAAGTTTGGACTAATTACAGCAAGCACAGAGGGATTCAAACAATCATTTCTCCCACCCTCCATACATGAATGGAATGGGAAGAAACCCTAATAACCTGTACAATAGGATGTATCCTCTGCCATGCGCAGCTTGATGGTTTGCAGAATATGAGTGTAGGAGTGGATGTAGTGTATGGCGGGCAGGGGGGGGGGGCAGGGTACTTTATATATTTGCTAGTCACTCCCAGTCCTTTCCTGCTAACAAATGGAGTGAGGAAAAAAAATGAGTGCCTGCGTGTCTCTGAATGAGTGACCCCTAATCTCTCTTATTTTATCCTTATACAGGATAAATGTAGGTGGAAACAGATCTCTTCTGCAGTCTGTTGCAAATGCTGGTTCTCTGCACTTTTTCTGTAGCATTTTATGAAAAGATCATCATCTTCCCTCCAAGAATTCCTATCGAAGCACTTGAAGTATATCAGTAACACTCGTGTACTGATCAAACCAACCCTAAGAAATCTAGCAGCACTCTATGAATTGCTTCTAGGTCTTCTGCTAATCCAGTTTGGTGGAAATTCCAAACATTTGAGTTGTACTTGATAATAGGCTGCTTAATGTTCTCTGGATGATCTGCTTTCCCTCAACTCTCCCAATACACCATAGTTAGTCGTTTGGCTTCACCACTACTGACCTTATGATTTTGTGGAATTTCATGTCATTTTGCATTGTTATGCCTAGATATATTGTATAATTGAGGTGACTGAGTCAAACAGCATACCATAATACAGTATTTGAGTAATATTGTGAGGAAGTTTCTTCTGTCCACCCACATTAACTTAAATTTATGCACATTTAAAGCAAGCTGCTATTCATCACACTAGATAGAAATTTTATCCAAGTCATACTGAATCCCATTACACACATGCTGTCCCATTCATCACATCAGCAACAGCTTACAGTCTCAGACTGCTTGTTTATGTACATGAGGAATAGGAGCAGTGCTAATTGTCTTTGGGGCACTCCTGGCATTACTTCTGTCTGTGATGAACACTGTCATCCTGGACAATGTACTGGTTCTATTGCTCTAAAGGTCATAATGTCACCCACAGATCTGCTAATAGTCAATAGTATGGAGCAGTGTAGAATGCTTTCCAAATAGTTAGGACTAAAGAATATGTTGAGCTGCATCCACAGTTCACAGGATATTGTGTGTGAAATAAAAGACATGCTTTTCACATGAGCAATGCTTTGTAAATCCAGGCTAATTTATGGACGGAACCTTCTCCTCTGTCTAGGAATCTTATGATATTTGATCTTAACATGTGCTCAAGAATCCTACAGGAGACTGATATTAAGGATATTGGTCTATAATTTTGCATTTTCTTATTTTTACTTATTACTTATTTTTAAGCAGTGATGTCTTTAGTGTTAGGAAGGACCCATCATCGAATCCTGTGGAAAATCCAAAGAAGGTTAGGAGTTACAAAAGATTACAAGTGCAAACCAACTGCACATGTCTAGACTCCACAGTAATGTATATATATTTGTTTGGGACTTACAAACAGGGAGTTTCTGAACAGTCAGACCATTTCAGTGAGACTGTAAGAGAACAGATTTTGCCTGGTAAAAACCATTATACTGTATCAAGATCAGTGAATGCTTTCGCATTTGCACTAACGCAAGTTTATTTCAGTAATGTCTACTCCCTGAGCTGAGTGATCAGCATGTCTGACTGCCAGGCCAGGACCGGGTAGAAAATTTTCTCTGCTTGGGACTGATTTTCATATTGACTTCATCATTCCATCATCATTCACATACGAATCACCTGATGTGACATCAACTGAAAAGACTTGCAACTCAGTGGCTGAACTTACAGGTGAGGACTCCCGGCCATCAATGCCACATGATCATTTCATTTTAATACCACCATAGAAGCTCCGGATGAGCAAATACAGACGCAAACAATCGTACGTCTAGAGAAGCACAATCATCATAGTCTAAAGAGAAAACTGTGTAGAAACAGTCCACAGAAAATGTGTCAGCTGCAAAAGTTTGGTTACCAGAGTTACCAGTAAACAACCACTGTACAGTCTGAGACAAAACAAGTCCGCATCTATTCTCTGATAGCTGGTGCAGCGAGAAGATGGTTTGACAGTTTATCACTGACATATGAGGTGAATATCTACAAAGTGTATGCCATAATATGTCTTTTGTCAATCAGTGCCAACAAGTACTGGAGCATAATTTTATTATGACAGCAAATAATGTAAGAAAACATTGCCAACCTCTAATTAAAAGCTGTAACATACAGATGCTCTCATGACACTTAGTTTCCATGAAAAATACTGACTTTTGATAGTAATGAATTATTTAGGAATAAAGGAGGTGATTAACCGAAAGGCAGAAGCACTGTGATTCTGATAGGTGCACAAACAAAAGATACAGAACTTGCCTAACTTTTGGAATGCACCTTCTGTGGGGAAAACACACACAAACACACACACACACACACACACACACACACACACACACACACACACACACACCTGTCTCCCTACATTGTGCGGAGTTGACTTTTGATAATAAACAGTCTACTGTTCTGTAGCTTACATCCCCTATTTGCATAAATGTTAAGCATACATAGCATAAGCCTCATACTTTGCTGTTGGTGAAGTTGTCATTTTGCAGCAATTGGATCTCTTTGTAAGTTCAAAAATCTAACTGGCCTGTACAGATCAGTGCTGTGTAAAGCCACATTTACTAGCTGGTATATTTCACTAGTTTAGTGCATGTGCATGCCCCCCTCCCCCCCCCCCCCCCTCTCTCTCTCTCTCTCTCTCTCTCTCTCTCTCTCCCTCTCCCTCTCTCCCCTCCGCCCCCCCCCCCCTCTCTCTCTCTCTCTCTCTCTCTCTCTCTCTCTCTCTCTCTCTCTCTCTCTCTGATGGTTGATGAACCAATACATTGTGATCACTGCCCACCATGAGATAAGAAAAGTTTACAAGTGGGTAGGAGACGAATGTGGAATCACTCTAGTGACAATCTGGGCCACAGGTTCCACTAACATAAGTGTCTTTGACACAGAGCAGATTGTTAAGAATAGGCATCAGTCTGTGACAGTTCTGATGCCAGAGTAAAGTGCTTGCTCTTGCACAAGAGTTTTGGTGCACACCATTCAACACATGTAGTTGAAGACAGGGCTCCACAGCAGATGACTCCTACGTTTTCCCATATTACCCCATGACACTGTCAGTTACGTTTGTAATGGGCATGGGACCATCAAGATTGGACCTTAATTAGTGGAAACATGTCACCTGGTCGGATGAATCATGTTTCTTGCTACATAAGACCAATGATCATTTCCTGATAGTTGTCATTCAGTGAAATGTCTGCTGGAAACATGTACCACACTACAGCCACAATCCGGTGGGGACAGTATTTTTCTGTGTGTGTGTGTGTGTGTGTGTGTGTGTGTGTGTGTGTGTCTTGGTCACCAATTTTGCTTGACCTGAACCCATGGAACTCACATGGGATGCTATCAGGTACCAGCTTCACACCCATAAACCATCATCCCCTATTTTATGTAATCTTTTATGCAATGTGCATACAAATCTGGTGCCACATACCTTCGGAAATGAACCACCCAGGACTCGCCAAACTCATGCCCTGCAGAATTGCTGCTGTATTGTATTCCAAAGTTGTATCGTCATACTATTAACCCCCCCCCCCCCCCCCCCCCCCTTGTGAGTGTGTGGGTGTACTTGATACAATGTGAAGCAAGCCAACTTGATAAGTCACAAACATACCTAATTATATACAGAGCTGAGGAAGTAGTACTATTGAATGTCTTTTTAATTAAAGTAAAATGTTTTTGACATAGTTTTTTCAGTCCTTAGGCTGCATGTTATAGTTTTGTGATGTAAATGTCTGCAGTGCTAGTATATTTGAAGAATACATAGTAAGTACTGTCATCATACATTGATAACAGAATGGTCACATTAGTTGTCAATGAATGCCCAAGCTTTACAATGTCATGTAAGAGATCTGCCATAATTTCAAATCGCCTAAGACACCTTGCACTCTCTGTATTCCACAAGAGCAGAAAGGTGTCTCTACACTGATGTAGCCTATGCAGATTTCTTTTTAAATGCCCATCATTAAATTGTAGTCTAGATATTAAAGAAGCAAGGTGCTTAGAGATTGAACGTAGGTGGAATTTGGTGGAATGGGAAACCACATTCTGCAGGTCATGTCTTTGTATCTTGTTGTCTGGTTCCACTCTCTTAAGCAGGTCTCTATCGTGCCCCTAAATAACAAGTGTTTGTAATCTGTAAGGCTGCTTGGGATTCCAGTCCAAATTATGTCCACCACTATAGCAGCTTCTCTGACTGTATGGCAAAGAAGCACACAATCAGAAATCAGACTGTGATTTCACTGATTTGGAGTTAACATATTTGTGTACTTTCACGTCAATTAGTGTTTCAATGCTTATAATGTATGAGGCTGTAGTTATCCATGAGCTAAAAGGTAGTGCTTTTAGTATGACCATGAATTTCACAGCTATGATGCTTACCTCTTTCAGTAATATCAATAAATTAGTCTAAGGGGAACTTGAAATGTAGAACATGCTTCCATTATTTAGAACTGTGTTAGAAATGAAACTGACTTGGCAAAGCAAAAGACACTAGCAGCAAGACAGATGATAAATTTAAATCATTGGCCACAAAATTCAATGAATTCTTCATATAAGTAGCTGAAAACACAGGGACAAATAGTGGACCATCAAAAGCAGATACACTAGATCTAGTTGCACAGCCGCTGCATACTTCATCACGACACCAAATTTGCCAAAGCAACTCTTAGAGAAATTGCAAAACTATTACATGAAAAGTAGCAACCCTCGTGGTTATGAAGGTATTTTAGCCAAGGTAAGAAAATCTTGTACATGCGTGGTAGCACCCTCCCCCTCGCATACACCCCTCTCCTCCCCTCCCAATTTTAACATTTTGTATATTAACAGATTTGAGCAAGTGTGTGTGTGTGTGTGTGTGTGTGTGTGTGTGTGTGTGTGTGTCGTCCTGATGACATTGAGGAATGATCAGGGGAAGAATTGTCCAATAGACAGGGAGAAATTTGAATCTGACTGTAATGCTGCAAAATGGGAGTACGATTGGGTTGTATTCCGGGTCCACTGTTTTTCTTGTTACATATCGGTGACCTGTCACTGATGTCATAATCAAAAAATATACACTGGTGTCCAAAATTAAAGTAACAAATGGAAATTTTACAAGCTTGCATTTATTTTGACACTAAACAGTGCAAACAGGTGATAGTAAAGAATGCACAACATAAACAACTTCAACAGGCATAACAGTAGACAAAAATGTTCTTCATTTTTTCCACAACTGGTTAATGTGCTCATTATGGGGTGTTACCACATCTGGCTGCAATACAGGCCTGATAACGATGTGGTATGCTGTGAGTGATGTCATCAGTCTCATGTTGCAATAATGCCCATTCTTCCTGCAGAGCTGCTCCCAAGTCTTGGAAAATGGTTGGTGGATGCTGACTTGATGCATACTGTCTCCATAGTGTATCCCAGACATGCTCTATGGAATTTAATTCAGGAGAGTGTGGAGGATATGCCATGCATGCAGTATCTTCTGTTTCTGAGAAAACATTAACCACCCGTGCTCCATGAGGTTGAGCATTATCGTCCATCAGTACGAAGTCTGGGCCCACACCACCTTGTGACAAGCACACATAAGGGCCCAAAATCTTGTTGTGATACCTGACAGCAATTAAAACTTGCCGATTCACCCGTACAACTTTACAAACAAGTGTTTGAGTGGTCAGCATAATCCCTGCCCACACCATTAAGAATCCTCCTTGATATCAGTCTCTTTCCATAATGTTTGGGTCCTAAAATCATTTTCCATGTTCCCTCCAGACGTGAATGTTGAGAATCACTCTCCAGACCAAATTGGGACTCACCTGCAAAAAGAACATTGGCCCACTGTTCAACCTTCCAGCTGGCATGTCGATGACTCCCTTCTGTGAAGATGCATCAGAGGTACACATACATAAGGTCACTGACAATAAAGAGTACTCTGCCAAAGTCTTCTGTGCAGTGTTTGTTTCAATACATGATGTCCCATGGGTGCTGCGAGGTCGGATGCCAGTTACCGTGCACTACTAAAGCGGTACCATCATGCCCTTACGGCCAAATAACTGTCGTCTCTTTTTGGTTTCACACATGGTCAGCCCTACCCTGTTCTTTGGCATACTGTTTCAGTCTCTATACATTGTCACCATACATGAGAAACAACAGAATGCTTCTCATTAAGCCTTCGGGCCACATCAATTTGCACCTGTCCTGCATCCATTCAACTTATGGCCCTCCACTGCAGACAGTCTGGTAGGCATCTTCTTTGTTCTGTACTGCACTGTTGGTGACAGTATACACAGTGAATGTGGATGAGGGACTACCCAGCAAACACTACTCCGTTTGATACGTGCCCTGACAGCACTGTTGCCGTGGTTGTCCATTGACTGGAATGCCATCTTCTGTGCGGAATAGGATTGTACGCACATCTGTTGACATTTTGCATGATTATGCTGTGAATTAGGCACAAGACTGGGAAATAGCAGTTTGTTTCTTTAATTTTGGACTCCAGTGTATGATTTCAGGAGTCACCAGTGTTGTAAATGATATTGGAGAAAAATCCTCTTTGGTTGGGATAGATTTATAATTTCCTGGAAGTGTTTTGAGTATCTAAGTCCACCTCTACTGATGGAGGAAGAGGTCTAATAACCCAGAATAGTGCAGTTAAGAATTGTACGCTTGAATTTTAAATGACTGATTGAAGCTTGTTTGATTTGATTTAAGCTGTTTTTGGCAGATAATACATAGATACAAAAGTACTGTTGTAGGTGAGATGGTGGCTCATGAGATTCAACCAACAATGCACTGGTTGGGTTGGTTACTGGGTAACAGCAACACATTGCTCACAGAGAGCAGGTTGTCCCCCAAATAAAGAAGAATAGGAAGAAAAGTAGGTGTTGATGCAGTTTCTGGCAAAAGAACTCTCATAAACATAAGATTTTACTAGATGAAGCTGACTGAATAGTCTGTGTACTTGAGCATTTTAATTTCTAAGGGCTGAAGATAGGTGAAAAGATTTGTTGAATCTGTCTCTTGCAGGATCTTGTGCAAAGAGCACTTATGTCAATTATAAGTCTAAACCTCATTGTCACTGATTCTGAAACATACAGTCTATTTGATTTGTTCATTGTAATATGTCCTATGGTATCATATTTTGGTGCAACGCTATGCATTCACAAGGAATATTCTTAGTCCAGAAGATGGCTAATGGAGTGCTCTAGGGAGTTGATTTATTCAAAGGAATTGCAGGATTCACTGATAAAAACTAGAGAAAAATACTTAGGTAACACTTCTTTAACTGTTACACATTTTTAGGCTCCGTTTACAATTGGTTTCCAGAATAACTGGAAAATGTGAGTGATACACATAATCTTTTCAAATGTTATTTGAAAGTATAATTTGGGGCAGACTTATTTTATTCTGTCCAGATGTTTCAGATACTAATTTAGATTCTTTCTGTTTGAAGTGTTACTTCACTTGTATCTTCTCTTGTAAATCTGTAGTTTTAATTTTTCCCCTAATCGTCATTCTGTGGATTATATATACAGTGAATCATTCTGTAATGGATTAGCATTGGCTTAAAAGGCCTGTTTACTACTACTACTACTAATAATAATAATTCTCATTTGTTCTTATTCTGAGAGAGAGAGAGAGAGAGAGAGAGAGAGAGAGAGAGAGAGAGAGAGAGAGAGGGGGGGGGGGAGGGGGGGGGGGTTAGCGGTTCAAACCATTCAGGGCATTGTTAGATAATATTTTTAACTGATAATGGAGTATTACTGTGATGGAAATTTTACAGAGAATAGTTAAAATTCTGTGCACAGATGCTAAGGAGTGCTGAGACAAGAGACAAACAAAAATTTAGTCAGTCGGTCAGTAATTTTTGGGCAGCATAATTACTAGTGCAATGCTAGTGATTCCAGGTGCAAGGATTGGTTCTGCACAAAGTTTTAATTTGTCACAAAAATGATACATATGTCATACGGGGCTCATTCTTGTGCTTCAAAAGTAAGGAAAAATTGCACCATCCATGTGCTGGGTAAACTTGGCTCTGGTAAAGGAGGTGGCCTGAAGCTTCACTTCAGGTCTCACTTCCTACCAACTCTATCCTGCCGGTCCTGATACTGGCAGAAGACCTGTCTATTCCCACCAATCTAAATTCTTAGGTGTGCATGCTGATCAGTACTTGAATTGAAAGTCACATACTGTAGATCCTTTAAAAGACTTGGGTTCAGCAACAGTTTCTCTGAGTGCGATTGCTGGATTTGGTGATTAAAATATTTGTAAGTTTGCATCCTTTACATTCTTCCATTCAGTAATGTCACACAGAGTAGTTTTCTGGTGTGATTTCACACGAATGTTAGACGTGAAATATTCATCACACCCTACCCAGCTGTAAAATAATACAACTACTGTCCATACTAGAACCTCATGGAGACATCTGATAAAAAATTAGTCATACTAAAAAGACACAATACATTACTCTCTATTAAAGTTTGTTTTGAAGAACCAATCACTAATTCAAAATAATAGTAGCATTCATAAATATAACTCTAAGGACAAAAATGGCTTTCAATAACTTAACCTTACTCTTGAACAGAGAGGAGCAAAGTATAGAGTCAAAAAATATTTGACCATCTCCATTGTGAATTACAGGCACTACAGCCAATGAAAACAGTTAATCCAGAATTGGTATGCCAATCAGCCAAAATCACTCAGAAGATTGAGGTGATCATCACACCAACGCAACAGGTTGAAGATACCAGTTTGGTAAAACACCATGTCTTGCTGTGTGAAGAAGTCTGTAACTGCCTGCTGCACATCGTCATCTGACAGGAATCATTGGCCCATCAAGGCCTTTTTTAAGGGGCAAAAGGCATGATAATCACGTGGGGTATGATCAGGACCATAGGGTGGGTGCTCAAGTGACTCTTACTTGAGTTGGTGTAAGTTCTGCATTACGACATTTGCGATTTGGGGTCATGCATTATCATGAAGCAGAAGCACCCTTTGGTAACTTGGCACACCATTCCACAATGATTGTTTTTGACAGACATGCTGTTCCATACACATTCTTCCTTCTCTGATGGATGTCTACCAAAGTTTGTCCTTTGGTAACCAAGGAAAGATTAACAGCATGTTGGTCCTGTTTGGATGCATTTGGTATTAATGTTGCCATAGTTCAAATTTCCACACTTACAGCATTCATGCTGGAAAGACGTGAATGCCGCACTAATCTCTTACCTACAAGTCAGTGTCTATATACCTGCGTAGGAGTCACGCTACATTGTATACATGCTGCAGCAGTGCCCACAAATGGAAACTTTTTGACTGTTTTAGTATCATTTCTGGTTGATAACTCCTCCCATCTTGTAGCTGTAAATGTACTTCTGAATTTATAAAATCTGTGTATAGTTGGGTTACATTTATTAAATTTTATGCGACAGAATTAGTGAGCAGTACATACCTTCAGGAGAAATGTTAGTACTACTGACAGACACACATAAAAGTCTGTCCTCATTCTCACAATAGGTGAGTATCTCTCAACTCGTGGTCTGAGTGATCTACCTTTCCTTTTTATCATTCCTGATTCTATCCCTCTCTTCTCACCTAGGAAGAAACTATTGGTTCTGAAAGTTAGCATAGTGTGGGTACTTTTACATGTGTCTGGTGGTGGTACTCACCTTTTTTCCTAAAAGTACTGGCCTACAGTTCTGTCTTATAATTTTATAGATTTTTGGAAAGAACTTTTCTTTTGACACAATTACTGAATTTAATCTATATTAAGAGTAAAGTAAAAATTGCATTTTATAAATGGTCGACATGCAGCCATTTTTCACTTAGTGAGTAGACAACATTTGTAAACCTACAGACATGTTTTACATCTCTGAGAAAAAGATGATCTGTAGAACATGTAAATAACTAAACTGAACTAAATAAATTTCATGCAAGTGTGAAAATCTGTAGAAAGACAATCGTCTTTGTCTCCAGCCACAACTGGTGTGCTATGGTCCACTGTTGTTTATTTGGCTACGCCTGTTCACAGTACCATGCCTCAAGGAACTTATTTCCCCTACATTTGGCCGTTTTTGTGACACATTCAATTAAAGCCCCCACCTACACCACCCTACCCTACTGAGTCTCCAGCGATGTGGTGTTATTTCATTAAGTTAGAAGCCAAATATGAGGCCAGAAATACCCAGAGTCAGTATTTCCCTAAACCTCACTGAGCGAGGTAGTGTAGTGTTAGTACTACTACCTTTAGAGAAGCAAGGCTCAAATCACCTTATGGCGAAACTGATTTAGCATGTTCATGGTTCATCTAAATCACTTAAGGCAAATTCTGGTGCGGATCCAATGAAAAGGACAGTCAATTTTGGCCTCCTCCTCTGACCCCTTCATCCCCTCCCCTCCCCTCCTCTGGTCTAGTTTCAGCTTGTCCTCTGTCTCCAATGACCTAGACATTGATGGGACGTTAGATCCCAGTCTCCCTTCATTTCCCTGTAAATTTCTTCAAGCAATTGTTGATATGTATCTAAGTCCACGTCCTTCCAAAATAATTCTCCACATGAGCTGAACTCCGCGTCTCGAAATCTCAATATCAACAAGAAATTAAATATTAACCTTCTTTTCTTTCTTGCAGTTTTGAGCACCTGTAGAAAGTATTAAATTTAAAAGAGTGATACTGGTCTTTGACACATTTTTGAAGGGGGTATCTGTTCCATGGTGACAGTGGAAACTTGGTTTTGAAAGAGGAGCACAAGAAAACTTTGATTTTTTACTGCATATGAGATATGTAGAGATTGTCTGGATCAAAAATATTTTTGACTGTGGGATATACAGGTGTAACGTATTTAAGCAGAAAGCTATGGAGCATGCAGTATATTGACTGTTTACGAGACTTGCTAACAGAACTGTTAACCCAAAACTGCATGACAGTCTGGAGTTTGGTACACCTGTGATCGTCTAGAATCATGGAGGAAAGGACGCTCTGCTGCAGGAAGAAAATGGTCGAACTAGTCTTCACAAAGCCCAGAATTCTGGCCACTGTTCCTTTTCACAGTGATTGCTGAGTAAAATGTAACACATAATGTGACTCAAGTCACTGTTAGTTTGCCTCTGTAGCATTCAAATCAAAAGCAGACCCCTCTCCTAATGTACCACAATAATGCATCTGCCCTCACATCAGTGTGAATGTCACCTAATCTACTCTTTTCAGTTTTTGGAAATTGTTTTGGTAAATTCTATGGGACCAAACTGCTGAGGTCATCGGTCCCTAAGCTTACACTCTGCTTAATCTAACTTAAACTAACTTACGCTAAGGGCAACACAAACACCCATGCCCGAAGGACGACTCGAACCTCCGACGGAAGTAGTCGCGCGAACCGTGACAAGGCGCCGGAGACCGCGCGCTTCTTTTCAGTTTGTCTAGTGCTAGAGCGAAGAGTAGCACTTTTGTTCAGAAGAAGAGATCGCAATTTCCTAAATATGTCCTGTGAACGTGCCCCCAAAAAATGAACCCATTTTAAATGTGGGCCTAGAGAATGAAAATGCACAAACGTGTTCATACGTAGTATTAAGAATAAAATACAGCGTGTACTTTTTGGAGAACTTTATTATTATTGATTCAGCTTAAGCAACTGTTGTTATGGCCCTTGTATTCAACGAACGCGAGTTACTCAACATCAAAATGGTTCAAATGGCTCTGAGCACCATGGGACTTAACATCTATGGTCATCAGTCCCCTAGAACTTAGAACTACTTAAACCTAACTAACCTAAGGACATCACACAACACCCAGTCATCACGAGGCAGAGAAAATCCCTGACCCCGCCGGGAACCCGGGCGCGGGAAGCAAGAACGCTACCGCACGACCACGAGCTGCGGACATACACTCAACATCATATTCATTATTCAGAGAAATTTCCTGCTGCAGCCGGTCATCGTTCACTTCAATGCACAATACCTTGACAAGCCACGTATGTTACCCTCAGGTGACCCGTCAAAGAATGTTGAATATTTCCTCTGTCCTGCAGTTTATTAGTGCATAGTGTGTATTCCGCACATGGATTAAGGTTGAGGTAACTGGCCGACCACAGTACCTGCCTGGCAGCATCATCGCTGGTGGAATTGTGGAGCTCAGCTATCCCCAGGGTTGGCGCTCACTGCAGTCATCGACTAACTCTCATCTTCATTTGGAGAAAATGGTGGAAATGATGGGGTTCCATGAATTATTCAACTAGGAGCCGCTATCATGGATCATCAGATTCTCCATCATGTGTAGTTTCACGATTCTCTTATAATGGAGTGCCAAAACATATTGTTGTGCCCAAAATTACTATTTTATCATACTCCATTGAACGTCTAATGGAAATGCAATGCTTAGCAATAGAAACCTTGTTTGCTTGCTAATGGCGATTGTAGTGTTGATGTTTGATGCAGAGTTCTTCCATGGTGCGAGTCATCTGACCTATGTAAGCCGTACCACATTTGCAAGATATTTTATAAATTCCAGCCTTCCGCAATAGTAAATCGTCCTTCACTAATTTCAGAATGTCTAAAATTTTACATCGTGGGTGGAAAATCACTTCAGCCAGAAATTTAGGGAGGATTCCGCTGTCTTGAACAAAATATCGCCAAAAAATGGAGGAAGACTGAGCGATTTTGCCGGCGTACTCTCCTCTTCATCCTCTTCGTATTTTTTACCTCAACTAATAGTTCTCTGTTACTCTGTCGGATGGAATATCCATTTTCTCTGAACATTGTTATAGATGGACGAACTCTTTAGGCAAAGTATCTGGATCTGAGACTGTGTGAGCTCTGTGTGCAAGTTTTTTAAACCCACTCACAGTCTGTGAAAGTTGACGACAACTCGACGATTGTAGATAAATGTCGGTGTGAGTGGGCTTACGATAAACTGAAAGCCCCCAAAGAGCCATCAGTTGTCTGTCTAACAAAAAAGTCCAGGAAAGGCAGACAAACGTCATTCTCTGTTTCCGTAGAGATTTGAGAGTTACACAAGTGTAGCTGAGGAAATGTAAAAAATCCATTATTTTATCTTTTCCATGAGACCATACTGTGGAAGTATCGTCCACATACCTATAAAATACAATTTATGATGATGGATGAAGTGATCGCTAGAGCAAAAATCTACTAATACCAGTACTGCTGGCCCCTGTTTTGATCACAACTAAGGTAGAATCTTCCTAGACGTCGGTCAGGGGCCTGAAGATGGCGTAGTAAAATTCCGAAACTGATTGCCAAATAAAATAAGATTGGAAACCAGACGGCTGAAAGGTCTTTAACTTGACATCGTGTATCGAACAGCCGAGTCCCGGAACCATCTCTAAAAGATGGACATACAGAGATATGTTTAAAAATTTGAGAAGTATTTGAGTCACGCAATTCGTTTAAGAACGACAGTAGCAACAGCTTGTCGCAGCTTTGATAACGTCGCAATTTACACAATAAACATTGAAGCGTACACTCACAGTTATTACACTGCTGGCCACCGTAAATGCAACACCCTGAAGGAAGCACCCGAATCAAGTGAAATTTACACCATGGGTTTGCAGCGATGAGATATGCAACTGATTAGAATTTCAGCACAGACGCACATCACGCGCGCCTGTGGCGCCACCTCATAGCGCCATTTAAGGCTTGGCGGTTTCGACGAGTGTACGTTCGGCACGTGTGTATACCTTGTGGTTGTTTCACAAGGCGATCAGTTATGCCTCGTAGACAACAGCGAACATCGTTTGATCAAGTATCCGAGTTCGACAGAGGAAGGATAGTGGCTTACCGAGATTGTGGATTATCATACAGAGAAATCGCTAGTCGTGTTGGACGAAACCAAACAACTGTAATGCGGATATGTGACCGTTGGATGCAGGAGGGTACGACGGACCGACGTGGTCGATCGCATTCACCTCGGTGCACCACTGCACGTGCTGATAGGTAAATTGTGCGCATGGCAGTGACGAATCGCTCAGTGACATCCCGAACCATAGCACAGCACATTGCGTCTGTAACGCATCATCCAGTGTCTGCGCGTACCATTACAGCAGAGTGGTCTGTCCGCAAGACGTCCATTGCTTCGTCTACCATTGACGCGGAAACACAGACATCTCCGTCGCCAATGGTGTGATGACAGACAGATGTGGACGGCAGAATGGAATCACGTTGTCTTTACTGCAGCACCACGATGGTCGGATTCAAGTGTGGAGACACCGTGGAGAGAGGATGCTGGACAGCTGCATTATGCACCGCCACACTGGTCTTGCACCGGGTATTATGGTATGGGGCGGTATTGGATATTACTCTCGCACACCTCTAGTACGCATTGCCGGTACTTTAAATAGCCGGCGTTACATATCCGAGGTGCTGGAGCCAGTTGTCCTTCCTTACCCTCAGGGCTCGGCCACACCCATATTTCAACAGGATAATGCGCGACCACACGTGGCACGCATTGTCCAAAGGTTCTTCGTCAATAACCAGATTGAATTGCTTCCCTGGCCGGCTCGCTCTCCGGATCTTTCGCCGATAGAAAACATGTGGTCCATGGTTGCTCAACGAGTGACCCAGATTACATCCCCAGCTGCTACACCAAATGATCTTTGGCAACGTGTGGAAGCTGCTTGGGCTGCTGTACACCAGGAACACATTCAACGTCTCTTTGACTCAATGCCGAGACGTGTGGCAGCGGTGATCTCCAACAATGGCGGCTACTCTGGCTACTGATTCTGGCAGGAACCACATGTCACAGACGTCTGTAAACGTAATCATTTGATACTTGGTCAACATGTTATCTACAAAATAAATTTTTTTGTGCTACCTCTTGTCTCTCTTGGTGTTGCATTTACGGTGGCCAGCAGTGTATTATTTCACGAAGCACTACAATTGCGAACACTGGTCTGCAAACTGTGGCATACAACGGGTAAATGAGGAATGTTCTTTCTTTCAGTAGTCTTTCGGGAAGTCTGCCTTTCTGTTGCTTGTCTTATTTAGTAGAGTGTCTTTCCTTTCCTGTCCTGCTTTACTCAACTTAGTGTTGTTTGTCCTTTCTATGTGTGGACTCACAAACCATGATGGGTTTGTTGTTAGGAGCACCTATGTTTAGGCCGTGAATCTCCGCCGTCATCTGGCTGGAACGTAACTGGTCGGATCGTAAACACATCCCTCAAGTAAGCAATGAAAAGTATCATGTGTTAAATGTTGTAAGTTATCAAGACTCTTAGTTTTCGTTCTACTTTATTCTCCGAAAGTTAGCTAGAAATTTGGAAATTGATGTATGAAAAAATACAAATGCTTCTACAACAATTTGGGTCAGCACCTATTTAGTGAAGGATGAATGACTTGGTGTGTGAACTGTAATTAGCTTTCCTATCTTTACAAGCCCTACGTGGGCAGTAAGTAGACGTTAACAGGACAGCCTTAGATTTATCGCTTTATATTGGCTATTGGTAGTGGATTTTTCACCACGTAATCGACACTTTACTTAGAAGTTTGCCAAGATTTTACGATAGTCTCCGTTGTCATCGGCCAGCCTTCGCAACTGGCCAAGGGGCGTGCAAGCAAGTCGTCTGCAAAACCGTGCCTCTTGGTGCTGAAGTAATGCTGGCATAATACTTGGCAATACAACCGTCTGCCGTAGCTGCGGGCTGGGTTCCCGCATGCTTTGGCATAACGCTGCGCTTGCTCATCCACCTACGTGACAGGAGCCCGCCTCCTGTCATACCATAGCTGCCCAGAGTGACTATAAATTCTACCCGCTCATCTCTAAGCAACCAGTGTTCCTGGACTTCAAGACTCCAGCCAACGCCGTGAAAGTCTCCTCACCAGCCGATGGACCAATGTGGGGCTGAGCAGCTTCAACCTAACCAAGCGGCGTCATCAGTTAGGTGAAGCCGCTAGTCCACGAGTCGCCAGCTAGACCGGATGGTTGTGGGTCTCGATCCGGTGCCACTGACTGGAGGCCACTTCCAGGTTATCATTGTCTGACACACTGACGGTCCTGGGTTCAACGCAGGGGTTCTGCATGTCTGACTAGCAGTTTTGGGCTGCCAGCAGTCCAACAGAAGCTTGTCGACTGCCGCGCTGATGCTATCCTTGCGTCAGCAAGGCTCCAACACTAGCCAGTGCTGTTTCACTGTGGCAGGCTCCAGCTGCTACTGCATAGACACAGACACTACATCTACATCTACGTGACTACTGTGAAAATCACACTTACGTGCCTGGCAGAGGGTTCACTGAACCACCTACACACTAATGTTCTATTATTCCGCTCCAGAAAATCGCGCGGAAAAATGGAACCCCTATATCTTACCGTACGATCTCTGATTCCCCTTATTTTATTATGCTGATCGTTTCTTCCTATGTAGGTCGGCGTCAACAAAATATTTTCGCAGACGGAAGAGAAAGTTGGTGATTGAAATTTTATGAGGAGATCCCGCCGCAACGAAAACGTTTTTGTCTTAATGATTTCCATTCCAAATCCTGTATCATGCCGTGACACTCTCTCTCCTATTTCTCGACGATACAGAACGTGATGCCCTTGTTTGTTTCCGTTAATACTATCTGGTAAGGATCCCACATTGCACAGCAGTACTACAAAAAAGGACAACAAGCGTAGTATAGGCAGTCTCTCTAGTAGATCTGTTGCATCTTCTAAGTGTTCTGCCAATAAAACGCAGTCTTTGGTTCGGCTTACCCACAATATTTTCTGTGTGTTTTTTTCCATTATAAGTTCGTTGTAATTCCTAGTTATTTAGTTGAATTTAGGGCCTTTAGATTTGATTGATTTATCATGTAACCGAAGTTTAACGGATTGGTTTTACAACTCATGTGGTGTATTTCACCTTTTCATTATTTAGGGTAACTGGAAATGAGCGTTTGGCGTCATTTGCCGGGAGGCCCTTTACGGGGCAGGTCCGGCCGCCTTGGTGATTATTTAGGGTCAAAGACGATGAACGACAGCATCATTTGCAAACAACCTAAGACGACTGCTCAGATTGTCTCTTAAATCGCTTACAAAGATAAATAACAGCAAAGGGCCTGTAACACTACTTTGGGGAACGTCAGAAATCACTTATGTTTTACTTGATGACTTTCCGTCAATTACTACGAACTGTGACCTCTCTGAAAGGGAATCACGAGTTCAGTCGCATGTTGTTGTTGTTGTGGTCTTCAGTCCTGAGACTGGTTTGATGCAGCTCTCCATGCTAATCTATCCTGTGCAAGCTTCTTCATCTCCCAGTACGTACTGCAGCCTACATCCCTCTGAATCTGCTTAGTGTATTCATCTCTTGGTCTCCCTCTACGATTTTTACCCTCCACGATGCCATCCAGTACCAAAATTGGTGATCCGTTGATGCCTGACAACACGTCCTACCAACCGATCCCTTCTTCTAGTCAAGTTGTGCCACAAGCTCCTCTTCTCCCCAATTCTATTCAATACTTCTTCATTAGTTATGTGATCTACCCATCTAATCTTCAGCATTCTTCTGTAGCACCACATTTCAAAAGCTTCTATTCTCTTCTTGTCTAAACTATTTATCGTCCATGTTTCACTTCCATACATGGCTACACTCCATACAAATACTTTCAGAAATGACTTCCTGACACTTAAATCAATACTCGATGTTAACAAATTTCTCTTCTTCAGAAACGCTTTCCTTGCCATTGCCAGTCTACATTTTATGTCCTCTCTACTTCGACCATCATCAGTTATTTTGCTCCCCAAATAGCAAAACTCCTTTACTACTTTAAGTGCCTCATTTCCTAATCTAATTCCCTCAGCATCACCCGACTTAATTCGACTACATTCCATTATCCTCGTTTTGCTTTTGTTGATGTTCATCTTATATCCTCCTTTCAAGACACTGTCCATTCCGTTCAGCTGCTCTTCCAAGTCCTTTGCTGTCTCTGACAGAATTACAATGTCATCAGCGAACCTCAAATTTTTTATTTCTTCTCCGTGAATTTTAATACCTACTCCGAATTTTTCTTTTGTTTCCTTTACTGTTTGCTCAATACACAGATTGAACAACATCGGGGAGAGGCTACAATCCTGTCTCACTCCCTTCCCAACCACTGCTTCCATTTCATGTCCCTCGACTCTTATAACTGCCATCTGGTTTCTTTACAAATTGTAAATAACCTTTCGCTCCCTGTATTTTACCCCTGCCACCTTCAGAATTTGAAAGAGAGTATTCCAGTCAACATTGTCAAAAGCTTTCTCTAAGGCTACAAATGCTAGAAACGTAGGTTTGCCTTTTCTTAATCTAGCTTCTAAAATAAGTCGTAGGGTCAGTATTGCCTCACGTGTTCCCATATTTCTACGAAATCCAAACTGATCTCCCCCAAGGTCGGCTTGTACCAGTTTTTCCATTCGTCTGTAAAGACTTATTAAACTGATAGTAGGTATTTTCACATCTGTCAACGCCTGCTTTCTTTGGGATTGGCATTATTATATTCTTCTTGAAGTCTGAGGGTATTTCGCCTGTCTCATACATCTTGCTCACCAGATGGTAGAGGTTTGTCAGGACTGGCTCTCCCAAGGCTGTCAGTAGTTATAATGGAATGTTGTCTACTCCCGGGCCTTGTTTCGACTCAGATCTTTCAGTGCTCTATCAAACTCTTTACGCAGTATCATATCTCCCATTTCATCTTCATCTACATCGTCTTCCATTTCTATAACATTGTCCTCAAGTACATCGCCCTTGTATAGACCCTCTATATATTCCTTCCACCTTTCTGCTTTCCCTCCTTTGCTTAGAACTGGGTTTCCATCTGAGCTCTTGATATTCATACAAGTGGATCTCTTTTCTCCAAAGGTCTCTTTAATTTTCCTGTAGGCAGTATCTATCTTACCCCTAGTGAGATAAGCCTCTACAGCCTTACATTTATCCTCCAGCCATCCCTGCTTAAACATTTTGCACTTCCTGTCGATCTCATTTTTGAGACGTTTGTATTCCTTTTTGCCTGCTTCATTTATTGCATTTTTATATTTTCTCCTTTCGTCAGTTAAATTCAATATTTCTTCTGTCACCCAAGGGTTTCTTCTAGACCTCGTCTTTTTACCTATTTGATCCTCTGCTGCCTTCACTACTTCATCCTTCAAAGCTACCCATTCTTCTTCTGCTGTATTTCTTTCCCCCATTCCTGTCAATTGTTCCCTTATGCTCTCCCTGAAACTCTGTACAACCTCTGGTTTAGTCAGTTTATCTAGGTCCCATCTCCTTAAATTCCCACCTTTTTGCAGTTTCTTCAGTTTTAATCTACAGTTCATAACCAATAGATTGTGGTCAGAGTCCACATCTGCCCCTGGAAATGTCTTACAATTTAAAACTTGGTTCCTAAATCTCTGTCTTACCATTATATAATCTATCTGATACCTTATAGTATCTCCAGGCTTCTTCCATGTATACAACCTTCTTTTATGATTCTTGAAACAAGTGTTAGCTATGATTGAGTTGTGCTCTGTGCAAAATTCCACCAGGCGGCTTCCTCTTTCATTTCTTAGCCCCAATCCATATTCACCTACTACGTTTCCTTCTCTCCCTTTTCCTACTACCGAATTCCAGTCACCCATGACTATTAAATTTTCGTCTCCCTTCACTATCTGAATAATTTCTTTTATTTCATCATACATTTCTTCAATTTCTTCGTCATCTGCAGAGCTAGTTGGCATATAGACTTGTACTACTGTTGTAGGCGTGGGATTCTTGTCTATCTTGGCCACAACAATGCGTTCACTGTGCTGTTTGTTCATTATTAAACCTACTCCTGCATTACCCCTATTTGATTTTGTATTTATAACCCTGTATTCACCTGACCAAAAGTCTTGTTCCTCCTGCCACCGAACTTCACTAATTCCCACTATATCTAACTTTAATCTATCCATTTCCCTTTTTAAATTTTCTAACCTACCTGCCCGATTAAGAGATCTGACATTCCACGCTCCGACCCGTAGAACGCCAGTTTTCTTTCTCCTGATAACGACGTCCTGCTGAGTAGTTCCCGCCCGGAGATCCGAATGGGGGATTATTTTACCTCCGGAATATTTTACCCAAGAGGACGCCATCATCATTTATCCATACAGTAGAGCTGCATGCCCTCGGGAAAAATTACGTTTGTAGTTTCCCCTTGCTTTCAGCCGTTCGCAGTACCAGCACAGCAAGGCCGTTTTGGTTTGTGTTACAAGGCCATATCAGTCAATCATCCAGACTGTTGCCCCTGCAACTACTGAAAAGGCTGCTGCCCGTCTTCAGGAACCATACGTTTGTCTGGCTTCTCAACAGATACCCCTCCGTTGTGGTTGCACCTACGGTACGGCTATCTGTATCGCTGAGACACGCAAGCCTCCCCACCAACGGCAAGGTCTATGGTTCATGGGGGGAGTCGCATAACTGACACGATATTCCATAAACACGCAGTTTGATTAAAAGCTGATTGTGAGGCACGGTGCGAAAAGACTTCTGAAAAAACGGAACAAATTTGAAATTCTTATAGCTAGCACTCAACGCTTCGTGCGAGTAAAGATACGTTTGACGAGAAATATTTTTTCTAAATCCATGTTGACTGTGTCAACAGACCGTTCTCTTCGAGGTACTTCATAATGTTCGAACACTATATATATTCCAAAATCCTGCTGAATATCGACGTTAATGATATGAACCTGCAGTTTAGTGGATTACCCCTATTGCCTTTCTTGAATATTGGCGTGGACTGAGCAACTTTCCAGTCTTTGGGTACGGATCTTTCGTCGAACGATCAGTTGTATATGATTGTCAAGTATGGAGCTATTGCATCAGCATACCTTGTAAGGAACCTAAGTGATATACTTATTCTAAATAGTGTATTTTGGTATTGAATTAGCTTTCCTGACTCTGCGATCGCCACTGTATTAGTAGAATGCAATCCACAGTTGCCGCACACACCATTCTAGGACAGAAGTGGCTTTCCTGGCTAGTTCTGGTGCCAGTGTTGACTGTCGGTCTGCCACGTAGGGTGCTGCTGTGCGGTGTCTGATGCGGCAGACCTGATACCATGGCATCTTGTTAAGCTCTTTCGATAGTTGCAGTCACTCCTTTACTTTTGTTCAGTGTGTAACTTGTTATAAACGTATTATCTTCCAGATGTAACCGAAAACTGCTCTCCGCTAGTACGTATGTTCTCTTATGATACTATCATTACTAAAGGATATTTCGATCATGCACAATCGATTTGTAAATGGTAGGCAGGACCAAACATCCTGCAAAATAAACTGAATGCTTTCTCAGAGAACTATTTAGAATAGATAGTTCGGAATCCCACCCATTACAGAAATACATCCTAAGACAAAAAAAGGCGCTTCATGAAGCAATTATCCGAATGGGACGGAAATTAGTAGGGGTAATGCACATGTAAAGGCAAACAAAAGATTGCAATTAAAGAAAAGTCGGACCATTCATTAAAAAAAAAAAAAAAAAAAGGAGCTGCATAAATTGATCAAGTTGGTTATGTGTTGGTCGACCTCTGGCACTTAAGCAACCTGTTATTCGGCTTGACATTGATTGGTAGCGTTGTTGGATATCCTACTGAAGGATATCGTGCAAAATTCCGCCCACTTGCCGCGTTAGATCCTCAAAGTCTTGGCTCAAATTTAATTTAGTCTCTTGGATAGAATGGTTTTCCTGTATGCCAACCAGCGTGGATTCCTGAAAGATACATCTTGCGGAACCGACCTCTCATTTTTCTCACATTACACCCTGAAAATTATGTATCAAGAGAGACAGGTAGATGCAATAGTCCTCGTCTTCCAAAAAGCATTTCACCTAGATCCACACCAGCGTCTACTAACGAAAGTGGGATAATATGGAGCATCAAACAAAGTTTGTGACGTAGTAATGATTTTTGATGGGGAACACACAGCATGTTATCTTGGACGTGCCCAAGGAAATGCGTAGTGACCTTGCTGTTCATGTAGCGTATTAATGACCTTGCAAACAATATTAACAGAGTTTTCTCGGAAGATGCGGTTATCTGTAATGAAGTAATGTCCGAAAATAAGAATACTGCACAAATATTCAGTCGGATGTGACTTCTGTCCATTGGTAGGACATTGGGAAAATGCAATCAGTCTACAATGGAGATTGCCTGTAAATCACTTGTGCGACCCCTCCTAGAATGCGGCACGTTTGTGGTGCCAGTATGAAATGGGACTAGCAGGGGATCTAGAATGTAGTTTATGCTATTTACAGTGCACAGAGAGCAGCAGTCATACGCGAATGGAATGGGAAGAAACCCTTATGCGTGGCACAATGGGAAGTACCCTCTGCCAAGCATTTCATAGTGGTTTATAGAGTATGGATGTAGATGTAGACGAATACGTAGCCTGCCGTTCCTGTTACACATGACAAAACTTGTGAGCTTATTCTAATCCATTACATGGAAAGTTTTGGATTCCATTCGTGAGCCGATAATCCACTCACCAAAGGGAGCTGGAGTTTCTTCCCCAGCCGCAGCAGCAGGCAAATTCGTATCTAGGTATTAACATGTTGCCGAAAAGTGGACGGTGAGGAAGAAAGACATGAAGCGGAAGACGCAGAATAATAAATACATAAATAAATAAAATGGGCAGAGTGACAAATGAAGAGGCGCTGAGGAGAGCGGGAGAAGAAAGTCAATTACTGGTTGTAATTTTTATACTGGAAAATAAACTAGATGTAGGCGTGTTGTTAGAGTGTATGACTAAATTTTAAAAACCATTTTAGAAGGATATATGTAGCGGAAAAGAAGGCAAGGACGGGAGAACTCAGATCCTGGAAGATTTACCTAATGGGTGTAAGGACAACAACATGAAGAAAGATATGCCAACAGCAAGAAGTGGAGCAAACAACTGATATTAATGGCGATGATGGCGGCGGCGGCGGCGGCGGTGGTGGTGGTGATCACGAACATGATCAAGGTGATTCACTCGTATTTGGCAAATGCAAGATTCAAGTTACCGTAGGCTCTTCTCATTTCGATTTTCCATAATTAATTTGGCTCACTTCAGGAAAATGGTGACTTGGTTCCTTCACCAGAGTTGCGTCCAATTCTTAACCAACCGATCATGCTCCAACTTAGATGGTAGATAGTTCTCTTCTTCAATAACAGTTCGTGCTTCTTGTGTCTGTGCTAACGAAACCAAATAGAGCAAAAGTATAGCGACTTCAAAAATATGTATTTGTATCTATAAAATCTTCTTGTTTTGTACATTTTTAAAAGAAAAGTAAGTGGTTTTTATTTCCATTGTATCATTTGGCTGCAGCATATTTTAGTATCATCTCCGAACTGTGTCCCTGCTGGAGTGTAGATAATATGAAAGTATGGAGCCATATGGCGAATGAGTTTTGCTCTCTGTTGCATATTGTCAGATTATCTTTACGTAGGATAACTAAAAAAAAGAAAAAAAGTAAGTTAATTGGATACAGCTTTTTTCTTAGTCTAGTCTTAGATAATTCTTATAATAATTATATTACGTTGAAAATTTCGTGATTTTTACCCACAAGAATCTAGTTAGGTTTACATCTCCACGAGACAGAAACGAGTTCGTCGTAGTGTTTCCTCACTTTCATTCCAGTTCCTAGGTGCAGTTCTCAGCTACGATGAGTCTATAAGGATCCTATCTTTGTACTGACAATTTTCATTCTTGGTACGTTAAAAATTACCTTCATTGTAAGTTTTAGCCAAGTGCAGTCTCATGAAGTCTCTTACATGCAAACTGCTGTGGAATATGTATCGTTATCATGTAAGTCTTTTCTTGTTTTTCCTCATTACGATCCTTCACTTATCTCTTGATTATGGTTCAGCTTCTGTTCCAGTGGGAAAAATACTTCCTACTTCTGCTCTTTCTCCTTACCTCTTTGTTCCTTATTTACTTCTGTCTCTCCCCACCATCATTCCTGTTTTTGTAGATACCAGGATAGACCTAACAGCTTTATTCCACTTCCAACTTCAACAAAATGCCTATCCTAACCGAGTTTGGAATAAAACAAGGAGTAAGTTTAACCGAGTTTGAGAATAAAACAAGAAGTTAATTTGTTGCTGGCCACCAGAGGACGTATTCCCACCATGTATAAAACACACTTACAATAGCATGAGTCGTGCTTGATTTTCTTCGTCTCTGTTACCTTCTTCTTATTGTGAAATGGTCTAACGTTAGCATGATTCTCGTGCATCGTTTAAAAAGATTTTCGCAAACCAAACTCGCATGCTGCCCTGCCAGACAGACACACACGTATTAATTCAGTACGTCTGAAGAACGCCAGAACATGCGATAGATATTGACTAGTAGCAAGTTTACCTGGATCTATTCGTCGTGAAATCTAAAATTTGTCCGTCATTCACAGGACTAACATGATTTGCCGCTGCCCCCCCCCCCCCCCCCCCCCCACACACACCCATCCCTCCTTTCTACTGGTACTACCAGCGGAGTTCTGTTACCAGAAGATAAAAATGTAAGTTATCTTTGTTTTCTAATAGCATTTACGTGACCATGAGTCCATACATTCAAGTAGCGTGTGACAGTACTCACTTGTAACCGTACTTGATTAATACTGCTGCTTCTCCTCAGATGTGACCAGAGCGGTGCTGCAACTGCGGCTGAGTCTACAGCTGTGTGGTAAAACATCGGTTTATGGTTAAGATATCCATAAATGCAAAAACTGGAATTAAATCGTTTACGAGGGCATGCTGTTAAGTAAAGTCTCCGAAATTTTGTATGAAAACTCTGTAAAGATTTTTATCCAAAACAAACGTTATTAACATTCTACATCTTTATTCTTTATGTCTATACATTTATTCTTCAACGTAATCACCCTGGCGACGGACACATTCTCCCTACGAGAGATCAGTTTGTAGATGCCGTCACTGTAGAATGTTTGACTTTATCGATGGAGCCAGAACCCCACTTCTGCTTGCACGCCTCATGACCATCAACGTGAAGTTCTTGAAGGTGTTCTCTAAGTTCTGGAAACAGGTGAAAATCGAATGGGGCCAAGTCGGGACTGTGTAGAGGAAGATCGATGACAGTGAACCCAAGGCATCGGACTGCTGCCAGATGTCGCAGTGGTCGTGTGTGATCTGGCACTATCATGCTGAAGGAGAGGTTACTGTATGTGTGGACGAACTCTTCGAATTCAAAACTCGATTACAGCACGCTGTTTCTCAAAGATCGACGTTATTACATTATATTACACGCTGCCATGTTACACACTACAATTAGCAGCCTTCTAGAATAAAGATGTAGACGGCTAATAACGTCTGTTTTATTTAAAAAGCTTTAAGAGTTTTTACATAAAATTTCAGAGGCATTACTCTTCAGCGTGCCTGTACAGAAATTTTGCCAGACTTTCAAACTGGTGTAAAAGTTAATCAAATGGTTTGACTCAAGAGAGTACCCAGGTCCTGTGCCAGGGGAAAGTGGGGAAACTCATGTTAGTTTCAAAGTGAATGCAGGAATAGTTTTGAGATTTAACAGCAAGTGGTTCTGGGTACACATGCTGTATTACATGTTTTTGCTTTCGTCACAGTTGTACTGGACTGATACTTTCTGCGTGCCTGGCGGAGCAGGATTCGAGTTAGGCTTGCAAAGTCTTTTCTTCCTCTTCTTCTTCTTCTTCTTCTTCCACTCCTTCTCTCCCGACCACTGTACTATCTATCTTTACTCTCTCCGCCACTTCCCTCTCTATTGCTTCCCTCTCCATTCCTTCCCTTTTTTCACACCAATTCTTCCCACTTCACGTCTTCCCACTCTACCCCTTTCTGCACTCAGTCCACCCCTTCCACTCTTACTTCAGCCCTTCCCCCCCCCCATTCTGCCCATTCCCCCCACATCACCCCTTTTCCTCTCACTAAACCTCTCCATTCTCTTTCCACCTCTCTCCTCTTTCAATCCACCCCTTCCCCAATTGACATCACCCCTTCCACTCCACCAGTTCCCCATAAGCTCTCTGCACTTCTCCCCCTCTCTCTAAAACTCGTTGCCGGCCGCGGTGGTCCCGCGGTTCTAGGCGCGCAGTCCGGAACCGTGCGACTGCTACGGTCGCAGGTTCGAATCCTGCCTCGGGCATGGATGTGTGTGATGTCCTTGGGTTGGTTAGGTTTAAGTAGTTCTAAGTTCTAGGGGACTGATAACCACAGCAGTTGAGTCCCATAGTGCTCAGAGCCATTTGAACCATTTTCTAAAACTCGTTGCTCTTCTGATTCCAATTCCATACCCATCTTTTCTTCTCTACTTCTCACTCTCCAACTGCACTCCTTCCCATTCCAACTGTGCACTTGTCCTTCCCTCTCCACCCTCCTCCCTATAACATCCCTTCCCCCTATCATATCCCTTCCCTCTCCCATTCTGCCCATTTCTCCTCCCATACAATCCTGTCCCCCTTGCAGTCTACCCTTTCCCTTGGAATCCACCCTTTCCCCATTTCAGTCCAACCCTTCCTTCTTCCATTCCACACCTTCCCTCATCCACTTCTTTCACTCTACTCATTTCCTCTCTTCCACTCCACTCTTCCCTTTCTCCTCCCACTACACACCTTCCACTCCCTCTCCCCCTGTAGTTCTCCCTTGCACTCATATACCCCTACTGTTCTATTCCTTCAGCTTTCCATACATTCTCCATCTCCTACTCCTTCCTTTCACACTATAATGCGGCCATTTTCTTTCTCACCCCACCCCTTCCCTTTCCTGCTATGCTTCTTCCCCTCCCATGTCACTCTTTCTCTTTCAATTTTCATTGTCACCATTCCACTCTTATCACTTCCCCTTCCCTTTCCATCCCTTCTACCCACTCATTCTACCCTGTCCCCTTCCTATTCCACCACTTCTGCCTCGTTCTCTCCTCCTGCATTCCCTTACTTCACCTTCACCCTCTCTCACCCTACCCCTGTAAATTATTGCGTATGCCTTATGTCTCTCCTGTATTGTTATACATACTAATCTCTCTCTCCCTCCCCACTCTCTCTCTCTCTCTCCCTCCCTCCCTCCCTCCCCCCCTCCCATCTGTATTTTCACTTCCTCTGTATTGCTACCTTCCTCAGCTCTCCATGTTGATAACGTCTTCTCTTTTCACTTGTCCTGTTGGGATTGACAATTTATCTTCCTTTTCAGGTGACTGCAACAGCAGAGAAATTCGACAGAACATAATCAGTGGAAACAGTAAGTGTAATAATGATTACGCTCTTCATTTTTGAATTTTGGTTATGTCTGAAACTTATTTTTGCTTTTTTAAGTTGTCTTGATTTGTTGTTACTGTGCTTGGAAAGCTGCTTGATTTTAGGTGTGTCTGATATGCTGTCATATTTAAACAATGGGAACATGGAGCAGTATCCTTTCATTTTGTGTGATGTTCGTGCTGTGGATACTTACCTAGATTATTTCAGCTTAGCTTCAGGAAGTGCTGCTACAACCCGTTACACAGAGTCAGTGTGTCTACAGTGTGGTATCAGAAAATGGCCTTAGCTAACAATATGAGGGACTTAAGTCCACTAAGGAATTCGGAGAAACTTGATATGTCATAGTGTAACTTGTTCACGACTTGCTGAATTCTCTCTGTAATCAGAGAGCTCCTAGCAATCACTAGTTTCAAAAAGTCTAAATCTGTAACTTAATGTTTCTTCACTACTTTCTGGTTTTTCTTCAGACACATGGAACACTAAAATGTAATAAAATACAGGCACTTAAACGAAACTTGAAACATATAATCTAAATGTACTTCTTGTTCTAGACCAGGCACACCACTGTAGAGAGCACTTATTAAACTTCAGACAATCACAACCAGGGTAATTGGAAATTGATGCGACTTTAGTGTCTAAGTATTGTTTATTTGTACCAATAAACGTATTCCAACGCCCATGTCTTGAAGTGCAGTTAAATGTGTTGTGTTTAAGCCAATCACAACATCCCCAAATTTGTGCCAAACTCAAGGTGATCAGGGAGAATGTAAAATAATAGTCAACGTTCTGTAAATGTTAGTATCTGAATAATGGGCAACTGAATATCCCAAATTTTGCGTCAGTGAAGCTGTCGTATTTGTACCATAGGCGTATGGAGCAGCATTCTTTCATTCTGTGTAATGTTCGTCTTCATTACATCAATACAATGGGTACTTACCTTGATTATTACTGAATTGGTTCAGGAAGTGCTGCTATGATCCGTTACACAGTCAGTGTGTCTGGAGTAAGGTATCCAAAAATGCCCTTAGCTGAGGATATGACAGACCTTAGCACACTAAGGAAATATGAGAAATGCTTCATTGAACAGAATTCGCAAACTGCGACAAGTACCATTCGAGAGCTAGTAAAAAGAAACATTTTCACGAATGCTAGACATTTATTATACATTCATAGCCAGCACAAGTATGGGAATATCTTTTAAGCAGAAGGTACAGCAAAACAAATGTTAGCGAATAAAAAACAATAATTAACGAACCAATAATTTATTACAATATGTAGTGTTAAATTCATGCAAAGATACAATACTTTAGACAGACATAAATACCTCTGTAGTTAATTGTTCGGCTCTTCCAGTTTACACAAAATTACCTACAAAGGATCATCTAGGTATTTTATTGTCATTGTTGTAAACTGTATGGGGGACTTTCAGACCCGAATGTGGGAGTGAACTTTCAGTGACGATCTCTGACTCTGCTACTGCCAAAGGCCCCGGTGCAGTAACTTGAGTTCGACGTTTGCAACGGTGGAGCGTATTTTCCGTTTAGCGTTGACTTACCGCCACTATGCTTTGAGGCAGATCTGTTTCACATAATGTATGGATCTTCACGAAAATCATAGGTAGAGAGAATGCTCTGCTGTACAGATATGAAAGTTCATCTATGTACCAGAGATACCGGTGAGCGTACACTGTGGTTACCAGTAGCTCTGTGCTGTAGGTGAACATTATCCATTATGAAGGATCCTTGCGCTTTTCATCTCAGTGTGTGCAAGAAATTGGAGTTAAACATCGTCCCACGGAGACGAGTTCACAGCGGTTTGCATGCTGTTCACCCCACCGTGCTTCTAAGGTACCGAGCGAATGAAGAGCGAGAAGTAATCACGGCACAGGTGACTACATATTAATACTGCATTGCATTCAGTTAAGATTAGTTCGAGGTTAGCGGGTAAGAAACGATAATACTAAGAAAAATGGCGTAGTACTCCAGTTCGTCCAGCGGATCGTACATGCGCGCGTAAGTACATTTCGGTCGACAGTCAGAAGCGAGAGCAACAGAATAGCTGTAAGCGGCCCAGATTCAATGCGATTGCCAATAGAATCGGGTTAGAGCAGCGATAAGGTGCGAACGGCGGCTGCGAAGGCGGAGGCGCGATGCGGAGTGGAGGCGTCGCCATCGGCGTCGGCGTCGGCGTCGTGGCGCGGCGTGGCGTGGCGTGGCGTCGCTCAGTGCGCGCTCCTCGCGCCCTTCTGCTGGTTCCGCTTCCGGCCCATGTGGCAAATCTTGAAGTGGCACAGCGTCGGCATCATCCCCTGCACTGTTGGGACACACGGAAAATGCGTGGCATACACAGTAATGCAAGCTCACGAGAGAAAATATTGAGTCTCTGGTAATCCCCGAAGGGAAGTGGGATTGCAGCTGGACACGTAGTACTTGAATAATGATAACAAAACCAGCGGCTGTATTTGAATCTATCGTCGTTTATTCTTTCTAATTAATGCTACCAGTTTCGACCCAACATAGTGTCATCTTCAGGCCACGAACGTAACCTACCATCCAGAACGGTTTTTCACGTGCAGTGAATAGAATCGTATACAGGGGGCCAAAGTAACTGGAGTTCATGAAATGGACTACCCGATCACCAGATCGCACTCCGTGTGACTTTTTTCTGTGGGGACACATTAAAGATCTGGTGTATGTACCGCCTCTACCACGTGATGTAGCAGAGCTCCGGGAGACAATATGGGAAGCGACTGCCAGAGTCGACGATGCCATGCTGGGACGGGTACGGCAAGACCTTGTAAGACAGAATACAGGATGTACATAAGGTCCGGGAACACTTTCAGTTATTTAGTGCTCAAGAATCAAACATTGTACTGATATCATACGTATGTCATTTTGAAGAGAAACCCTGGAATTTTTTTTCATGTATTCCGCCACAGCGTAGTTTGGTAACTTGCCGATAGTGAGCACTAGTCGCAAACGAGTTCAGGTGCGGAGTGAGTTTTCTTTGTGTTGGAGTTCATGAATTGGCCTCCCCGAACACCAGATCGCACTCCGTGTGACTATTTTCTGTGGAGACACATTAAAGATCTGGTGTATGTACCGCCTCTACCAAGTGATGTAGCAGAACTCCGGGAGACAATATGGGAAGCGACTGCCAGAGTCGACGATGGGTACGGCAAGAATAGCGTATTGACGTCTGGCGTGTCACCCACGGTTTGCCGGCCGAAGTGGCCGTGCAGTTCTAGGCGCTGCAGTCTGGAACCGCGAGACCGCTACGGTCGCAGTTTCGAATCCTGCCTTGGGCATTGATGTGTGTGATGTCCTTAGGTTAGTTAGGTTTAACTAGTTCTAAGTTCTAGGGGACTGATGACCTCAGAAGTTGAGTCCCATAGTGCTCAGAGCCATTTGAACTCATGGTTCGCATATCGAATGACTAAAAAAAAAAAAAAGAAAAAAAAAACTTTGTTTCTCTTCAAAATGCAATACTTATGACATCTGTGCAATGTTTAGTTCTCGTGCAATAAATAATTGAAAGTGGTTCGCATATCGAATGATTACAAAAAAAAACCTTTGTTTCTCTTCAAAATACAATATGTATGACATCTGTGCAATGTTTAGTTCTCGTGCAATAAATAATTGAAAGTGTTCCCGGACTTTATGTACACACTGTATTAGTGACTTCTCTTAAAAGGGCACACTGGTCACTTTGGAGTGAACGCTGGGTTAGAGATTTCACCAGTTGGTGAAGTTGTCTTCAACCACTGACGTAAGCCATGGAAGGGAAGTGGCGTAGATGTGCCAGTCGGTCGCATGGAATCAACGCAATGAGATGGCTTGACGTGGAGCCATGGCAGAAAGCAGCTGACGTGTTGGGAAGTGTCATGACAACAGTGAGAATGAAGTTGCCTGATTTCCTGCGATATCGGTGTGAACTGTCCAACGTATCTGCAAGGAATGGTGCACCGCTTGCAGCTGTGTAACACTACTTAAGAACAGTAGTAAGAAATCCTAACCGAAAGGAACCGGAGACGAGTGTCACGCTCAGTGTCAGTCAGTCATTTTCATAACTGATAGGAGTTGATACTGTCCGTGATTGCAGGTCCATCTCAATTAGCGAATATTGCCGCGAGACCTCGATACGAGCCTACTTGTAGAAGGGTACAACGCAGATGGCCATTGCTCAGAGCAGCATCTAAAGTGGCTCATCTCCAATGGACCGAACAACACAGAAAATGGACATAGACGCCTGGTGGCGAATAATGTCTTCAGACGAGTCGCGATTCTGCGTCTGTTCAAGTGATGGAAAACGTGGAGTGCACCAACGGATGAGAGAGGCGTTTAACCTACGTTGTGTGAAGGGTGTACAGGGTAATTCTTATTAACGTTTAAAAACCCCCGAAGTGGTGTAGAGTCGAGACAAGTAATTAAATATAAGATACATTGGACTACAAACGTTGGAAAATACCCATAAAGTGGACGACAGATGTTGAACATGTAACATCACCAGATGACGTACTTAGCCGTACGTGCAGCGATTGAGCATGTCAGTCCTATACTTGCCGGTAGGGGGTAGTGCTACACATTGTTTCACTAGGCTATAGTGTTTTCGAACACCTTTCGTAAATGTAATCTGTTGTAAACGTAGAAGTTACAAAATTGTTGTCCCCGTTGTAACCAAGCAAAAGCTGTCCCTATTTCGTGTTTCTTTCCTTTGTTTCTTCTGTTTTTTGTTTCCATACGAGGTCTGTTCAAAAAATTCCGGAACATTCCTAATTTCGCGCCAGAGATGTGTTGGAGCGTAATGCGGTTGGCATCTCTGCACACGCCTGCATTCAATCTGTAACTACCGGAAGTTTCATTGTTGTATGCCAGTTAGTTCAGTGGTGTATTGAGTGGAACGTTGTGGCGCACTGTTTGCGAATTTAGAGATGGCAGAGTTAGAGGAGCAACGCGGCTGCATTATATTTTGCGTGAAACTCAAGAAAACCTTCATGGAGATACACCAAATGATGCATGAAGCCTACGGTAATGAGTGTTGAAGCCTTTCTCGGTATTATGAATGGTTTAGATGGTTTTAAAATCGCCGGGTGGAAGATAAAGATGCCGGCCCTAGTGACCTAGCGGTTCTAGGCGCTTCAGTCTGGAACCGTACGACCGCTACGGTCGCAGGTTCGAATCCTGCCTCGGGCATGGATGTGTGTGATGTTCTTAGGTTAGTTAGGTTTAACTAGTTCTAAGTTCTAGGGGACTGATGACCTCAGCTGTTAAGTCCCATAGTGCTTAGAGCCACTTGAACCATTTTTTTACAGCATGTCCACTGCTATTAATGGTGGCGTCTATTAGCTCCATACGATGCGGATGCTGTTCTTACTAAATGACAAGCATCGAGCGTATGAACGGGGAGGAATGCAGCCAGCAGCAACACTCATCCTGAGCTCTTCCCTGTTATTGTCTGTGACATTCAAACCGACAGATCGAGATGGTAACACCATACGCGGGAGTCTTTCGTATTGAAGGTATTTGCCACCGTGACGAGCTCACTGTGGCCGAGCGTTTTCACTTCGTCAAAAAATTTATCGCCAAGTGCACCGGCATAACGACTTCAGTAAACGTCATGATGTACCATCTTCACGTTTTGGGTCCAACCACAGAAACCCTATGTCTTTTACTGACATTTCAACCGTGTGTCTTTCGGCCATCTTCCGAGACAGATGACAGATTGAAGCTGCAGTACTCGCTGCGTTATTCTAACCCGCGGAAACATCACGTGAAGAAACATGGTTTCTGCAGTTGGACGTTCGAAATCTAATGGATCGTGAATGACTTCATCTGCGCATTCTGTTCTCCCAGTTAATAATGTTGGATTTCGAAGCCACGGCAGCCATTTCTCCTTCAAATAGGTTTTCTTTTTGGTCTTCCCATAAAGAAATAAAAGTCTTAACACTGCCAGGAATCGAACGTTTGGTCTTCTGTATGGTTGACAATTCAATTATTAAGACGTACTGTTCTTGTATAATACCAGTGTATTGTTCTCGTCTGATATCAGTCAATATGGTTGAAACACCTCTCATCCTGCGTTTCTGACCGAGGTTTTCAAGAGGTTTCCCGTGGTTGAAAGGCAAATTCCCGGACTAAAAACTCCTTCCTAAAAATTCCCAATTGGGATTCCCTCTTCCCTTAGCAGCTCGCTTGGTTTTTGGGTCAGTAGTTTCTGACTCCACATGCGTCTATACTCGGAGTAGTCCGCTAATCTAGCAGATAAAATGGGCGTTAAAAAATAAGAGAAAGATCCCGACATTTCTTGCAGGAAACAGCTTGGAATATTTCTCCAACACAAGGTCGCGATTTGACTGATAACTCGAAAAGATGGTATCGGTGAAATATGCCGAGACTATATTCTCATAAAAAATGTTGGCTCCTGAATGAATGCATTTACACCACTGGCCATTAAAATTGCTACACCAAGAAGAACTGCAGATGATAAACGGGTAGTCATTGAACAAATATATTATACTAGAACTGACATGTGATTACATTTTCACGCAATTTGGGTGCATAGATCCTGAGAAATCAGTACCCAGAACAACCACCTCTGGCCGTAATAACGGCCTTGATACGCCTGGGTATTGAGTCAAACAAAGCTTGGATGGCATGTACAGGTACAGCTGCCCATGCAGCTTCAACATGGTACCACAGTTCATCAAGAGTAGTGACTGGCATATCGTGACGAGCCAGTTGCTTGGCCACCATTGACCAGACGTTTTCAATTGTTGAGAGATCTGAAGAATGTGCTGGACAGAGCAGCAGTGGAACATTTTCTGTATCCAGAAAGGCCCGTACACGACCTGCTACATGCGGTCGTGCATTATCCTGCTGAAATGTGGGATTTCGGAGGGTTAGAATGAAGGGTAGAGCCACAGGTCGTAACACATCTGAAATGTAAAGTCCACTGTTCAAAGTGCCGTCAATGCGAACAAGAGGTGACCAAGACATGTAAGCAATGGCACCCCATACCATCACGCGGGGTGATAAGCCAGTATGGCGATGAGGAATGCACGCTTCCAATGTGCGTTCACCACGATGTCGCCAAACATGGATGCGACCATCATAATGCTGTAAACAGAACCTGGATTCATCCGAAAAAATGACGTTTTACCATTCGTGGACCCAGGTTCGTCGTTGAGTACACCATCGCAGGCGCTCCTGTCTGTGATGCAGCGTCAAGGGTAACCGCGGCCATGGTCTCCGAGCTGATTGTCCATGCTGCTGCAAACGTCGTCGAAGTGTTCGTTCAGATGGTTGTTGTCTTGCAAACGTCCCCATCTGTTGACTCAGGGATCGAGACGTGGCTGCACGATCCGTTACAGCCATGCGGATAAGATGCCTGTCATCTCGACTGCTAGTGATACGAGGCCGTTGGGATCCAGCACGGCGTTCCGTATGACCCTCCTGAACCCACCGATTCCATATTCTACTAACAGTCATTTGATCTCGACCAACGCGAGCAGCAATGTCGCGATACGACAAACCGCAATCGCGATAGGCTACAATCCGACCTTCATCAAAGTCGGAAACGTGATGGTACGCATTTCTCCTCCTTACACGAGGCATCACAACAACGTTTCACCAGGCAACGCCGGTCAACTGCTGTTTGTGTATGAGAAATCGGTTGAAAACTTTCCTCATGTCAGCACGTTGTAGGTGTCGCCACCAGCGCCAACCTTGTGTGAATGGTCTGAAAAGCTAATCATTTGCGTATCACAGCATCTTCTTCCTGTCGGTTAAATTTCGCGTCTGTAGCACGTCATCTTCGTGGTGTAGCAATTTTAATGGCCAGTAGTGTATGTACTAGTGTTGGCAGCTGTGCACGCTGTGCACTTTCTTCACTAAGGTGGTACTCACAGTTCCTCTTGTCATCGGGAGTGTGCGGGCCGCCGTACGGGAGCGGGTGTTCGCCGTCTCCCTCGGGGTCGTCTGCGACATCTCCCGGCTCCAGCAGCGGCCCGACGTCGTGGTCGGCCTGCGCGTGCTGGTCACGCTCCTGCATCATGCGTAGCAGTAGCATGCGCAGCAGCCGCGTCTGCTCCTCCTGCGGAACACACACACACACACACTCACTCACTACGAGGCGTCCATCTGACGGTCAAGATGCGAAGTGCTATCCATAAGTTACCGAAATTCGAATTTAGCGCGTGAATTGCGTATAAATACCCTGTAGTACAGCTACTTGCCTCCACGTACATACCCACTAAAAGTCTGGCAAGTGGCTGCGAGCTGAGTGGTTTGGTTAATGAACATATTTCCGTTGTCATGTTTCCGTAACTTAGCGATAGCTGGCCTGAAAAAGCTGTGTGTCTACAAAGTTTTAAACAAAACTTGGGAAAATCGCTGCAGAAACATGCCAAATTTTGGAGCAAGCTTTTTGAGGCATTTTTAGGTCAGGCACAGATTTACGACTGGTTCCCCGCTTCAAATTCATGCGAACTGATGATGACGCCCGTTCCGGTCGTTCGTGTCCTAGAACCACACTAGAAAGTATTCAGAAAGCGAGGATTCTTATTCAGCAAGATCGTATACAGGCCATCCAAATCCTTTGCAACACCCTGGAAATAATTTACGCTACATGTAAACTTAGATCAGAAGCAAAATCACTTGGAAGTCGGCAGGGAGCTTAAGCAACTGCTTCAGGACGATCAGAACTTTCTTTCGAAGGTTATCACCGGCGATGAAAGTTAGGTTTATGACTATTAACTTGAAAGATCTTACAAGATGGCACTTTTCTCCATCCGCCGTACTCACGACACTCACCTCCATGTAACTTCTTCATGTTCCTCAAGATGAAAGTCAATTTGAAGTGGTGAATATTTAATACAGCGAAGGAGATTCAAGAGGAACCGTAGAGGGTACCAAACACTCTAAGACCGACAGACTTCAAGGATGCATTTCAAATGTGGCAGAACTGTTGGAATCCACGTACTCGCTCCATAGGGGACTAGTTTGAAGCTAACGGTACAGAATGAGATCTAGGTGAAACATAAGAATTTTAATTTATGTATTTCGGGAACTTTCAAACACTATCTTGTAACTTGCGTAACAAACAGTAGGTAATGTCGAAGGTGAATCTTCCTGACAGATTAAAACTGCTTATCGGAGCGAAATTATACCTTAAATCTTGTCTTTTGCGGCCTACGCTCCTACCAACCAAGCTATTCAGGCACAACCCTCTACTATGGTAACAGCGCATACTCCGCTGCAGAATGAAAGTTGTATTCCGGAAACAACCCTTGCACAGTGGCTAAGCTACTTCTCCGCGATATCCTTTGTTTCAGAAGTGCTAGTCACGCAAGTTATGCAAGAGATGTACTGTGATGTTTGCAACGAAGGAGGGAGACGTTAGTGAGTCGTGCTGGGATATCAGCCGGTAAGAACATTGTCCGTGAAAGGCACTGTTCCAGGCTCGATTGCCAAACTGGCACACAATTTTAATCTGCGAGTAAGTTTCAAGACAGTGCGCACTCCGCTAGAGACTGAAAGCATCATTCCGGAATGCCGGACATGTCACTGTGTACCACAGAATTCTGATAATTCTTGTTTTGTGTCTAACTGAAACTTGAGTATCAACTATGCAATTACGGTTGGTTACATACAAGCTTTGGACACCTATCTCCTTTCGTTCGTTCGTTCATTCGTTACAGAAACCTCACCTTGTACCGAAATTTCAATGGAAAATGATCTGGGAAACTACACTGGTGGATTTTGTTTAAATGCTGCTTGGAATCCGGCTCTGTCTCTCCTCAAAAAACAGAGGGACACGAAATTAGTGCTACCTCATCTCTTGATTAATAGTAACCATCGATATTTCTGATGTTGGTTGTGTTGACACTTGTTCTGTGTGTGGTATCTTCCTTGTTCCTCCTCTACGAACCGAGGTATTAAATTTGCTTGCACATTTTTTCTTCCTTGCATTTGTGCCTTGAGAATGGCAGGGTGTGCTCCTGTCGAAATATCGGCGGTGTTCGACGACTTCACCCGGCAGCAAACCCGTAAGTTATTTGAACATTCGAATCGCCGGGAAAAGTTAAGGTCTCACTTCCTGTATTGTTTGTTACACTGAAGAGGTGGAGCCTTAAGTGCGCTGCAAGCAGTGACGTTCTGGGAGGTATCCCTCCCCTCCCCCATATTTCTATTGCATGCAGTTCTCTTTGCATTGTTCGCTCGGAAAATGATTCAAATGTACCTACATTCACTGACAGCAGCTATTCTTGTCGAGTATGAAACCGATTGTCCTTGATAAGGCGTGATACTTGTCTCTGGTCCCTGTCAGGATATTTTTACAGCCACAGTTCTTACGCCGTATTACGTGGGTGCGAGTGGTACAGAATTCCTTGTAGACACTTTGGCAGTCTGTATTGATACAAAACAAGTCGGGCAACTTCATTCATGCTTTGGTTATGGCGTGTCCAAACACGATACTTCGTGAAACTTCCTGGCAGATTAAAACTGTGTGTCAGACCGAGACTCGAACTCGGGACCTTTGCCTTTCGCGTGCAAGTGCTGTAATCTGCCAGAAAGTTTCATATCAGCGCACACTCCGCTGCAGAATGGAAATTTCATTCTGGAAACGTCCCCAAGGCTGTGGCTAAGCCATGTCACCGCAGTATCCTTTCTTCCAGGAGTGCAAGTTCTGCAAGGTTCGCAGGAGAGCTTCTGTGAAGTTTGGGAGGTAGGAGGCGAGGTACTGGCGGAATGAAGCTGTGGGGACGGGTCGTGAGTCGTGCTTGGATGGTTCAGTCGGTAGAGCACTTGCCCGCGAAAGGCAAAAGTCCTGATTTCCAGTCTCGGTCTGACAACAGTTTTAATCTGCCAGGGAAGTTTCATATCAGCACACATTCCGCTACAGAGTGGAAGTTTCATTCTGGTTCACGATACTTCCGATTCTGCCACTCTGTCACGTCCCACGATGCGCCACTTTACTGTGGGAGTTCCATCCAGTCTACTGGCACGTACACACCGCTTCACTGGCATGACTTATTGTACGGGTGGAGGTTCACACGACCCCTTCGTAGATGTTGTACATCATCTGCAGTGCTCCAAAGCGACAAATATGGCCGGCCGTGGTGGCCGTGCGGTTCTAGGCGCTGCAGTCCGGAACCGCGGGACTGCTACGGTCGCAGGTTCGAATCCTGCCTCGGGCATGGATGTGTGTGATGTCCTTAGGTTAGTTAGGTTTAAGTAGTTCTAAGTTCTAGGGGACTGATGACCTAAGATGTTAAGTCCCATAGTGCTCAGAGCCATTTTTTTTCGACAAATATGCTCTTTTAAAGTGGTGAGTAATGATATGTCCAGTGAGCTCATTTCTATTTGAGGAACCCTTTGCTTCACTTCCAGCTTTTGCGATTAGGGTGAAAGCAATTGATTTTTTTCACTGTGCTTGATCTCAAACGGACTGCCCTGACCATTCGGTCAAGAAATGAATTTTACTTCTATATAAATAGCGCACGAGGCACTGTACAGTGCATGGCTGAAGGTAAATCGTACCAGTATTATCAGTTTTCTTTCCTATTCCATCGGTATATTGAGTGAGGCAAAATGACACTCTGTTTGCATCTGTATGTATCTTAATGTCCTTTTTTTTCATGTTTCCTACGCGAGACATGCGTTCGTTTCAGCATAATAGTCGCCCATTGTTTTTCGATTACAGCTTCTCTAAATGTACTTAACAGTGTTTCACGAGAATTACACTGTCTGATCGAAAGTGTCCATCACCTATTAGTGGACAGTAATATGGTGTATCTCCATCTTTTGCCGTGATGGTAGCTTGAACTTTGCTGACGACGCTTTCAATGTAGTCTCTGAATGTCCATGGAGAAATGGCAGCCCATTCTTCGTCAAGAGCCGATACCAGAGAAGGTGGTAATGTTCGATGCTGGGGTCCACCCAAAAGTGTTCGTTTCGGTTCAGATCGGTGCTCTGGGGAGACCAGTCCATTTCAGGAATGTTTTTATTCACGAACCATTGACTCACAGATGACGCTTTATTACAGAGTCCATTGTTAGCCTGATACATACATGTAAGCGTACTGTCATATCGCTGGTTTAGTTGTGGATTAGCTTTGCGGGCAGCCGCGTCTGTAGAGTGTCGAGCATGGGACAGGGAACTGTTATGTTGTGTAGTGTGTAGCTCTGCATCTGAGAGGCATTGTTAGTATGGAAGTTGAAGTGTTGCTACAAGTGCTATTACAGTAAAGTGATAAAATAAGTAAATGATTTAGAGGAAAGTGCGTCAAGAAGTAATTTAAAAATGAGCAGTGCTGCTGATAACGGATTTGTGTATCCTCTCGTTGCGTGTCGTACCGTACTATATCAATCATCCGCGCGGTGTTGCCGCAGTTATTGGAAGACATCCCATTGGACGCAAGACAATCATTGTGTTACCAACATGACGAATGTGCCTCCCACTCCACAAATGTAATGACAGACCCTCGTAAAAGAACATTTTCAAAGCACTAGAACACAAAATCGTGTGCACACTCACCAAATTTACTTTTATTGGTGGTGAAAATTAAAACAAGAGGCCTATTAGGGAATACAGACGACTCCCGAAGGCATGAAACGCCTTGCAACACGGACCTGTGCTGCCATAAACTTCAGATGAAATTTAACGTGCGCTGTTGTTATTCCAGAACCACTTTATAGCCTGTAGCAATGTTCCGGGTAAATTTTTTGAGCTCTTGGTAAGATCGCTTTAATAATAAACGCAGGAACCGAACCTTACGTTTGTTATAATACGGCTGACGTTTGTGTAACCTCTTTTTCTGCCGGCGGGACAGTGATTTGCGGCGCTGTTATCTTGACACTGATCCCATACGTTTTATGTCGCTGAAGTTTTTCGTAGAAGCTTGCTTCAGATGCCACAGAAAACAGCATATAATTCCATTAGAAAAAAAGAAAGACAAATAATTCAGCGACTGTAAACTAGGGATGGGAAAAACCGACCGGTTAAAATCAATACCGGTATTATAGTTCTGAATAACCTGTATTTTTCGGTATCAATTTGGTATGGGTTATAACACGTGTTTTTTAACAAATACCCGAGTAAAAAAATCGAAATATCAATAAGGCAAAGTGGCAGTACTAAGATTTTTAATTTTTAAATAAACCTTTTTCAATAAGGGGGTAATTTTTGTTCGTAAAATTTACACTGGTTTAAAATATTACATTGTCATAGAAAATAGGAAGAGTGCAAGACTTTCCCCCACATGATATGTACGGTAATTTCTCACTGTCGTCGCTGGACATCCGTTGTATTGCATAATGGCACCAACCCTAGTCTGGAAATATTTTTATGAGGTGATGTAGCAGTGAAGTACAATGCGTCATTTGCTTTAAAACATTGAAGATTTGTCTGCCATTTCTATGAAATACTGAAAGAGGAAGGAAATTTGGTAACAGTGATAAATTAAAAACTTAACAACAGTTTATTCATAGTGTACAAAAAAAAAAACCAGAAAGGAGCGGATCTGCTGCTTGTGTCTACATAATATCCCTTTATCTGCTTGTAGCGCTTGAAAACGAACAGATTAACAAGAAAAACAGAATTCTTCAACCTCATTTTTCACGCTTGAACACAGACTATTCGTAATGCCCAAATAGTGGTATGATCCCCGATTAAAACACTATTTCTGAGCGGAGATTAAAAAAATTAGAATCAAAGAATACGCGTGGTTTTTTGTAGTATTCAACCACTTATCACTTTTAGAGAAAAGCAGAGAACCGTGAACGGACTAAGTATTCTTTTATTTGTCTAGTTAATATTTTAATTCTACAAATCCTGAAACTGTGAGAGAGAGTGTCAAAATGTCTTAACAATTGTTCGATTTTTATTTTATTACAGGAAGTAATAGGAAAGAAAATTCGGTAATTTTGAGCGTTTGTAACAGTTCGGGTTTCTGACGTGAAAAAAAGATACAACCGAACACCTGTTGTTTCAGTGATAACAGCCAACCTTACTCCAAACGATAAAAATGGAACATCAGGAAATTCATCATACTGTGCGCTATAACTGGGCGAAAATCTCATCTCGATATATTTTTTCATTCTAGATATACAAGGTGAATCACCAAAAACTTGCACTGCAAAATTGCGAGAATGGAAAGTGCTACTGATGTACGATTTTCACAGAATGGATTGGTAGGCAGGGGCTCGTATTGTTATCCAATAAACAGATTGTGCGTTCTCGCTTCCCACGGCCGGGTTCCCGGGTTCGATTCCCGGCGGGGTCAGGGATTTTCTCTGCCTCGTGATGACTGGGTGTTGTGTGATGTCCTTAGGTTAGTTAGGTTTAAGTAGTTCTAAGTTCTAGGGGACTAATGACCATAGATGTTAAGTCCCATAGTGCTCAGAGCCATTTGAACCATTAAACAGATTGTGATAATACTTAGAAGGTGTATTTTTTTTTTTGCAAACACACGTTTTTTTAAATGGAACAATTCCTATTGACATTAAGAAACTAAAAGTAAGGTAAATTAGAAAATCAGTCGTGTTTGTTGTAGGATTCTTGTGCCAGTCGTTTAAGAGATATCGTATTTTAAAAACTTCCTACCCCGACAATACCTGTGGTAGCACATACTAAAGAACAACCCAAGTGCGTGCACCTGTTATGTGGATTCTGACCAGTAACGAGACAATTAACCACTACAGGATGCGTTCAAAATAACCACCGGCAGCGGCAACACACGCTTCCAGTCTGGTACGGAACGACTGCTGCACACGTCCTAGCGTTTCAGTTGAGATGTTCGAGCAGGCTGCGGTAATACGACGTTGCAAATCATAGGATGCTGTTGGTATGACCCCGTAGACCGCGTCTTTCAGCTTTCTCCACATAAAAAAGTCTACAGGAGTCAAATCGGGGAACGGGCCGGCCAAGGTATAGGTTCTCTGCGTCCAATTTGGAAACAATTCGTGAAGACTTACTGCAGTACTTCGTGCACTGGGCAGCCATCATGTTGGTATCAAAGTTTCCTCCTAATCTCCAGGGGAATGTCTTCTAGCGTCCTTGGAAGACAGTCGTTTAGGAATGTGGTGGTTTCACTATCCCACACCACGCGTTTACACTCGGTGGGTGCTGACGTTCCACATAACGAAGCCAGCAGGGATTGTCAACAGCCAAATAGTGCATGTTTCGGCGGTTTACGTGGCCGTGATTGGTAAACGCGGTTTCACCACTAAACAAGATACATGTATAGTATCCTGTCTTAATGCCTATATACGGAAGTTAACACGATTCTCATAATCGTTTCCATGAAGCTCTTGATAGAGAGAGGTGTGATAGTGATGGAATCTATGTCGATGGAGTATGCGTAGGACACTTGCCTGACTCCTGCCACTTCATCGTTCGATTGCGCGGGAGCGGATCAACTGCAACAGTAAATGGTTCAAATGGCTCTGAGCACTATGGGACTTAACATCTATGGTCATCAGTCCCCTAGAACTTAGAACTACTTAAACCTAACTAACCTAAGGACAGCACACAACACCCAAACTGCAACAGCAGCAAGACCATTAATTTCCCCATCTTCCGTCGTCATTTGTTTCCTTCTGTCACGTCGTGTAGGTGCTACTATATCACTTTCACGTAACTGGTTGAAGAGGTTGATAAATAATTGCCGAGATGGTTGACGTCTATTGAGACATCTTACCGCATGCACCGTGCAAGAACGAACTGCATTTTTCCTACACTCTCCATGCACCATGAGCATGTCGCCTTTTTCTCCGATGGTGAGTCCCATCGTCCACTCACGACCTACTGCTTGGACTGGTCACACACTAACTGATTAGCCAGTCGCAAAGCACTCGAGGGATAAACAAGCACATTGTAAGCAAACATAACGACATCGTACCTAGCTACTACGCAGATTGAATGGCACAAACAAGTATCGGTGCGGGAACTACTTAAAATACCATGTCTCGTAAACGGCTCGCATTAGAATCCTGCAGCAAACCTCACTGACATTCTAATTTATGCTACTTTCATTTTGTTGATGTCAATAGGCATTGATCCATTAAAAAATGCATGTTTGCACAAAAATACACTTTCTAACAAGGGAACTTCCCCATCGCACCCCTCTCAGATTTAGTTATAAGTTGGCACAGTGGATAGGCCTTGAAAAACTGAACACACATCAATCGAGAAAACAGGAAGAAGTTGTGTGGGACTATGAAAAAATAAACAAAATATACAAACTGAGTAGTCCATGTTTAAGATGGGCAACATCAAGCGAGTGGGCGGTCAGGAGCGCCGTGGTCCGGTGGTTAGCGTGAGCAGCTGCGGAACGAGAGGTCTTCGGTTCAAGACTTGGGAAAACTGTAATTTTTTATTTTCAGTCTGTGACAAACTCTTACGTTTTCATCGCTTTTTGGGAGTGATTACCACATCCACAAGAAAACCTAAATCGGGCAAGTTAGAAGAATCTTTTTATCCATTCGCCAAGTGTACAAGTTAGGTGGGTCGACAACATATTCCTCTCATGTGACGCACATGCTGTCACCAGTGTCGTATAGAATATATCAGACGTGTTTTCCTGTGGAGGAATCGGTTGACTTATGACCTAGCGATCAAATGTTTCCGGTTCCCATTGGAGAGGCACGGCCTTTCGTTTACTAATCGCACGGTTTTGCGGTGCGGTCGCAAAACACAGACACTAACCTTATTGCAATGAACAGAGACGTCAATCAACGAACGGACAGATCATAACTTTGCGAAAATAAAGAAATTAAAATTTTCACACGAGGGAGGACTTGAACCATGGACCTCTTGTTTCACAGCTGCTCACGCTAACCACGGGACCACGGCTCTGCTGAGCTCACGCTATCCTTGATGTTGTATATCTCCCTCATGGACTACTCAGTTTGTATATTTTGCTTATTTTTTCATACTTCCACACAACTTCTTCCTGTTTTCTCGACTGATCTGTGTTCAGTTTTTCAAGGCCTATCCACTGTGTCAACTTATAACTAAACCTGAGGGGGGTGCGATGGGGAGGTTCCCTTGTAAGTATTATTACAATCTGTTGATTGGCTAACAATACGAGTCCCTGACTACCAATCCACTCTTGAAAACCGCACGGCAGCAGCACTCCCCCTTTCAGCAATATTTGCGGTGCAACTTTCAGGATACTGGTCCTGTATTTGGGGTGGCCGTCTTAGCTGCCTCACCCAGTATACGGGGTGCGGCGCTTAGATCCGGACAAATTTCAATTTGAATTTCCCGCGATATCGTACTTCCGCCGGAGGTCGCGATTGGCGTTCTTGAAAGCAATAGGCATCTAGTAAGCAGTTAGAACTTCTAAATGCCCGAGATGTTACGGACAAATGCGGAGTACGCCCGAAGAGGCGCGATTATCGAAAGTCTTCGTGCTGAGCGTTCGCACACTGAAATAGTTCGATTCTTGGAGTACCCGAGATCAACTGATTACGATATTGTGGCCAAGTATAATGCTTCGGAGAAGTCTGGTGTTCGCGTCCTATTATTGTGTTCAGTGACCGCCACACTTATTTGAAAATGGACAAATTGTCACAAAAGAAGTTTATGTGCGAGTGTTGGCGAATGGCGTGAAACCGTGGATGGTAACTGTGACTTTGGGGAGACAATATGTCTTTCAATAGGACGTTGCACCGGCTCATATGAGCCATTTAGTCCAAAACTGGCTGTCGGATGATGTTGCATTTTCTGGTAAAAGGAGTTCTGACCCCGAGTAGCCCGGATTTGAACCCCATCGACTACTATGTTTGGAGCGTAGTTGAAGAGTTATGCCGGCCGCTGTGGCCGAGCGGTTCTAGGCGCTTCAGTCCGAAACCGCGCTGCTGCTACGGTCTTAGGTTCGAATCCGGCATCGGGCATGGATGTGTGTGATGTCCTTAGGTTAGTTAGGTTTAAGTAATTCTAAGTCTAGGGGACTGATGGCCTGAGATGTTAAGTCCCATAGTGCTCAGAGCCATTTTCGAAAGAGTTACCAATAAGACGAGGCACTCTGATGTGGCATCTCTGCGCACCGCTATCGAAGCAGCATTTGCGAAAATAGACAGTGCTGTTTTAAAGAGTGCGTGCGATCGCTTCAGAACAAAATTGGAGGCAGTTATTGCGGCTGAAGGGAGTTACATCGAGTAATGTCACTCTTGAAAGGTACCACTACTTACAGGGTGACAATTATTGAACTATGTGAAATAAAGTCGTCGTAACTTCTGAACGGTTTGCGTTAGGACACTCAAACTGCACGGTTAGCCGCGGGGAATAATGGGAATTTGTGTGGACTTTCTATGGTTTGGTTTAGCGACGAAGCCCACTTTCAATTGGATGGGTTCGTCAATAAGCAAAACTGGCGCATTTGGGGGATTGAGAATCCGCATTTCGCGATCGAGAAGTCTCTTCACCCTCAAGAGGTGACTGGGTGGTGTGGAATGTCCAGTCACGGAATAATCGGTGCGATATTCCTTGATGTCACGGTGACTGCCAAACTGTAGGTGAAAGTTTTGGAAGATAATTTCATCCGCATTATCCAAAGTGACCCCGATTTCGACAACATGTGGTTTACGCAAGACAGAGCTCGACCCAATCGAAACAGGAAAGTGATGTGCTGGAGGAGCACTTTGGGGACTGCATTCCGTCTCTGGGGTACCCAGAGGCCGCTGGCATGGGCTTCTATTGCCCGTCATATTCTCTGGATTTGAACACATGCGAATCCTTTTTGTGGGGCTATGTTAAGGGCAAGGCGTATAGCAACAAACCGAAAACCATTGCTGAGCTGAAAACAACCATTCAGGAGGTCATCGACAGCATCGATGTTCCGACACTTCAGCGGGTTATGCAATTCGTCTGCGTCACATCATCGCCAATGATGGCAGGCATGTCGAACATGTCATAACCTAAATTCGAATATCTGTAGTGACGTCTACATGTTGAATAAAGTGTGCGCACGTTTCTTTTCATGTAGTTCAGTAATTGTCCATTGATAGTGATCGGGCCAAATATCTCATGAAATAAGCATCAAACGAAAGAACTACAAAGAACGAAACTCGTCTAGCTTGAAGGGGGAAACCAGATGGCACTATGGTTGGCCCGCTAGATGGCGCTGCCATAGGTCAAACGGATATCAACTGCGTTTTTTAAATAGGCACCCCCATTTTTATTACATATTCGTGTAGTACGTAAAGAAATATGAATGTTTTAGTTCGACCACTTTTTTCGCTTTGTGATAGGTGGCGCTGTAATAGTCACGAACGTATAAGTACGTGGTGTCACGTAACATTCCGCCAGTGCGGACGGTATTTGCTTCTTGATACATACCCGTGTTAAAATGGACCGTTTACGAATTGTGGAAAAGGTCGATATCGTGTTGATGTATGGCTATTGTGATCAAAATGCCGAACTGGCGTGTGCTATGTATGCTGCTCGGTATCCTGGACGACATGATCCAAGTGTCCGGACCGTTCGCCGGATAGTTACGTTATTTAAGGAAACAGGATGTGTTTAGCCACAGGTGAAACGTCAACCACGACCTGCAACAAATGATGATGCCCAAGTAGGTGTTTCAGCTGTGGTCGCGGCTAATCCGCACATCAGTAGCAGCAAAATTGCTCGAGAATCGGAAATCTCAAAAACGTCGGTGTTGAGAATGCTACATCAACATCGATTGCACTTGTACCATATTTCTATGCACTAGGAATTGCATGGCGACGACTTTGAACGTCGTGTACAGTTCTGGCACTGGGCATAAGAGAAATTACGGGACGATGACAGATTTTTTGCACGCATTCTATTTAGCGACGAAGCGTCATTCACCAACAGCGGTAACGTAAACCGGCACAATGTGCACTATTGGGCAACGGAAAATCCACGATGGCTGCGACAAGTGGAACATCAGCGACCTTGGCGTGTTGATGTATGGTGCGGCATTATGGGAGGAAGGCTAATTGGCCCCCATTTTATCGATGGCAATCTAAATGGTGCAATGTATGCTGATTTCCTACGTAATGTTCTACCGATGTTGGTACAAGATGTTGCATGACAGAATGGCGATGTACTTCCAACATGATGGATGTCCGGATCGCGTGCGGTTGAAGCGGTATTGAGTAGCATGTTTCATGACAGGTGGGCTGGTCGTCGAAGCATCATACCATAGCCCGCACGTTCACCGGGTCTGACGTCTTTCTGTGGGTAAAGTTGAAGGATATCTGCTACCGTGATCCACCGACAACGCCTGACAACATGCGTCAGCGCATTGTCAATGCATGTGAGAATATTACGGAAGGCGAACTACCCGCTGTCGAGAGGAATGTCGTTACACGTATTACTAAATGCATTGAGGTTGACGGACATCATTTTGAGCATTTATTGCATTAATGTGGTATTTACAGGTAATCACGTTGTAACAGCATGCGTTCTCAGAAATGATAAGTTCATAAAGGTACATGTATGACATTGGAACAACCTAAATAAAATGTCCAAACGTACCTACGTTCTGTATTTTAATTTAAAAAACCTACCTGTTACCACATGTTCGTCTAAAATTGTGAGCTATATGTTTGTGACTATTACAGCGCCATCTATCACAAAGCGAAAAAAGTGGTCCAACGAAAACATTTATATTTCTTTACATACTACAGGAATATGTAATAAAAATGGGGGGTTCCTATTTAAAAAAAACGCAGTTGATATCCGTTTGACCTATGTCAGCGCCATCTAGCGGGCCAACCACAGCGCTATCTGGTTCCCCCTTCAAGCTAGACAAGTTTCGTTGTTTGTAGTTTTTTCGTTTGACGCTTATTTCGCGAGATATTCGGCCCGGTCACGATGATTGGACCACCCTGTATATTTGTAAAAGGATTTTAATATTGATTTGTACTTTTTAGTAAATTTGCTCTTTAAAAAATATTTCGTTTGTCCGGATTTGAGCGCCGCGCCCTGTAGATTCACTTTAGCTGTGAGGTTGCGGTAGAAGCGTTGCCCCGCGACTGACCTGGCTGAGCCCCTGAGGCGGCGGCTCGTCGTCCGGCCAGTTGGCGCCGGCGACGGCGTCGTACTCTGCCTCGGCGGCCGCGGCGGCCGCGGCGAACCTGGCGGCGTCTCGCGGCAGCGGCAGCAGCATGGCGCGCGCCGCCACGGGCGCCGGGCCCGGGCCGGCCAGCCACAGGCCGGCCGCCAGCAGCAGCGCCGCGCTGCCCAGCGCGCTCCTCCTGCTCATCCTGCTCGCTCCTGCACACACGAGCACGGCAGAGCCGTCGTCAGAGCGACCCTCCTCTGGCTGGAACAAAGCCGCGGGCTGGGAAAAAAAAATCCTTAAAAAAAAAAAAAAAACTGGCGACGTGCGAGTAGGATTCGCGCACTGAATTATCTACACACATTAAGCAACACCTCAGTTACGAGAGTTGCGGAAACTGTACAGGAAATTGGAATAGAAATCAACATAAACGTTTCCGCCCTTTTTATTGCCCATGAAAACCACACATTGTATGTTGTACCACCATGCAGCGAGACCTTCGGAGGTGGTGGTCCGCATTGCTGTACACACGGGTACCTCTAATACCTAGTAGCATGTCCTCTTGCATTGATGCATGCCTGTATTCATCGTGGCGTACTATCCACAAGTTCATCAAGGCACTGTTGATCCAGATTGTCCCACTCCTCAGCGGCGATTCGGCATAGATCCCTCTCAGTGGTTGGTGGGTCACGTCGTCCATAAACAGCCCTTTTCAATCTATCTCAGGCATGTTCGATAGGGCTCATGTCTGGAGAACATGCTGGCCACTCTAGTCGAGCGATGTCGTTATCTTGAAGGAAGTCATTCACAAGATGTGCACGATATGGGCGCGAATTGTCGTCCATGAAGGCGAATGCCTCGTCAATATGCTACCGATATGATTCCAGTATCGGTCGGAGGATGGCATTCACGTATCGTACAGCCGTTACGGCGCCTTCCATGACCACCAGCGGCGTACATCAGCCCCACATAGTCCCACCCCAAAACAGCCCATCTTGCTGCACTCGCTGGACAGTGTGTGTAAGGCGCTCAGCCTGACTGGGTTGCCTCCAAACACGTATCCGACGATTGTCTGGTTCAATTCATATGTGACACTCATCGGTGAAGAGAACATGATGCCAGTCCTGAGCAGTCCATTGGGCATGTTGTTGGCTCCATCTGTACCGCGCTGCATGGTGTCGTGGTTGCAAACATGGACCTCGCCATGGACGTCGGGAGTGAACAGCTGCCGAGAATTATTCTGGGTCGTATGGCCGTGGTCCATGGAACTCTTCTATCCCTCACGTTACGTCCAAAGCTTCGTTGGACATCTTCGGAGGTTCTTCTGGTTGTGCTGAGTCTTGCCGATTCACCACAACCAGGAGCACTTCCAAAAATGTCCAACGTAGCTCTGGACGAAACGTCAGTGATAGAAGAGTTCCATTAACCACGGTCATACAACCCGGAAGAATTGTAGGGATCTGAAACATCTGGTCGTGAAAGCCTTCATTGTATGGTCGGGAGTGAAGTTGCGCATCATGCAGCCTATTGCGCACAGTTTGAATCGTAACACGACGTCCTGTGACAGGACGAAAAGCGTTATTCAACATGGTGTCATTACTGTCAGGGTTCCTCAGAGCCGTAATCCGTAGGTAGCGGTCATCTACTACAGTAGTAGCCCTTGGGCGGCCCGAACGAGGCATGTCATCGACAGTTCCTGTCTCTCTGCATCTCCTCCATATCCAAACAATATCGCTTTGGTTCATTCCGAGACGTCTGGACACTTCCCTGTTGAGAGCCCTTTCTGGCAATAAGTAACAATTCGGACGCGATAGAACCGCGGTATTGACCATCTAGACATCGTTTAACTACAGACAACACGAGCCGTCTACCTCCTTCCAGGTGGAATGACTGGAACTGATCGGCTGTCGGACTCCCTCCGTCTAATAGGCGCTGCTCATGCATGGTTGTTTACATCTTTAGGTGTGTTTAGTGACATCTCTCAACAATCAAAGGGACGGTGTCTCTGATACAATATCTACATTCAACGTATATCTTCAGGAATTCTGGGAACTGGGGTGATGCAAAACTTTTTTTGATGTGTGTATATACACTGATGTGACAAAAGTCATGGGTTACTGATATGCACATATACAAATGGCGTTACTATCGTACACACAAGGTACAAAAGGGCGCTGCATTGACAGCGCTGTCACTTGTACATAGGTGATTGACGTGAAAAGTTTTCTGACGTGATTGTGGCCACATGACGGTAATTAACTGGCTTTAAATGCGGAATGGTAGTTGGAGCTCGAGGCATGGGACATACCATTTCGGAAATCGCTAGGCAATTCAATATTCCTAGACCCACGGTGTCAAGAGTGTGCCGAGAATACCAAATTTCAGGCAGTACTTCTCATCACCGACAACGCAGTGGCCGACAGCTTTCACTTAACGACCGAGAGCAGCGTCGTCTGCGTAGACTTCTGCTAATAGTAAAGCAGCACAGCGTGAAATGTGCGCTGAAATCAATGTGGGACGTACGACGAACGCATCCGTAAGGACAGTGCGGCGAAGTGTGGCGTTACTGGGCAGACGAACCATTTTTTAACAGCACGATATCGCCTGCAGCACCTCTCCTGGGCTCGTGACCGTATCGGTTGGACCCTAGACGACTGGAAAACCGTGGCCTGGTCAGATGAGTCCCGATTTCAGTTGGTCAGAGCTGATGGTTGCGTTCGAGTGTGGACTTGGACCCAAATTTTCAGTGAGGCGCTGAGCAAGCTGATCGTGGTTCCATAATGATGTGGGCCGTGTTTACATGGAATAGATTGACAAATGACTGGAAATGGTTATGTTCGGCTACTTGCGGGCCATTAGCAGCCCTTCATGTTCCAAAACAACGGCGACATTTTATGGATGAAAATGTGCCATTTCAATGGGCCACAGCTGTTCGCGATTGGTTTGCAGAATATTCTGGACGTTTCGAGCAAATGATTTCGCCACCCACATCGGCCGACATGAATCCCATCGAATATTTACGGGACGTAATCGAGAGGTCAGTTCGTGCACAAAATCCTGCACCGGCAACACTTTCGCGTTTATGGACAGATGTAGAGACGGCGTGGCTCATAACTTCTCCAGGAGACTAACGACGACCTATAGAGTCCGTGCCACGTCGAGATGCTGCACTATGCCGGACAAAAGGAGGTCCAGTACGATAGTAGCAGGTATCCCATGACTTTGTTCATCCGTCCAGGGAATCGAGGGACCGATAACCAAGCAGTTTGGTCCCTTCCTCGAACCCCCCCCCCCCCCCCCCCCTTTAAATCAACCAACGAGAGAATCGAGACTCTCAACGAATGTTGGCTGTTAGGGTCATCGATACTAGCAAGATATTAGTCCCAGGAATTCTAAGTCCGTATCAAAACCCGGCCGGAGTGGCCGAGCGGTTCTAGGCGCTACAGTCTGGAACCGCGCGACCGCTGCGGTCGCAGGTTGGAATCCTGCCTCGGGCATGGATGTGTGTGATGCCCTTAGGTTAGTTAGGTTTAAGTAGTTCTGAGTTCTAGGGGACTGATGACCTCAGAAGTTAAGTGGCATAGTGCTAAGAGCCATTTGAACCGTATCAAAATCTCTACAGTAGTTCCTCAGACTAACCCAGACATGCAAAAAGAAGCAAGCAGTTTATGTATGTAGAGAGAGAAGATTCATTAAAACATTTTTATTTACTTACTAAAACATGACGATGAATTACATTTTGTGTTTGCATTGCGGGCTTTCAAAATAAAATGGAGGAATGATGTGTGGCCCTCAACTACGTACTCTCCAACTCAGAGCTGCAATATTAAAAGTTTTGGCTGGTTTCGTTGTCTATTGGCTGGGATACGTAGTTGCCGCATTACAGGCCAAATACTGCTGAGTCTACAGTATACGATAAGATTACACACTTGAATCGAATGGTAGAAGGTTTGTATCACTCGACAATTGCGAATTATGAATGTAACATATAAATTTATAAATGAAAGTCTGCAATTAAATAAAACCTGCAGGTACTATCTTAACGACTTTAAATGGTGAGTACGATAGTAGAAGTACTTTTGAGAATGCGGTATATTTCTACCAAACACTTATTGGTGTCGATGGTCCAGCAATTGAATAAAATATAAACTAAATAAAATGGGAACATTAGATTCCTACTTCACGTAATTAGTTATGAATAACATCATAGCTCGCGAAATATTCACTTTCAAACGCTTCACTGTAGAAACTACGGAAATCTCACAAGTTCACAAGTCGGTATTCCGAAGTATATCTCTTGCGACCACGCGCTAACCGCTCCACACTCTCCAAGTCTCTACCACGACCGAGCGTCCGTCGCGCCGATACGTCCAGCAATCCCGTGTCCTGTGCCGTACTCCAGAACCCTTCACCCGAACTCGCTTCCATCCAGTCTCCCCATTTACGAGCGCTGTGATTGGCTAGATCGCTCGCGCCATGTCTTCATGCCAACGCACCCACACAAACATAATGAAACACATCCGAACTACTGGATTTACATTTAAATAACTTGAAATTAAATAAATATCCCTACGGCTGGACCATAAAGACGCTTTAACCCACATTATTAGATACATAAACAAATTAAATAAACATATATATAAAAAGAATAGAGCAAAAGGTAGGCCAGTAGTCTAATGTCTCTACTTTCTATAACATAGTAAATATGTTACTAATTTCATCATGAATGGTATATATTGGATACAAACAAAGACATAGATGAATAAATATATTTATAAGCATGCTGCTACCGTTTTTTTCGTGTAACTGTGGAGTACGTATGGCCTGACACAATCGATAGTAATCGGCCACTTTGACCTCCAATAACTCATGTAATATTTAAGTTACATGCCTGTAATTCATACCAATTTAGGTTTACACTGGTAATAGCTTTCTAAAGACATGTAGATCGACGAAATCGGATGAACCGTTTAGATTTCGGAAGTTCCTTGCTGGGTGTTACTTATATAATTTATCGTCAGATACTAAACTTTAACTAATAAATATATTAAAAGTCTGATTACACCATCAGAATCGTCGTGCAAACAATGGCAATGTACATGTTTCTTTTTGAGGTATCGATTCATCTGGCTACTATTAATTTCTGTACGAACTGTGAAATGTCTGCCATGAAGGTTTCACAAAGTCCGCCATCTTTGGCACTCCCTGCCTGTCTCCTTCATAGACACAGCGCCACCATAGGATTCCCAGTCACGTGGCTGATGCACCATGCGATCCGGCCGTTGTGAGGCACCACGCGGTGGCCGCCACTCTGAACTTGGAATGTTTTCAGAGCGCCACACTCGCCCGTTATCTCACAGCATGTAGTGATGTTCGTCCATTATGCTTTTGACGTATGATAAGTAGAAATCACGTTCAAATCGCAAAAAATGGTCGTGCCGAAGTTAAACACCGTCGGTCATGACCAGTACTTGGATAAGTGACCGCCCAATTACTCTGCGCTCTTGGCTTTTTCGCCTTTGCGTTTACGGTAGAGGGGACAGGAGAGGTGATGGCGTAAAATCCCTGATTACCAGTCTTTGCCCAAATGTTGTGGATTCTCCGCTGTGGCTCATGAAGTGCGGGCATGCGGCGGTGTTGATGGCGATCCGTGCGTTCCGTTCCAAACGTTAAGTTCGGCGGCCCCCATGGTGCTAATCGAAAGGAATAGGCTACGTGCCGGAACCGGCTTTCGCCATCTCCCTTCTCTCATCATCTCCAACGCCAACATGACACTACACTACAAACACACCCATTAAGTCACCGAGTAACCGACACACTTACATACACAGCTCTCATACTTCGCGAAGGAGAGGTGCCTACGGGCGCGAAGGGTAGGGAAAAACAATTAGACGGCTGAACCTGCCCTTCGAGGTCTCTCAGCCATTCATGCCGTACAGTTTTACTTTAATAAATAGCAAAATATATTTTTTGTGTCATATAATTACAGTTTAAAGAATTTCAGATTTTTTGTTCTACTTGTACTGCGAAAACTTGCTGAATTTTATGAGACTAGGTCAGCGGGAAGCATCTTATAGGTAAAGATGAGAGAGTTTTCGAGTGCCGAAATATGTAGCATAAATGGCTGTATCTTTTTATTGCACTGTCTTAAAAAGCTTAAAATTTTTACACTTCCAAGGGAGCATAGACGTTAATATATCGACCCGTTCTTGAGAAAAAGGACTCTTAATGGTTTGACTGACTGACAGACAGACAAACAACAAAACGGTAATATCTACATTTATACTCCGCAAGCCACCCAACGGCGTGTGGCGGAGGGCACTTTACGTGCCACTCTCATTACCTCCGTATCCTGTTCCAGTCGCGTATGGTTCGCGGGAAGAACGACTGCCGGAAAGCCTCCGTGCGCGCTCGAATCTCTCTAATTTTTTATTCGTGATCTCCTCGGGAGGTATAAGTAGGGGGAAGCAATATATTCAATACCTCATCCAGAAACGCACCCTCTCGAAACCTGGACAGCAAACTACACCGCGATGCAGAGCGCCTCTCTTGCAGAGTCTGCCACTTGAGTTTGCCAAACATTTCCGTAACGCTATCACGCTTACCAAATATCCCTGTGACGAAACGCGCCACTCTTCTTTGGACCTTCTCTAACTCCTCTGTCAACCCGGCCTGGTACGGATCCCATCTCTCTCTCTCTCTCTCTCTCTCTCTCTCTCTCTCTATTCGTTTAGTCGGTTGCGACTCTTCGTGACCCCATGAACCAAGTCACGCCACTTTTTCCTGTCTTGGACTTTCTCCCGTAGACCTTCCAGGTTGGAACACATTGCTTCTGTGACGCCATAGATCCATCTCATCCTCTGACGTCCTCTTCTTCTAGTTCCTTCAATCTTCCCCAGCATTAATGTTTTTTCCAGCGAGGCATGCCTTCGCATTGTGTGCCCAAAGTAGGTCAGCTTTTGTTTTAACATTAGACCTTCCAGGGAGAAATCTGGTTTTATTTGCTCCAATATTGATCTGTTGGTTCTCTTTGCAGTCCATGGAACTCTAAGAAGTTTCCTCCAACACCACAATTCGAAGGAGTCAATTCTTCGCCGTTCAGCCTTTCTAATGGTCCAGGTCTCACATCCATACATCACAACTGAAAAGACCATAGACCTCACAATACGGATCTTTGTTGCTAGTGTTATATCTCTGGACCTTATAACCTTGTCAAGGTTTGACATCGCCTGTCTACCGAGCAACAGGCGTCTCCGGATTTCATGGCTGCAGTCGCCATCAGCAGATATCTGGGAACCGAGATAACTGAATGTGGTCACTACCTCCATGATTTCTCCTGCTACATTCCACGAATTGGTAGGTGTAGTTGCCATAATTTTCATTTTCTTTACATTCAGTTTAAGACCGGCCTTTTCACTTTCGTCTTTCACCTTCACGGGTCCCATACTGGTGAGCAATACTCAAGTATAGATCGAACGAGTGTTTTGTAAGCCACCTCCTTTGTTGATGGACTACATTTTCTAAGGACTCTCCCAATGAATCTCAACCTGGCACCCGCCTCACCAACGATTAATTTTATATGATCATTCCACTTCAAATCGTTCCGCACGCCTACTCCCAGATATTTTACAGAAGTAACTGCTACCAGTGTTTGTTCCGCTATCATATAATCATACAATAAAGGAACCTTCTTTCTATGTATTCGCAATACATTACATTTGTCTATGTTAAGGGTCAGTTGCCACTCCCTGCACCAAGTGCCTATCCGCTATAGATCTTCCTGCATTTAACTGCAATAAGGGTTCCTTTTTATAGATTGGGGCACGGAACCCTAAAAAATTCTTGTTGTCATAGAGGACGTAATTTGTCAGTCAGTCACGCTACTCTGTTTCCCACTCTTCACTACTCGTGTTCTTTCGAGTCCCTTTTCTGTCTCACGCCGTCTCTCACGTCCACTGCTGCCAGTGACCTCAGCTTAAATCTACCAGACAGTAATTTGTCTTTGGAATTTCACTTTCCAAGTTGTTGCTATGGTTTTCAGGCCGAATTCTTGTTGGATGCAGCTCTCCCATGGTAATCTATCCTTCGCAAGTCTCATCATCTCTGGATAACCGCTGCGATCTATTTGAACTTGATTACTATAGTCAGGACTTGGTCTGGCTCTACAGTTTTTACTCCCTCCCCAATAGTTCCTTCCATTATCAAACTGACCAAATGTTTGACACTTCTGGATGTGTCCTATCAACCTATCCCTTCTTTCAATCAAGTTGTGCCATAAATTTCTTTTCTCCCCAGTTCTATTCAGTATCTCCAAATTTGTTATCCGATCTACCCATTAATTAAGCATTTTTCTATATCACCGCATTTCTAAATCGTCTATTCTCCTCTTTGATGTACATATGCAGACTGCAGCGGCGGATGAAAATTTGTACCAAGGCCAGAATTCGAACTCGGGTCTCCTGTTCACTAGGCAGATGCGCTAACCAGTACACCATTCTGGCACAGTCGGTTTGGACAGCTCCACAGACTACCATAGCTCGACTCCCTCATAAAACCTAGGCCAGGGGTAGGGGAAATACAAAGTGAGCTGAGATGTGAACGGGATTTTGGATTGAGTAAGGAACATCCAAGGGTAGTGCGACCAGTTGTGCAAAGCCACTGTGCCAGGGTGGCGTAGTGGATAGTGAGCAAGAGACCCAGGTTCGAATTCTGGCCTTGATACATGTTTTCATTCGTCTCTTCAATCTGCCTCCTTGTTTAATCTCCTACATGCTACTGGCCATACGTCTTGCCCTCATTAACGTCCGACTTTGAGGGTCGGTTAATGCGCACTAGCTGCCATGTTCACTACATGTCTGTAATAAACCTGCTCAGATATTGTGTCTACACTTGCGCGGTGCAGCATATGGCCGTCTCATTATGGCGTTATACACGACACATATTCAAATGCAGCTACCCTCCACATGACTTTTGACCACCTAGTTCATATAGGAAAGCTGCATTGCCTGAAAATTACTGCCAAATGCAAGAAGACCCATAGAGGATGGATGATTCGTGCAGGAGCTAGCATGGGAGTTGACCTTCGGCATAAATGTAAAGCATGGCGTTAAATAGACAGAACGAACCATTACTGTTCGATTACACCATTGGCGACCAATCACTGGGAACAGTAATAGCCTGAAATTCCTTGGTGTATAAGTACAGAGCACACAAGTGCAAATAAACCATAAAAGTAGTTGTAGTAAAGGGTAGTGCCAGACCGAGATTCACTGGAACAATATTAAAGTAATATGAATCTCCCACAAAAGAAGTAGCTTACAAAAGCCTCAACCGTCCGATTCATGAGTGTTGCTCGACTATCTAGGATCCTTACCAGATATGATTTACAGAGAAGATAGATAAGATCCAAACAAAGCAGCACGATGAAAACAAGCCAGTACACAATCCAACGAGTTTGTCAATTTAACCTCAGTTCTGAAGAAGACGCTGCTCGTCTGTGCTGTATTTTGAAATAAGTGGTAGTGGCTACAAATACAGATAAATTATTTCTACCAGTGACTCCGGCGTTGTGCATAAAGAAGAAGAAGAAGAAGGAGGAGGAGGAGGAGAAGAAGAAGAAGTAGACGAAAATATGACATTGGTCCAGGGAATGGTTTAAAATTAGAGACATATACGCATGAAAACCTGTTAAAGGAAATGTTACATTCGGAACCTGATGGGTACATCAACTTTCTCCAAATGAACAGCGAACTTTTAATAACCTATTTTGAATTACTTCGCTCACATATTGAAAAAGATGATGCAATTATACAAAAATTTATGTCTTCTACTTAGACCTCTGACAGTTCAATAAAATACGACAAAGTGGGAACATATAGCCTATATCACCTGTGGAAGAACCAGACAGCTTCGGTTTTTGTTATTTATTGCACTCCCGCTTGTATGTTGTACGTAGAATATTGATTTTCTTTGTAACCTCGTCCTGCGTAATATACTCGTATATGGCTAGGAAAGACACGACACCTACACCATTTCTGTGATTGCCAATGCTATTTCGTTTATGTCTTTGATCGTAGTATCCATAGTTGTGAAATTCACTGTACAAAGAGGTAAATTGTCATAAACCTCTTTTTCACTGAACATATGCGACGAAACATCAACACAAACGACGTCCGCCATTTTGTGAAATTTTTTGTCAAACAAAATTTCTCTCAAACACGCCTGACACGCTCTGTGCTTGACAAACACGTTAAATAGTACTGTACACGGTCAAATATTTGACAATCACAGTACAGCAGGACAAATTTCTTGATCGTGTAGGGGAGCCTTTAAATATCAACCATATAGTTCGTTTATGTAAGTGTATTTTGATTCAGCGTAAGTTATTTGTTTTAACATGCTACATTTCTGAATGTGATATATGTTGCATTGTGTACAAAAGTTGATTAATTTACTGATTTTTTTATTGAACATTACGTCGGGAGTGTACAAGCCGGCTAGCACCGCGGGTCGCCAATCCCTCACGGTACTACGTCCTAAGGGTCACAAAAAAGTTCACATCATTTCTTTCACAATTATTTATTTTATTTAAATTTTATACGTTTCCTATTATTATCATTATCAACCGATAATCTTGAAATAAATGGTTACGGGTTCACAGAAATACATAAAATGGTTGTTTACCTTGCTCATTAAAAGTTAAACGCGCTAAAGAGTAGGCTGACAAAGCTTGTGACGCAGTTATATACTGCAGAATACACAAACCACTGATGACTTAACATCTGACGACTAACTAACGTCGTTCCCTGCAGCCCTACGTCCAACTCTTGTTGCAGCTATTGCATTGGTGCGCAAGTGCGAAAGTTTAAAAATAACGTGTCGTGAGAATTTGTTTCGATTTGGGATCTCTTTGCCCCAATCGCAGCTGGATTGGTGTGAATAAAAAGAATTAAGTTCTACGAGGACTAGCCGTCTCTTTTCCGGGAGGGAATGAGAGATGCCAAAATGACCTCTATATAAACGAAATGAATGAACAGAATGTACGTGTCATTGCGCGGAAAATGGAGAGGATCGCGATGTCGCCATATTTAGAGCTCGCAGATGCCTGAACACACCCACTGTTTGTAGGATATTGCGTGTTAAAGCCAACATTGGGGCACTCCGTTCAGAATGGATAATGACGACATCATTACCGATTGCTTTTAATGCAAAGAAACGAATACCGTAAAATCGACGTTTACCTGAACCTTTTACCCCCTCTACATGATTACTCCACAGTTACACTAAACTGTTTAACAGAACTTCATTCAGACCATTTCTCTGCCGTTCCAGTCTCGAATAGCACGTGGGAAAAATAAAAATTTAAATCTTCCTCTGCGAGATGTGATATCTCTTGTTGCTTGTATTACTGTGATTTCTCTACGTAGATCGGAGTTAATAAAGCATTTAAACTTCGACAAAAAATCTCATCGCAAAGGAAAACGCCTCTGTTTTAAAGGTCGCCACATCGACTAATTTATCATAACTGTGACACACTCTCCCCTATTTCGCGATTATAGCAAACGAGTTGGTCTTGGTTGAATTTTTTCGGTGTCCTCCGTCAATGCTATCTAATAAGGATTCGGTACCGTGCAGCAACGCTACAGAAGAGGACGGACAAACGCAGTGTAGGCAATCTCTTTAATAGAGTTCTAGCATCTTCTGAGTGTTCTGCCAATAAAACGCAGTCTTTGTTTCGCCATCTCCACAACATTGACTAAGTTATGGTTCCAGTTTAAGTTGTTCGAAATTTTAATCCCTGGGTGTGTTTTATCGTGTAATCGAAATTATACGAAATTTTTTAGCACTCACGTGGAGGAGCGCCGTGTAGATCTTCTTGTTCTTCTTCAGCGTTTGTCACAAAGTGTAGCAGGTTCCGCATTTTTCGCTTTCTGTCCCCACTAGGTACTAGGTATGATGTTGTGCTTCGTCAGATCTTCATCTACCTATGTTCTTGTTCTATCTTGAGGTCTATTTGGGGGAGGGAGATATGCAGTCACCGTTAGCTCGATCCCCGAATAAGTCATACGCCACCGCCTTTCAATGAAAACCGGCGTTTTGCTATTGTTTCTTCCTCTGATAGAAGTACGTGTCTATACCAGTTCATCTTCTAAATTATAGGTGCCATTCAATAAGGGCTTGATTAAATTATTTTGAAAGCCGTTTTGATCTTTGGATGACTTTAATAGACGATAAACGATGGTATCACTTGCAAACAATCTAAGAGGGTGCTCAGAATGCCTCCTAAGTCGTTTATACAGGGTGTCTCAGGCGCAATGGTCAGTATTCAGGGATAATATAGCAACGATCATTCAAACCATAATGTCTAGTAGACATGGGCTCTAAAATGCATACCTTAAGAGCTATGAGCACTTATTCATTTCGAAATCTGTTTTATTAAATTCTTCATGTGTGTGGCCACATTGCCTGTAATTGCTTTACAATTTGTGAGGATATTTTTGTTCTGTCGTTACAGCTACAAGAAATGCTGGTTTTTCTCACCAGACGCGTTTCACTTTATTGAAGTAAAGCATCATCAGTGGTCTGTAATTAAAGATATTTACAATGTGATTTGTTTTGTAGATCGAAAAACAGTTCGTTAACAAATTGGTGGTAGCCGTAAAACCAAGCAGAAATTCCCGTATGTAAAAACCAACAATCTGTTAACGAACTGTTTTTTTGATCCAGAAAATAATTCAAATTGTAAATATCTTTAATTTAAGACCACTGATGATGCTTTACTTCAATAAGGCGAAACGCGTCTGGTGAGGAAAACACGCATTTTTGTAGCTGTAACGACGGAACAAAAATACCCTCAGAAATCTATTCCAATGCAAGCTCTTTTGCTTTTCATATTTTGAGAGATGCTTGTACGGACCCCAAAATAAGAAAAAATGTCCAATAAACGTGGGCTCTAAAGTGCATAGCCTAAGAATTATGAGTACTTGTTCACCTTCGCTATTGTGAATCACATGTCCTCTATTGAACAAGTGCCCATAGCTCTTAAGGTACGCATTTCAGAACCCATTTTTACTAGACAAGTCTTTCATGTTTTGGTCGATACTACCTCCTTCCAAAATAAGGAAAGCAAGGAGCTGGCAGTAAGAGAGATTTGTTTTATTGTATCGAAAATGAAGTGCTCGTAGCTCTTAAGGCATGCATTTTAGAACCCACGTTTACTGGACATTTTTCTTTCTAATGATTGTTCCTTTCTATCCATGAATATTGACAATTTTTCCTGGGACACCCTGTGTAGATTGGGAACAGCAGAGGGCCGGTAAGACTGACTGGTGTCTCACTCGATGACTTTTCCTCAGGTACTACTACGAGCTGTGACCTTTCTGACAGGAAATCATGAATTCAGTCCCTCATCTGAGACGATACTACATAGGAACGCAGTTTGATTAGAAGCAGTTTTTGAGGAACGGTATCGAAATCCTTCTGGAAAATTAGAAATATAGAATTAATTTGTGATCCTCTGTTGATATCACCCAATACTTCGTCCGAGTAAGAAGCCAGTTGCGACTCACAAGAACGATATTTTCTGAATCCGTACTTGTTATTTCCCATTATATGTTTTTCTTTGAGGGTTTTATAAAGTCGGACACAGTACATGTTGGACAATTTTGCGGATGTCAGCAGGGACACCCGCGGATACGCACATCAGTGCAGGCTTCTGTCCACAAAGTCAATATTACTGCGGACATGTCACCAGCCGCACAGACCTGTGCCGATAGGTCGGTGCGGCTGCGTCCGAAGTCCAGCGGCAGGTCGGTGCCCACGCCTTTGCGAGGTGCGCGCCGCGCCAGCAGAGACGGCTAATTGTGAGTGCGGCGGGGGCGAGGGTCCTCAATGAGGCGCCCCCGAGCTGCGACTCCTCCCTAATTGCGCACCGCCCCCAGCGCTCGCCGCTGTCGTCAGCCGCGCGTACGCCACACCTTGCCACGTAGAGGCCGGCCGACCCCCGCCTGCGGGTGGGCTACATTTCCGGGCCGTTTCTCAGACGCCGTTCCGAGGTGCTCTGCTGGACGTAATGAGGTCGTGAACCCACTACCAAGGACATATTATTATTACTACCATTATTATTATTATTATTATTATTATTATTATTATTATTATTTGCGAATAAGTCTATTAGACTGTCCAAACTACTTGAGATGGGCAGTAGCTCTGCTTTATGCCAATATTTATTTAATTCACGGCCTGTGGGGCTCCTTTCCCTCTTCAGACCACATTGTTCTTGTGGTATCACATGTCGATACCACCCTACTGGCGTTTCACAGTTGGTGACGTAACTGCAAGTTTCCGTTAGACGCCAATAACGGTCGCGCGGGTTCTGGTAGACCCAATGGTGCACGCCCGATGAGCCGCGTCTCCAGTGGCTCTGTACCACGAGTGCTCTCTGCAGTTGCAACATAGGATGGCCAGTGGCAGTCACTCGCCCCACTTGCACATAGCTTCTTTTCTGTGATACATAGTACAGCGAGCCTCATCTTTGTTGCTATTGTGTGAGGTGGACTGTAATTCCTGCTGCATTATTTGTGATGAGTCTTCCTATGCTTGGAATAATACAAAATAAGTAAACCTTTTGTTTGTTTTTCGCTAATAACTTCTGATCCTGGCCAGCATTCCTACAACAACAGTTGCTGCACTATTCTGTAGTCCATTTCTCCTTATTGTTGTGTACAAATTCGTACCCGATAGTTCTAGTCTTCTTCTTTGATTTTTCCTCTTGGTCACCTTGCCATGTGAATTTAGCAGTTGAAGATATTGCAGTTTCAAACGTGTTCTGCTATAGTTCACAGATCAATGTCGATCTTACCAGTCTGTTTCATCATGTCCTTTCGGGATATACTATCAAAGAATCCATTTTTTTCCATAAACCTATCTTGGTTCTTTCTTTTTTTGGATATTAACCTACATTTTTAATCGTCCTATGGACACTAGTGTATTGTTTGATGTCGCATTTGCCTCTGACTCGATATTATTCGTCTTTAAGTTTTGAGCCAAGAATTTTTCTTACATTTTTGGGTTCTTTTTTTATTTTGTTTTCAGTCATGTTTTCCTATTCAGAATTAGCGTTTCTGATCCATAGTTGCATTCTAGTTTAATTGTAATTAATGGTGTAATGTCTTAATTTTATGTGCTTGGAGATACAGCTCTTGTTGTCGGTATTTTGGGTAATTATGTACTCAGTTTACATTTTTTGACACCTAATTTCGTTTCCTATTGTTCGATTCCACCTACCTAAGTTGTGTCACAGAGATATTTAAATTGTGGAACTCGTTCAATAATGCCACATTTCTTCTGCCCAGTGTGCCTGGAAACCAACTGCTCACTAAGTCTCGGCTGAGTGCACTTCGAGGCTCTTCGTCCGCCTGCAACGCTCGCTATGACCAACGGTCCACCTGCAGTTCGAATCTTCGTTCAACCTATTCGATGACCGCTTGAACAGTTACCGTGTGTACGACTGTAACTTTCGTAGTTCGTGCACCTTGTGTGTTTGTATGCATGTAGTTTCGGTATGGAAGTATCAACGATCGTCCGCGGTAAGCCATACGGTTTCTGCAAAGATTAATAGAAAATCGAAGTAGTGCGGGCTTCGATTTGACGCTGTTCAAAACAGGAATCAACTTATTGCCGAGAAATGTTTAAGACCAAAGGTTGTAAGGCGTTTCGTTCAAAAGAGCATCACGTTGCAGTTCCGTGTAACACTTGCTAAGTGCACCAGTAAACACCCGATTCTTTAAAGAATCGAACTCCCAAGCCTTCAAATGTTTGATTAATTTGCAATTGTGCTAACGTGTTAAATATTTCACGCTAAGCATACAAGCGAGAAAAAAAGTTTAGTGAAGCTTTGAAATAATTTCTTGGAAGTCGCTAAGTGCTGTCATTATGAAGCAGTGGATGAATATAGTCTCTGTTTTTAAGGATTAGCAGTTTTTCACGTACAACAGTGTTTATGACGTCATATCTCGTGAACTGTGTATCATACAGTGATAAAGATTTGCAAATGGTTCAAATGGCTCTGAGCACTATGGGACTTAACATCTGAGTTTCTTCAGCCCCCTAGACTTAGAACTATGTAAACCTAACTAACCTAAGGACATCACACACATCCATGCCCGAGGCAAGATTCGAACCTGCGACCGTAGCATCAGCGCGGTTCCGGACTGAAGCGCCTAGAACCGCTCGGCCACAGCGGCCGGCTAAAGATTTGCAGGTACATTATATGTGGTAGTGTCTGCGAACTTCGTTGCGAAAAGAGTCGCTATTAAGGAAGTAATAAATTGAAAGGTAGTGTCTGACGGTGAAGTTTTATTGAATGGACAGTGAAAACGTAATAAGCGATAAACTTTTTTCCTTTCATCATTTTGTGGGGGCTCTTAGCGAGAAAAAGGTGTGGTAAAGGTTTGAAACTATGTGTAAAGTTTGTTGGAAGTTGCTAAGTGCTCTCATTCTCAAGTCCGCAGTTCGTGGTCTAGGGGCTAGCGTTCCTGCCTCTGGATCACGGGGTCCCGGGTTCGATATCCGACCGGGTTGAGGATTTTGTCTGCCCGGGGACTGGGTGTTTGTGTTGTCCTCATCATTTCATCATCATTTGTGAGATTGACTAGATTGGATTGTGAAAAGTAAATGGACAGTGTAAAAATTGGGACTTTCTATGGGCGCTGATGACCGCGCAGTTGAGAGCCCCACAAACAAACATCATCATTATCATCATCTCATTCTCAGATACTGGATGAATATAGTTCAGGTACGTGCGCGCTGTCAGTAACACTCCCTCAAGACAAAGACACAGTTTCTAGCTGTAAAACTTTTATTACTATATTAGACTTGTAACATAGGATTATACCTCTTAGTGCGTGTATGAGAGGAATTTGAATTTTTAAATTCGATCAATAATTACGCGAAATATTGAAAATAGGATTTTTGTTGGCCCCGGAAGTCGTTAGGCAACATGCAATGGGTAAGAGGTTCCGGGGTACTCGCTTAGTAATATACAGGGTGTTTCACATGCCATGTTACGCACTTTTAGAGGTTGGTGTGGGGACTTAATAGATCAAGTTTTACATAGGAACCCATGTCCGGAAAAGTCATCCAACGACGCTACACAGCGTCAGAGTTGTAGGCGCCGGTGCCTGTAAATCTATGCGTATACTAGGCGATTCCGTGCTGCCGTTACAAACTTTCATGGCTGATGGAGAAGCATAAATGTAGCAATTTGAGGTAAGATCCCTGATTGGGAAACGAATGAGTCGAAAGTTATAAGCGAAAGCCGTTCTGATACCTCCGACTACGGAATACAAAAAAAAATGTTCAAATGTGTGTGAAATCATATGGGACTTAACTGCTAAGGTCATCAGTCCCTAAGCTTACACACTACTTAACCTAAATTATCCTAAGGACAAACACACACGCCCATGCCCGAGGGAGGACTCGAACCTCCGCCGAAACCAGCCACACAGTCCATGACTGCAGCGTCTTAGATCGCTCGGCTAATCCCGCGCGGCGCGGAATACATTTACCGGATCTGTTGTCGCTACGTATGTAGGCTATGCAACTTTCAGAGGTGGTAGTATGGACCAAAACAAGAAAAAATGTCCAGTAAACATGGACTCTAAAATGGGAACCTTAAGTTCTATGAGCATTTGTTTCATACTAGCGGAGATAAACAAGTGATCATAGCTCCTCAGATATGGTTTTAGAGCCCATGTTCACCAGACATTTTTTTCTTTTCTTGGTCTATACTACAACCTCTGAAAGTTGCATAGCGACAACAGTACCGGTGCACGTATTCCACTGTCAGAGGTATCAGAATGATTTTTGCTAGTAACTTTCGACTCGTTTTATTTCCGAACGACGGGCTGTTACCTCAAATTGATACAATTATGCGTCTCCATCACTGTTGGGATTTTGTAACGTCATCGCGGAATCACACTGTATATACGAGGGGCACTCCAAAAGAAATGCACACTATTTTTTTAAAAAATCCCTCTTTTATTCTACATGTTTGAAAGTTTTACAGTGTGTAGATACATCCTTTAGGAGCAATATTTTCATTTTTCCACATAATTTCCATCCCTCTCAACTGTCTTACGCCATCTTGGAACCAGCGCCTGTATACCCGCACGGTAAAATTCGGGACCAACCTGTTGGAGCCACTGTTTGGTAGTGTGCACAAGGGAGTCATCATCTTCAAACCTTGTTCCACGAAGAGAGTCTTTCAGTTTCCAAAGAGGTGATAGTCACATGGAGCCAGGACTGTAAGGCGGGTGTTTCAGTGTTGTCCATCCGAGTTTTGTGATCGCTTCCATGGTTTTTGACTGACATGTGGCCGTGCATTGTCGTGCAACAGCAAAACATCCTGCTTTTGCCGATGTGGTCGAACACGACTCAGTCGAGCTTTAAGTTTCTTCAGTGTCGTCACATATGCACCAGAATTTATGGTGGTTCCACTTGGCATGATGTCCACATGCAAGAGTCCTTCGGAATCGAAAACCACCGTAGCCATAACTTTTCCAGCAGGTGTGGTTTTGAATTTTTTTTCTGGGGTGAATTTGCATGATGCCACTCCATTGATTGCCTCTTCATCTCTGGTGAAAAATGATGGAGCCATGTTTCATCACCTGTCACATTTCTTCCAAGAAATTCATATCCACCATTCTTGTACTGTTCCAAAAGTTCGCTGCATACCGATTTTCTTGTTTCTTTGTGAGCCACTGTCAACATCCTGGGAACCCACCTGGCACAAACCTTTTTTAACGCCAACACTTTCAGTATTCTGCAAACACTTCCTTCGCCTGTCCCAACGTAGCGTGACAATTCGTTCACTGTGATGCGTCTGTCAGCAGTCACCAATTCGTTAACTCTCTGCACATTGTCTGGAGTGTGTGCAGTACGAAGCCTGCTACTGCGAGGATAATCCTCAATACTGCCGTGCCCGCTTTCATCACGTAATCTTCTTGCCCACCGACTAACTGTTCTGCGATCGACAGCAGCATCTCCATACATCTTTTTCAACCTCTTATGGATGTTTCCCACTGTCTCATTTTCCCAGCACAGGGATTCTATGACAGCACGTTGCTTCTGACGAACGTCAAGTGTAGCAGCCATCTTGAAGACATGCTGTGACGGTGCCACTCACGGGAACAGGTTGAACTAAGTTTGAAAACAAGCGGGAAGGATGTATGTACACACTGTAAAACTTTCATACATGCAGAATGAAAACTGTATTTTTACAAAAATAGTGTGCATTTCTTTTGGAGTGAACCTCGTGCAAACATTTATCGGCGCCGGCGCCTATAACTTTGACGCCCCGTAGGGTCGTTGGATGACATTTCCAGACATGGATTCACGTGTAAAACTCGATCTACTAAGTCCCCGCTACAACCTCTAGAAACGTGTAACAAGTGTGAAACACCCCGTAGGAATCAAACGTGGAAGAGACACTAGAGGAATTGCCGAAATGTTTCCCTTGGCTGTACTATCTGCCGGTAAATTTTGGAGTCAGGCCTTGAGGATTAGTGGACCTCTACTCGACCTTTTCTGGGTGCAAATTTCAGTGGGGGCATTTAAGAGAACACGCCCTTTGGCTTGTACCCAATGTCCTGCTTGTAGTCTGAGGTCTGAATGGTACGTATTTCTATGGAGTCGATCTTCGTTTCATAACCAAATGGAGGGACGTGAAGGAACTTGACACGTATGCAAGTCTCGGTCTGTGAGCAGGTGCAGCCAGCTGCTCTCCGAGGCGAGCGCAGGAACTGGATCTCGTTCCGGTCAGTAGCAACGCTGTCTTTTGTCCGTTCCCGCCTCGTCCCTGACGCACAGGTCGTGTTCCCGCAATTCTGCCGGCGGACAGCTTAGTGTGATGCAGGGCGGCGAGCGCAGCTGATCGTGGCCGGTGGGCGAGATAACATCGGGTGTTTCAAGTCGGCGACCGGCCGATTTCTCTGTGGTAAGCGAGGCGGCGCACGTGCGGGCCAGCCCCAGATGCGTATGCGAATGCCGCGCAGGCGCTGCGCGCGTGCAGGCAGGCACCGGGGAGCGGCGCTGTTACGCTCGTGTTTGTGGTCCATTTCGCTAGCGCGCTCCTGAATTAAGATCCTCCGTTCAGGGCCGCATTCAAGCGCGGGATATCTAGCCTACAGCCAAGGGACCCGCGCCACGAAACTTCAAAACACAAAAATTAAGTCTTAGTTTCAGTACTGTTACCTAATTGTTTTGTATGGACTTATTCGTCCTAGTTGTTCAGTGGCCTCTCATGCGAATTTAGGGGGGGGGGGGGGGGGGGATAGGACGTCAAACGGGCCGACTTGGAGCAGGAGAGGCACCACATGACATTTTAATTTCCACTTTCTATACTTTTACAAATAAATTCATAAAAATTTGTCAGCATGACCAGGAAGGATTCAGAATTCACACTCATAGCAGTGGAAATTCGAAAACAACGAAGTAATTTTTTTTTACATGTGAAATTTCATCATTTTTTTCACTTACTAATGGCAGCATTTATTGCTATAGGTACACTTTTCTTCATAAGTAAGAGAGATGGCTCGATGAATTTTGCACAGCATACAAACCATACTTACAGGTGTTTGAAACTCTAGAATTTTCCAAATCTATTAAAAACTGTGGTAAAAATTGAGGTAATTAACTACACAATTTGTGTTTTTTCTAAACATGAAGTTTAAAATACAACAGATCATTTGTTTTTTCATAAATTAACTTAATTCTAGAGTTTCATACAACTGTAAGTATGGTATGTATGCTGTGCAAAATTCGTTGAAGAATCTCTCTGACGTATGAAGAAAAGTGTACCTATAGCAACAAAAGCAGCCATTAGTAAGTGAAAAAAATGATGAAATTTCACACGTAAAGAAAAATTATTTTGTTATGTTCTCGAACTTCCACTGCAATGAGTGTGAACCTTGAATCCTTCCTGGTAATGCTGACAAAGTTTTATGAATTTATTTGTAAAAGTATAGACACTGGAAATTAAAATGTCTTGTGATGCCTCTCCTGCCCGAAGTCGGCCCGTTTGACGTCCTACCCCCTTTAAGTCAGATTTTACCTATTAAATCTCACACTCCCTTTGCGTCAAATTTCCGATGGCGCTCGATCAAACGTGTGGTTCCTCGGCCATCTTGTAATGTTGCGTTCTATCGAAAGTAAAACAGGCGTAGACGTCGCAGTTAATGTCTCTACACCTCTGGAATAAGATGTGAATGGAGAACAGAGCCTTTGATTTTAAGGCTCATGATTTGAGAAAGTACTGAGTATGAAATATATATACATAGGTAAAATGTGCTTGGTTGATGCTTTCCTTTTGTTATCTTGCATTCGCTAACAAACATTTTCTCTTGTAGTTGGAATATTTTAAGCAGATGCTGGTAGAGACCACACCTCAGATTCAGCCTAGAGGTGCGAAGAGCCTGAATACGACCATGCGTCTTAAATTACGGGTGGATAATGAAAGGGTAGTTCCCTCCATAGTACTGTAATTGGATACTAATATTTCGTGCACAATTTCTTATAAGGGGTGTTTGTTTTAATTTGAGACAACTAAATATCTCGACGCCATTTTTTTGTACTGCACAATCACATTTGAAACACTCAAGTAACGTTTGAACATCAATATCAACGGTTAGAATCCATCGTAAATGAAACGTAGAATAAAATGGCTCGGTTCTTAATTGTAAAAACGGACTCACTTGATATTTGTAAAGAAATAAAGAAATAAAGAAAAAAAGAAGATACAAAATTGACCCTGCCCTGCCGGCCGCTGTGGCCGAGCGGTTCTAGACGCTTCAGTCCGGAACTGCGCTGCTGCTACGGTCGCAGGTTCCTGCCACGGGCATGGATGTGTGTGATGTCCTTAGCTTAGTTAGGTTTAAGTAGTTCTAAGTCAAGGGGACTGATGACCTCAGATGTTAAGTCCCATAGTGCTTAGTGTCATTTGAACCATTTCTGGGTCTGCCCACGCGGAGGGGGTAGCTAGGATGTGGCCAATTGGAGCACAGACAAATGTGCCCTTTACTAAATTAACTTTACACCTACTACATTTTTTCGTACAATGCGTCTTTTCCGAGATATTTAGTTGTTTCAAGGCAAAACAAACACCCCGTGTACTCGATTGTTGAGTTCTGGTGATGTCGTTTCATGTCAAAGAAAGAAAGTAAAGAACAAAATCCTGCGTTTGTTTCAGCGTGCATTTTTTATGTAATAACAGAAACGCAACATACTGTAAGTTTAGTTCTGCTATTAAAAAAAGTGCCTTTTCTAGGAGGCACCGTTGGTAAGTAATTAGTGCAAAATACGTGTTTGCCTATCTCTTTCCTAACGTTTATCCCTCAATACCGGAGCCGTTGTTTTTTATGGTTTCGCAAGCTCATTTAATTTTCAACTTTTTGGCCGTATGCCTTTCCTGTCGGCATAGCCATCAGGCAATTTAAAAGAGGGGATATCGTGTGCGCGATCTGTCTGCCTATCGTGTAAACATCTTTCCGTGCGTTTGTGTATTTAACTGTCTTTGCATCATACAATCTAAGGCAGAAATGGAGTGCCACCACAGCATTTGCCTAGCTGAGCGAGGAAAACAGCCTGAAACCAAATCAGGCTGGCTGGTGCAGCACGTCAGCGGTAGTTAATTATGAATTCTATCCTCGTGCCGCAAGCTAGTGCGCTGCGCGCTACCAACATCTGAGTTAATGTTCTCAGTATTTTCTGCCGCCAATCGCTATGCCCTTTATTTGTGTACTTAGTGCATTTATAGCAGTGCCTTACAATGTTGTTTACACTTGCGTTGAGTTTGGACTCTCTCTTTTCCTCATCTCTTAATGTCTCCATTTTCCTGTCTTTTGTCGTACTGTAGCAGCAAAATTTGCTTTTACTTGTAGTCCATCTGGAAACGTGTTGTTGTGTGTTGATTTGGACAACTTTCTTCAACTCCTGTTTGTTGCCGTAAGTGGTGAAACAAAAATGGCAGGCCGCTCGAAGTGCTAGCTTATAAACCATTCGTTCATAGAGGGTTGCCTTTTAACGTTATGGTCAGTACATGTAATTAATAGTTGAAGGAAGAGGAGGAGCAGTTGAGGTCTCTTTCCACTGAAAAGCATCAAAGTATTGTCCGAACGCTTCATGAGTTCACTATTTTACGGCAGAGAAAAAATAAGCTCTGTGTACTTAGGAAATGAAGAAATGATTTTGTTACGTGGCCTGCACATGTTATTACATGTGTATTATATTTAAAAAATTCGGACGGTATTACAGGATGGTTATGGAGACCAACAGCATATTTAGAAATCGTTTTACATCGATTTTGAAAAATCCACTCCGTCATTTCTCTGTAGAGCATGATTTAAATTTGGACACTTTGACTCGAGATTTTATCATGTTTGAAATTTCTAAATAAGTATAAAAATCTTTGAAAAACGAACTTATTTCAAAGTAGAAGCCAGTGTATGACACAGTTTTTAACAGTTTTGTTGTCAGACACAATCATTTTCAATTTTTTGGAACTGACATGTTTCGATCGCCATTAGTGATCATTGTGACAACACGTACCTTTCCATTAAGTTTGCCATAGCAAACTGCTTCATGTATTAGGCTTTGAAGCTGACTGGCTGCGGCAGAAACCGATCAGTTTTGAAAACTTAAAGGCGGTAGTTGTATTTGGAGGTGCTGGGTTCAAATCCTCGCGTCACTGCCTTAATGTGCTTTCCTATGATATCATTATCGAATCTGATTAATACCGACAAGTTCCGCACCCGCCTCTCTGAAGCAGAAGAATAAGATCCGAAACGTGGCAGTTTAAACCTTTGACCTTCGTAACTTTCTTTGTTTTGGACCATGGATGTCTTGGTCACCTGCGTAGAAGAACAAGAACAGGGAATGCATATTTGTGCAGTAAAAGTTCGTAATGATCGACGGTTACAAACAGTTGCAAGTGTCAAAGGCCGGGCCGAGATTGATACACCAGTTCCTGTCACTGAAGTTTTAAGCATTGTTGGGTGTGGACAGTGCTTGGATAGGTGATCGTCCGGGTGAGCTGCATACCGTAGAGAAATTTCCATTTGCCTTTACGGTAGAGGAGCAGGAGGTGTGGTGGCGCTAAGTCCCTAGTTACCAGTCCTTTGTTCCATTGCCCTTGGATTAAATTCCAGACATCCTCAGAGTGTTTCATGAAGTAAGGGCATATGGCACTCTTGATGGTGATCCGTCCGTCGGATGGGAACGTTAAGCTCAGTGGCCCCCTTGGTGCTATTTGAGAGGAGTAGCCTATGTGCTGGCACCCGGATTCGCCATCTCCCTTCTCTCATCATCTCCAACATGAACATGACACTACATTACACACACCCATCTCAATCACCCACACTTACATTCACTGCTATCATATTTAGCGAAGGAAAGGTGCCTATGGGGTGCCAAGGATAGGAAAGCCTTTCAGATTAGGCAGCTGGACCTGCCCTTTATGAGGTTTCACAACCAGTCGTGCCATACGACTTTACTTTTACTTTACTGTTTCTTTCAGGTGTATACTACGTATATACTAAGAGATAATAACTTTCACATATGTCTGAAATATGACAATCTAAATTTTTATAAATACATAATAGATTTAATGCACGTAAAAGCCAAAAGTTAACTCGTTTGTTGCATGGTAACCTAATATATGGTAAAAGATAAAAGCAAGTAACCAATTTCAAATGTGCTGAAAGCTGTGTGCATACAATTTGATCACAAAGGCTTCATGTGAAAAGGGATACATCTCATCACAGCTGCAACACAACTTAATACACCATGACCCATAATGCACGATATTATATCGAAAGTACCAACGATTTAAAGTATATGTTTTCATTTATATTTTCTCATTTTCAGAACTGATGTTGGCTGCAAAGCCGAAGCTGGTAATCAGTTTTAATAAAGTAGCATGTGAGCTAGACACTGACTTACGTAATTAAAAAAAATCACAAACCAGATTCAAATCCTCCCCATGATGCAGACGATATATCAATTCAGTATCATCAGTAAGGATAGAACCTGAAGGAATGAATTAAAATTTATGCCACGGCTGGGCCTTGAACCCAGGTCTCCTGCTTACTTTTTTTTTTCTTTTTTTTCTTACTAGACAGATGTGCTAACCGTTACATCACTGTAGCATTGCGGCTGCCGGAGATACATGGATTACCCTTGGGCAGTGCCCTCCCTAACACAAAACTTCAATTCATACCTTCGGCCCATTTTCTGTGACGATTAAAAAGGGGAAAATTGGCTAAAGGTACGAATTGAAGTTTTGATTTAGGGAGGGAATTGGACTACGTTAGGCCGTGCAGCTGTGGTAGGCACAATGCTATGGTGCTTAATGGTTAGTACATCTGCCTAGTAAGCAGGAGACATGGGTTCAAATCCCGGCCATAAGACATATATTAATTCATTGCTTCAGCTTCTGTCCTTCTCGAAGATAAAGTTGAGACTTTTATGTCTTCATGAAATTCCATCATATCAATAATTCACTATCAGTTTTAACTGGTGGATGCTGACTAGTAGGAAGTTTCAACCTCCCCCCCCCCCCCCCCCCCCCACCCCGCTCGCCCTCCTGCTGCAGCCGAAAATCTAAGAAGCGCCTCGATAATAATTTTCCTGGAAACGGCTCTTCACCACAGCCTACAACGATGATGAGGTCGGCATGTGTAGCTTTTCAGCAAGTGTATGGGCAAGGTATTACAGGTATGAGACTAGCACCTCCACTCGCTCGATGCCACCCGACTGACGAGCACCCACCGCCAATCGTCGGCCGTCGTCACCCCTGGCCGCTTCTGCAGAATTCGACCCTGCTGCTCTTTGTGCTCCTTAATTACTGCCCCCTTCCCCCCCCTCCAACTTCCGATATAGATAGCTGCCGTATTTATTGTCTAGCCGGCGGCCCGGTGTGATGGAGTCGATTGCTGGCGAGGAGCACCCACGGTTCGGGCGGGCGCCGGGCGCCGCCGCCTGAGTGGTCCTTATCTGCAAAACGCCGGCTTGCGGTCGCCTGCGCTATCCACGGCCACTGGAGCCCGTCCCCCATTGGCTACGAATAATCGTCGCTCCTCTTCGCTGCCCTGACTGCGTTGTTAATTTTTTCGTTTCTTCTCTCGTGTTTTCATCCCATTTTTTCATTTCTAGCTGGAAGAGTTGTTACGCTCCGTCAACTAGAGAGATTAGTTTTGGGAGAGGGGGCTATCTATTGAACTGGTGCATAAGTTCCTAGCGTTTATCAATAAGATTAATAAACAGAACAGATACATACATGTAACAGAGACTTTAGTCATCAGTAATACGTTGTCCTTCACTATTTACAACAGTCTGCCAATGATGCAGTAACTTTTCGATTACGCGACTGTACAGAACACGTCGTTTTGAGGCGAAGAACTCGTCGGGTCATGTTCGGAACGTATTTTCATCCGGAAAGATCGTTCCAGTGCGATAGAGAGCGGAAAAGGTGAAAATCTGAGGGCGCAAGATCGAGCGAATAAGGTGGCTGCAGAATGACTTCCCTGCCCAACTCCTGTATAGTGTTTTTTGTCAGTCTAGCAGAATGCGGGCGGGCGTTATCGTGGAGTAGTATCACTATACGCAGTCTCTCTTGTCGTTCAGCCGGCCGAAGTGGCCGTGCGGTTCTAGGCGCTGCAGTCTGGAACCGTGAGACCGCTACGGTCGCAGGTTCGAATCCTGCCTCGGGCATGGATGTGTGTGATGTCCTTAGGTTCGTTAGGTGTAAGTAGTTCTAAGTTCTAGGGGACTAATGACCTCAGAAGCTTGATTTTGAGTGTCTTTGCGAATCCTCATGAATAGGTAATGGAATATTTCTCTCTTCATTTCATCTACATCTACATGGATATTCTGCAAATCACATTTAAGTGCCTGGCAGAGGGTTCATCGAACCGTCTTCACAATTCTCTATTATTCCAATCTCGACTAGCGCGCGGAAAGAACGAACACCTATATCTTTCCGTACGAGCTCTGACTTCCTTTATTTTATCATGGTGATCGTTTCTCCCTTTGTAGGTCGGTGTCAACAAAATATTTTCGCATTCGGAGGAGAAAGTTGGTGATTCGAATTTCGTGAAAAGATTCCGTCGCAATGAAAAACGCCTTTCTTTTAATGACGTCCAGCCCAAATACTGTATCATTTCAGTGACACTCTCTCCCTTATTTCGCTATAATACAAAACGTGCTGCCTTTCTTTGAACTTTTTCGATGTACTCCGTTGATCTCATCTGGTAAGGATCCCACACCGAGCAGCAGTATTCTAGACTAGGATGGACAAGCGTAGTGTAGACAGTCTCCTTAGATCTGTTACATATTGTAAGTGTCCTGCCAATAAAACGCAGTCTTTGATTAGCCTTCCCTACAACATTTTCTATTTGTTCCTTCCAATTTAAATTGTTCGTAACTGTAATCCCTAGATATTTAGTTGAATTTAAGGCCTTTAGATTTGACTGATTTGTCGTGTAACCGAAGTTTAATGGATTCCTTTTAGCACTCATGTGGATTACCTCACATTTTTCGTTATTTAGGGTCAATTCCGAATTTTCGCACCATACAAATATCGTTTCTAAATCGTTTTGCAATTTGTTTTGCTCTTCTGATGACTTTGTTAGTCGATAAACGACAGCGTCATCTGCAAATAACCTAATACAGCTGCTCAGATTATTTCCCAACTTCGGGGAACGCCAGAAATGACTTCTGTTTTACTTGATGACTTTCCGTCAGTTGCTACGAACTGTAACCTCTCTGACAGGAAATCACGAATCCAGTCACACAACTGAGACGATATTCCATAAGCACGCAATTTTGCAATAAGCCGCTTGTGTGGTATAGTGTCAAAAACCTTCCGGAAATCCAGAAATACGGAATCAATCTGAAATCCCTTGTCAATAGCACTCAACACTTCATGAGAGTAAAGAGCAAGTTGTGTTTCACAAGAACGATGTTTTCTAAATCCTTGTTGACTGTGTCAATAGACGGTTTTCTTCGAAGTAATTCATAATGTTCTAACACAATATACGTTCCAAAATCCTGCTGCATATCGACGTTAATGACATGGGCCTGTAATTTAGTGGATTACTCCTACTACCTTTCTTCAATACTGGTGTGACCTGTGCAACTTTCCAGTCCTTAGGTACGGATCTTTTGTCGAGCGAACGGTTGTACATGACTATTAAGTATGGAGCTATTGCATACTCTGAAAGGAACCTTATTGGTATACAGTCCGGACCAGAAGACTTGCTTTTATTAAGTGATTTAAGTTGCTTCACTAATCCGAGGATATTTACTTCTACGTTACTCATGTTGGCAGCTGTTCTTGATATGAATTGTGGAATATTTGCTTCATCTTCTTTTGTGAAGGCATTACGGCAGGCTGTGTTTAGTAACTCTGCTTTGGCAGCCCAGTCTTTGATAGTATTTCCATTGCTACCGCGCAGTGAAAGCATTTATTGTATCTTGCTGTAAACATACTTCACATACGACCATAATCTCTTTGGATTTTCTACCAGGTTTCGAGCCAAAGTTTCGTTGTGGAAACTATTATAACATCGATCATTGAAGTCCGCGCTAAATTTCGATCTTCTGTAAAAGATCGTCAATCTTGGGGATTTTGCGTCTGTTTAAATTTGGCATGGTTGTTTCGTTGTTTCTGCAACAGTGTTCTGACCTTTGTGTGTGCCAAGGAGGATCAGCTCCGTCGTTTGCTAATTTATTTGGTATAAATCTCTCAATTGCCGCCGATACTATTTCATATATCACAAAACTTGTTTAGTTATTCTGACCAAGCTATCGGCCGATGTTGTCGGGCGACTTTTGGCGAAGGCGTCAGGCGACCATTTTGTCTGTGCCATTTTAAACGCAGCCTTATTACCGCTTACCATATCTTTCTCTCGTTGCATTCGCGTATGGAGGGCGGGGACAATGATTGCTCAATTCTTCTGTGCGTGTTGTAATTAATTTCATCTTATCTTTGCGTTCCATACGAGTGAACTACGTGGGTAGCTGTAGTATATGGCTAGATTGCTCAGTTACTGCTGGTTCTACTTTGAAACTAAAGTTTCGCCGGATGAACGCCAACCATCTTCAAGGGTATGCCAGTTCAGTGCTTTCAGCATCTCCTTGACACTCTCCTGCATGTCAAACCAACTTTTGATCATTCGTGCTCGCCTTCTTCGTAAACGTCCAGTAAATTCTGTTCGGAATAGATATCACAAAGTAAACCAAAAATAATGTGAAGTAGCAGAAATGAGAACAACGACAAATTCATCATCAGAATTGGTGAGCAGGAAGAAGATGAAGTTAAGGAATTCTGCTACCTAGGCAAAAAAAAAAAAAAAAAAAAAACCTTGACGGACGTAATAAGGAGGACATAAAAAGCAGACTAGGACTGCTAAAACGAGTGTTCCTGTCCAAGGGAAGTTACTAGTATGAAACATAGTTTTTAATTTGAGTAAGAAATTTCTCAGAATTTGCGTTTGGAGCACAGTGTTGTATGTCAGTGAGACATGGACTGTGCAAAAACTGGAACAGAAGTGAGGTGTTTCTCCGAAAAATCGGCAAGGAAAGGAATATATGGAAAACACAGACAAGAAGAAAGGGCAGGATGGTAGGACATCTGTTCAGACATCAGGGAGGAACTTCCAAGGTACCAGATGGAGCTGTAGAGGGTAAAAGCTGTAGAGGAAGACAGAGACTGGAATACATCCGGAAAATAACTGAGGACTTAGACTGCAAGTACATCTTTGAGATGGAAAGGTCGGCACAAGAGAGGAATTCGTGACGGGCCGCATGAAGCCAGTCAGAAGACTGGTGAGTCAGTAACAAAATACAAACGCGCACAAAATAAAATGCAACTTTAAATCTGAGCTGAAATAATTTCTTCTGCACAGCTCTGTGTATCCAACAGACCAATATGTCATCAAACACTAGCTGCATGCGCAATATAGTACGTAAATGTGTTTACTTTGTCGTTAAGTTTGTGTTTGATTTTTGTGCGAATAGTTCCAAAGACGTATACTTTTCTTTGCATTAAATTTAAACCACTGTGTTATTTAGTAACTGTAAATGACCCAGGTGGAAGCCATGCATACAAAACAAAATAATCTTATAAAGAGCCTCTAACCTGAATCGTTCTGCATCATTTCAACACAAATATAGCAAAAGATCTGTGAGGCATATAATGTACGTGACGCCTTTGACTCTTCACAGTTGGCAGCAGTTGGTAGCGCTCTACGATCTTTTGTCTCTGATGTTCATAGCAAAAATTCACTCGGCCAGAGAGGAAAACCTGATATCTAATGTTGTTTGTCTCTCATGTGTGCTAGTAAAACCCCGTGGCGGAGTACTCGTAAACCGGATAAGCATCGGTTCTCTGGGTGGATCGTGGTAAGTATGGATATTTTACGGAACCCTCTATAGCGTTACTTTTATACACGAATTATAACTGGCTGGTTGAATTCAAAATGTCGGAGGAAGAGAAGGCATACCGCCTCAAATGCCTAGTAAAGCACTTCGGTTTCATGACAGCTTTATTTTCATTGTGTGTAATAAACACTGTTACATGTTTTCGCCGTACAAATATGTTGATATAATTTCTAACTGTGTAAATGAAAATCTGTGACAGTCTTTGTCTTTCGCCGTTTAGTTTCGGGTGATGTCCGTACAACAAGTGGTTGATTATTCTTTTGTTTTTTAATTCCAATTACTGCAGCTTTCTCGCGGAGGGCGGCAGTGACAAATAATGGTGTTCTTAAGAGGGGCCCGCTTGGACTGCCATGCCTCTGTGCGCCTCTGCGCTCGCGCCCTCTTCGTAGCGGCGCACGCTCGTGCAAGCATTCGCAACCGAACAGGTGACAACCGCGTTTCATATACCCGGTCAGAGGCGGCTAGAACTTCACAAATATTCCGCGACTGTAAGAGTAATTAGGTGCGCCTCCCGCCGGTGATATTAGCGCGAAACGAATTGCGGCTGCGTGTTTATCTGCAGTTGCAAATATTGATTCTTTCTACATCTAATGTTTGGCTTTTGCCTCTTGCTATTTGAATACTGGTGCCGGAAGACTGGTCGTTTAGAGCACAGTTCAGATTGCTCTTCCTCATATTTCTTAGATTTGGACGACCGCGTTAAAAATAACGGTAAGTATTTTCGATGACAGTGTCGTGACCTTTTCCCAGTAGCTGTTGAGTAGACGTCACTGTTTTCGTTTTTTGTGGCATGAGTTTGGGGGTCTAGTGAAGTTCGCAATATTGTCGTTCTACTTTGCTGCTTTGGCAAATTACACCACTGACAGCATTTTTTTGAAGGCGCGTTAACCTATCGATATTGAACATCTGCATTGACATATGAAGTAATGATCTGCTGAGTGTCGTCACACGTGCGCAAACAGAAATAGAGCAATGTTTTTTTTTCATTTTACTTCTATTGTTTTTGGAATGCAGACTGCTGTGACAAACTGATTTGTAGGGCAGCGCAAGGGTCTCGGCTCCCGCTCGATCGAATTACTTTAATAGTTGAAATACTCGTAATTGCATGATTTCTTAGTCACCACAGGTTGTTTAGTGCTGAGGAATAACTGCCTCTTGTCGAATCTGAGAGGTTATATCGTGTGTTGATGTATCTTGGTTCTCTGTATATATCTGGTGCAATCTGATAGATTCCCAGCTAATGGGTCCCAAGCAGTTCGACAGAAGTCACATAGATTTTTTTTTAAAATGAGCGTCCATAATATTAATAAAAGATTGGAGTGCATTGATAGCACGCTACTCATGTTATGTGATAGCGGCGTTCAGTAAAGAGGTCGGTGGAAGAAATTGCTAACAAAGCAAAGCGTAATTTAGAGTTTTTGCTTACTGTATATTGGTTTAATTCCAGGACAAGAACATAAACAAAGTAAGATAAAATAATTATTTGCTAGACAGTTCTTTTTAGTGCTAGAAAGTGCTCTACTTATTACCAGTATGCGGCGCGTTAGAAACAGATAACGTGAGCAGACTAGGCCTTGTTAGCAATTTCTTCCGCCGATCCTTTTCAGTTTTGCCTTCAGACATCGATTTGCATTTTACGCGGTTTTCGTAAATCACTGCAAGCAATAGGCTATTGGTTCCCAGCATAATTCCAATTCGGCGCTTGTCTCTGAGGAGGTCAAAAGAGGCTTAAATTCTTTTGTATTTCGTACTGTGATGTGACGCATCTACGATTTCTGGCTTTGTCCGAACGATGAATCCTTCGTGCGATAACGTTTTACTAACAAGTTCCCCATACGTGGGATATTTCTTTGTGCGAATGGAAATTGATATTTAAAGTATAGAAATAAACAAAGAGGTTGCTAATTTTGTGAAACTTGTACGGCCATGAAAGGCATAACGATACTATTGTATTAGTGCTAGATGCGTAGCTACGGAATGAACTGACGACCGCAGTCTGTGGTGTAAGATTTTGAATCATACTGCATTTATTTAAGTAAATAAAATGGTTATTTGCGTCTTTTGGAGGTCTTTTAAGGACTTAGTTTCTAATTAACACAGTTTGAGTCGTAACGCGACGTCCTGTGTCTGCACGAAAAGCTTTATTCAACTTGGTGTCGTTGCTGTCAGGTTTCCTCCGAGCCATAATACGTAGGTAGCGGTCATCCACTGCAGTAGTAGCCCTTGGGTGGCCTGAGTGAGGTATGTCGTCTCTCTGTATCTCCTCCATGTCCGATCAACATCGCTTTGGTATACTCAGATACGCCTGGACGCTTCCCGTGTTGAGAGCCGTTCCTGGCACATGGCAATAATGCGGACGCGATCGAACCGCGGTATTGACCATCTAGGCATGGTTAAACTACAGACAACACGAGCCGTGAATGACTGGAAGCGACCGGCTGTCGGACTCCCTCCGTTTAATAAGCGCTCCTCATACATGGTTGTTTACATCTTTGGGCGGGTTTAGTGACATGTCTGAACAGTCAAAGGGACTGTTGTCTGTGACACTATATCCACAGTCAACATCTATCTTCAGGAATTCTTGGGACCGGACTGAAGCTAAACTTTTTTTGATGTTTGTATATTACCCTGCTACATGAACTGAAGACATGATCTGGGGGACAGCGCCCTTTTATTGAAACCTGAGAAACAGAGGAGGTAGTGTGTGCGTTCCGTTCAGTACCCTTGAAACTGAAGCATTACCATACGCATCACCTCTCTTGGCTACTTTTACAGCTTGCTTACGAAAATGTTAATTTCGTTGTTGGTCTTTTTGCGTAGTTTTCAACACTGTGGGCAGAGAATGCTGAGAAATTTCCCGAAGCAACGAGGAACGTGTAGTTGCTTTTCAGATCTACGTTGCAGTGTAGAGCAATGATCTTAGCGATAGGCTCTGGGTCCTGTCTAATAATGTAGTAGCCAATGCACAAGTAAAAACTTCGCATCCGACATCTGAAAACGATATATACACTCGTCAGGTAAATACTGAGCAAGGGTAATAAATGAGTCCCTCTTACCAGTTGCTCACTATCGAAACTTCGTGTCTTAATGCCTCCTGGAAGATTTGATTAAGAATTCATCCTACCAAGAGTTCGAAGAACTGATGATTGACCCCTGAGAATTCTGACACAATAATGTTTGACTTCTAGCTTACCTCAACCTTCCTTTACAAACCATGCACGATGTATTTGAAGGACGCCTTAGCACTTGCTAATCAGCTGTTCATCTTCTGTGTGTACTCATCTTACCTTATATGCTGTCCTGATGGAGATGAGATTGCGGCAGGTACACAAGAATCGCTTGCACGGAGCGATTGGAATTCGAGCGGATATGGCGCAGAGGGCGCGTAACATCACAGCGGCATTCTGCCAATGAATGACGTGACTGCTGTGTTAACATGTAGAGAACAGCAACACATTGGGCGTTTGCCGCCCATGAAATATTCATGGCTTCTCGGTTACTGACATTTTAAAGTTCACTCTTGCTCAATGTCTGCCACGCAGTATCTACAGATTGTCATTCTGCGATGGTTTATTTCGCAGATAGCTGGTAGGATTAGGTGAAAGTTGTGATGAATGAAAAACATCATTTGCATCACTACTTTTATTATTGACTGGTTTCTATGACTAGTATATCTTACAGACCTAATTGCGGAAAGGAAGAATGAGACGCAGCGATATAAAAACTACACTAGAGTAACGCCGTAAATTATACCGCCAGTGGCACTATAAGTAACAAAATACCATGAACTTATCCATACATAGTGCGGCAAGGTGCAGATTGTCAGTAAGAATGTAATATAAAACTACGTTACAAAAATATGTAGCATGTAATGACGAAGCTTTCGTAGCCAGTATGTTTCAGCGCAACTCAGTATTGGCCCGAATGGTTTGGGTGATAAATCCCTGCTTCGATGCTGATATTTGGCCATTGTGTTCCGAAGCCTGAAAGCTGGTGTGTTACTCGTAAAGTACGTGGTTGTCTTCAAGCAGGTTCTCAAAGACTGCGAGATGTTGAGGTGAAAAGTGCTTGGTACAAGGAAACTGAAGACACCATATTTGCGCCGTCTGGATAGTGGGATGAATTCGATGTGACGAGACTAGAGAGAGCTTCGGTAGTGGATTATAGTAGTTGCAACAAAACTACCACTGTTATGAAGACGTAGGAGTATCTAAAGAGCAAAAATAGTGATCAACAGGCGGGATTCATTGATCTGTACATAAAGAACAACTTCGTGCTAAGTGTTCAGGCATAGAGCACATGAAGAAATTGGTGGTACGAATAGTAAAATTTCGGAAGTCGCATGCATTATTCCATTGTCAGTTGCAAAAGTCTTAAATGGAACTGTACGAAGAATGAGACGTCATATATTATTGCAAAGTAAGTTGGTTAAGGCGCATGCCTGGAACGATTTGTCGATTTAAAAGTCGCTGTTGCTGAATTCACGAAGCAAAAAGGAGTGCAGAAACGAAAATTAGAATATTCGGAATGGAACGGAGGCTTCGCATTTTAAATGAACTTGACTGTACACTGCCCACAGTAAGACATTGCAAGGTAACTTCTTCCTGATTTGACGAGGCTGCAGTTAAAAAGAAAATCACGTTGCAGAAGGGACACATTCTGACAGTCCAGTTCCCTAAGCTCACCTGGCGTTGAAGAAAACTTGAGGTTTGAAGAATTCATTGTGGCCTTGAATGAATTAGGATAGTTTTATAGAGGTTTGGAGGATACTGTCTTGCATACGTTTTAGAGCTGTTTTCGAGACCATTTGCCGTTTCAGTTGACAGCGCCCCTGTGCATGTGCAGATGTAACTGACTGATCTGCAGGGTAATTTTAATGACAAATCTTTTTACGTTAAAAGTGTCCAGGACTCCTACAGTGCTTCCCTCAGGTAGAATTTCAAGTCTCCATAATAGGGTTGCAAAAGTGCGAAAATGTGACAGCTTGAGAGCGAAACTTGAAACGTCCGTTTGTAATATGATGGATATTACGCAACTGACAGTAGTCTGAAACACAACTGTTAGAATGGGAATGACATGTGAACGTGTATTCTGCGTTTGCGGTCAGAGATGCGAACAACTGTACTTCTGTGGTGGAATTCTGTAATGGTACGGAAGAAAATCATGTAACTTCTAATCAAAATGCGATCTGTAACACCTAGATATTTTTTCTAAATTATCACTTGCGAATGTTACATGAATGTGTGCGTAGGAAAGAATATGACAAACGACACACATTTGAAATTTAAATGTCAATTTTATATCGTCATCATCGGTTTCGCTTTTATATGTTTATCAAAATCTCGTTTATGAGCGTCGCTAGTATATCAAGACGACAGAGGTGTATGTACTACTTTCTCTGCAGCACAGGCGGACGGGGGAAGGAAGGAAGGATCATTTCGATACAACAATCTTTTAAATTATCCATGGAACATGTAACTGACCAACACGAGAATTTAACTATCGCGCTAACCACAGATGAGCAACAAGTTGCTCCGTCCTACGTATGTCTCGCACAATGAAGACGACGGCGGCGACAAAATCAGAAATTACAGCTCATGCGGTGTATCATCGACATTCTTGTCACGAACCATTTACGAACTGAACCGGGAAGTAGTAAGGGTTAGTGGTACCAGAAGTGCTCTGCGTCACTCAGGTCAGGTGCCTTGTGGATGAAGGCGCCCATTTTTTCAAAACACCTCAGTGGTAAGCGGGTTTTTGACGGGGAATTGATAAAGATGCGAGATCTATGAATACGCTCGAGAACCTGTAATTTTTGTGGGCCTAGAGATCAGTTGAGAGGAAATACGGGCGTTGCTGTCAACAGTTGGGAATTTTTTAAGCAGACACTCCACGGGGGAATATCGCCGCCATTGGACGTACTCCGCCAGCGACTTTGCCCGGAGCTGTCTCTACCGAGCACTGGGGCTGGCGTGAGTGCTGCGCGGTGCTGCCTACCTGGACGCCTGCAAAGCCGCTCATACGAGCCTCGACCGGCGTTCAATAATGGATCCTCTCGTTACAGTCGTCGATTACCTCTGGGGCGTCGGGGACAGACGCGGTGGGTGTGGCTAAAGCGAGTGCCTATGCATTGCTCTCCCCGGAACACTGTACAGCGCTGTCGTGACCGTCCAAAGTTCTCTGGCGTTAGCGTGCAACTGCTGGGCACTCAATGTGACCAGGCGTTTTGGAACTCAGGCTTGGTTGTGGGATGAAGACCATCGTGAATTGGATGCACAGGAATCTTGTAAGAACAACAACATGCAAACTGTAATCCTGTTCAATTAACGAGGGACGGTCATGAAGCTTTATCATCTCGAAAAAATAGTTACAAAACTAAAGAATTGAAATAAGATCTGAGTGCCGACATCTCGAATTTCAGGAAAACGAGTTTTAATTATACATTACTAGATAATCAATGATCATAATTGCACTATTAATATGTTTCGTTTGAAGGGAAATTACAAACACTGTGTTGAGATAGTATGAAAAACTCACTGAAAAAGGAAATGCAATGAAAACTGTTAAGTGCCGTAGTTCATCACTCAGCAGAAAGATAGTAAAAGTTCATTCTGTCTTTGTGAAACTGTATGTAGTCATCATTTCAATCAAATCTTCTTCACAGATGCGGCTTGTAACATCCTGGACAGGTAGTTGCATTTTCTTGACGTGCTGTAATCTTACACCTTTTCTCAAATTATGGATACCTTCCACGGCCTCCAAGTCTCAACAACATGAGGCTTATGTTTGTCCAACCATACTCGCTGTATTTCGATTATATGTAGATATGCTGTGTTTATATTAAAACCTGCTGCGTTCTTGAAATCTAAGAAGTCAAGTGCATTTACGTTACTGACAGCTTTGTTTTGATTGCTGTATCGTGTCCTTTACATCTTTTAGAACAATACAGTTGGTAACTCAAGAATAAACATAGTTTAATTATGGTGTTGATTACCGATCAGTAATGAGACTTACCTCCTGTGTTGGATGAGCTTTTGCCGGAATAGTTTTATTACCTGAACTTAGGTATCTGTTCTCTCCATTTTTCAGCTTTTCCCTCATTCTTGTCACAGCATTTCCTCCACTACTTCGTTTGTTTCCGCTGAAACTCTAACAAACATCTGCTGACTCCTCCATTTTATCTAACACCAAGGAGTAAGCGCGCTTATCATAGAGCCTTTCACATGTCAACAGCAATGGCTTTTAAACCGCATACCATCTGTTGATTGCATTTGGTACTACATTTTCATTCTTAGCAGTTTGAGTCTTTTATACGTTGTTGGGGTTGGCATGTAGATCTCATTTCACACAAAACCTAAAAATTTCTCATTATGGCACTTATAATATTTTTTTTATTTCAAGTCTTCAGTTTGTGTTTGTGCGTTCATGCCTGCAGTCCTGGTACAAGTTGAAATCACTTTCAACGGTACCATGCCATGTTGCTGGAGAAGCCAAAACAAAATGGTGCAGCCCACTGATAAATTGCAGTAGTTGTTTCATCCATTTTGAACGTACTTGCTATATTTGAGGCTTGGTCTCCCTCTACATTTTCGATCCCCCCCACCCCCCTCACTTCCTTCCAATACGAAATTTGCGAGTCCTTGATGTTTCAGGTGGTATCCTGTCAGCCGCAACCCTTCTTATAATCAAGTACTGGGGTAAATTTTTTCCCAAGTTTCGATTTAGTAGCTCATTAGCTATTGGACCTACTAATCTGATTGTCAACATTCCTCTGTAGCACCATATTTCAAAAGCTTCTGTGCTCTCTTCTGCCTGAACTGCTTATCTTTCCACGTCCGTAAAAGCATCGTCCGGTAGTTTTCGACAGCAGCTAAAATGTTGCATCCTTGTCAGACCACTCGAGATGCTATCTCGAATCACCTGGATTGGCCTGACACGGTTGCTACTTTGTCGCTGCTGCCGCACTGCCGCGCGATTCTCCAGTTTGTCAGTAAGCTGAACCATTTTGTTTTGGTTCCTCAAGCGTTGCGCTACGATACTGCGGCATGGGGAATTCAGTGTGTATCGGGGCTGCAAACATTTACCAGCGAGCAAACAAATTATTTACCTAACTTTATTTTTTGAAGAAGATAATTAAAACTTCGCCTACTCCTTGTACATGAGGTTGTAATGACACCCGCTTTTTCCCCTTGTGGGCGGGGAGTTTGAAAAACATTTAAGCGAAGATGAAGAAATTGTCGAGCAGGCATCGCCTGGTACTGATAGAGGAGTATAACTGACATGGAAAAATTAAGTCGTTAAAGTTCCAACGCACTCGGCTGCCACTTATACTATAAAACCCCTTACGTCGTAATTCCCTTAGCGAAAAACCTGCTTTCCTTTTTATCACCGTTTTCGGTTTTTCAGTAGTTTGGATTTAATGAAGTTCGCAATAGCGTCATTCTACTTCGACCAATGATGCCACCGAAGGTAATATTCTTTTTTAAATTTTTTTAGTTGCGTTGAGTCTATAGACATTGAGCATCGCTGTTGACATGCGAATTGTGTGATGAGTCACGTCACACATGCGCACACAGAGATAGAACATTAATTTGTTTATTTTACTTGTCTCGCTTTTAGAATATAGCTTGTTGTGACAAACTGATCTGTGGGGCAGTGCGAGAAGTGGGTCCCTACAGGATTCCAACTACTTTCATAGATACCGTAAAATACGTGTAATTGCGTTTGACTTCATAGTCATCGCAGTTGCGAAATGCTGATGAAGCTGAGAGGTTGTATCATATTCTTAACCTGTTCATGGTTTTGTATGTGCGTGTGCGCAGATCGACAGATTCAAAGATTATTTTTAAAACAATGAGCCTCTATAATGTTTTATCGTGTGTCTCGCATCGAATAGGTGCCTCCCACCTCTCGTCTGAAACATGGTAATAACTCGAAAATAACGAAGGTCCTGAGTAGTCACTTCGGTACAGACCTTGGTTTTTTGTGCTTACTGTTTTTTACTTAATGTTTTCCTGGAGTTTTATCACTATTACCAAAATTTGTCTTCCGCCTCCTACACTGCAAGGCATGAAGAACCAATTCCGATTGAAAAAGAAATTTTTAAAATAATTCTTAATGTTTTCGAGTGTTTAATGAAAAATTCTTTTATACTATCTAAAAATGTGAACGGGTGATTAATTTTGATTGATAGCTGCACTAAGTTGTAAATAGAAATGTTGTGTGTATGGACTATTGTACCTTCTACTTCTAGAGAATGTTGAGAGGTGCTACTGCACTTTACACACTTTTACTACTTTCGCATTGTTGTAACCAAGGATTTTAATCGCAGTGATGGGTTATGCAGCTATGAGAACGACAGGGAGAAAACATGATTCTCAACTTGAGGTCATTTAATTACTACTAACCGCCTACTTACGGAAGGAATGAGGAGGAAGGTCCCACTAGGGCCTTAGGGAATGGAGCACCGGTATCAATTAATGAGTCTGTGATGGGATACTTCATGAATTGAAGGAGATATTCTTTCAGAATACAAACTAAAATCTAATCTACGTAAACGAGTTTTGATTTTAAGACTAGAGCTGCATTTTAGATTTAACGATTTTTTGAAGTTCTTCGCTTTCCCGTTTCGTCACTGCAATTCCGACATAAACTCAAGTACAGGCAGTCACTTTACTTGCGTGTGATTCAAATTTTGATAAAAGCTGTCAAATCTGTGACTGCTGCTCTCGTGCTATAATTTCAGCAAATATATTCGGACAGAAAGCAGTAATACGTCGTTGCATATCATAGGGTGCAGTTGGTATGTCCTTGTAGACAGCATCTTTCAGGTTTCCCTACAGAAAAAGTCTACACGCGTTGAATCGGGGTAACGGGCCAGTTAAGATACAGGTCCTCTGCATCCAATCCAACGATTTGGAAACAATTCGTAAAGACATGTAATAGTACTTCTTGCACTATGGGCTGGACACCCGTTATGTTGATACCACAGGTTCCTCCTTGGCTGCAGAGAAACGTCTTCTAGCATGCGTGGAAGGTGGTTTGTTAGGAGGCTGCGATATTTGTGCGCGTTCGGTGTTGTGTGTCTGCAAAACGCACATACTGACTGTTTACTATCCAACACCTCACATGTACGCTCCGTGAACGCCGACGTTCTAAATGACGAAGCCAACGGGGACTGTCAACAGACCGATTTACCTGGCAATGATTGGTAAATGTGGCTTCAGTACTTAAGGAGATACATGACTGACTAGCAAGTCGCAATGCACTCCAGAAACACACAAGCACACTGAAGCAAACATATCATACCTAGCAATTACTCAGGTTGAATGGCACAAACAAGTGTCGGTGTGGAAACATACCAAATTGGAAGCGTATGTTGCCGCTACCGGTGGTCGTTCTGAACACGAACTGGGATGGTTAGTTCACTTTACTGGTCAGAATCCACGTAACTATAGTATGCGTTTGTGTTGTTCTTTAGTGTGTACTACCACAGATATTATACAAGCGTCGGTGTGCGAACTTTTCAAAATACGATAGCTCGTAAACGATTCGCACTAGAATCTTTCAACAAACAGCATTGACATTCTAATTTTCCTTAATTTTAGTTTGTTAATGTCCATGAACCATGGACCTTGCCGTTGGTGGGGAGGCTTGCGTGCCTCAGCGATACAGATGGCCGTACCGTAGGTGCAATCACAACGGAGGGGTATCTGTTGAGAGGCCAGACAAACAGGTGGTTCCTGAAGAGGGGCAGCAGCCTTTTTAGTAGTTGCAGGGGCAACAGTCTGGATGATTGACTGATCTGGCCTTGTAACATTACCCAAAACGGCCTTGCTGTTGTGGTACTGCGAACGGCTGAAAGCAAGGGGAAACTACAGCCGTAATTTTTCCCGAGGACATGCAGCTTTACTGTATGATTAAATGATGATGGCGTACTCTTTGGTAAAATATTCCGGAGGTAAAATAGTCCCCCATTCGGATCTCCGGGCGGGGACTATTCAGGAGGACGTCGTTATCAGGAGAAAGAAAACTGGCGTTCTACGGATCGGAGCGTGGAATGTCAGATCCCTTAATCGGGTAGGTAGGTTAGAAAATTTAAAAAGGGAAATGGATAGGTTAAAGTTAGATATAGTGGGAATTACTGAAGTTCGGTGGCAGGAGGAACAAGACTTTTGGTCAGGTGATTACAGGGTTATAAATACAAAATCAAATAGGGGTAATGCAGGAGTAGGTTTAATAATGAATAAAAAAATAGGAATGCGGGTTAGCTACTACAAACAGCATAGTGAACGCATTATTGTGGCCAAGATAGACACAAAGCCCATGCCTACTACGGTAGTGCAAGTTTATATGCCAACTAGCTCTGCAGATGATGAAGAAATAGATGAAATGTATGACGAGATAAAAGAAATTATTCAGGTAGTGAAGGGAGACGAAAATTTAATAGTCATGGGTGACTGGAATTCGTCAGTAGGAAATGGAAGAGAAGGAAACATAGTAGGTGAATATGGTTTGGGGGGAAGAAATGAAAGAGGAAGCCGCCTTGTTGAATTTTGCACAGAGCATAACTTAATCATAGCTAACACTTGGTTCAAGAATCATAAAAGAAGGTTGTATACATGGAAGAATCCTGGAGATATTAAAAGGTATCAGATAGATTATATAATGGTTAGACAGAGATTTAGGAACCAGGTTTTAAATTGTAAGACATTTCCTGGGGCAGATGTGGATTCTGACCACAATCTATTGGTTATGAACTGCAGATTGAAACTGAAGAAACTGCAAAAAGGTGGGAATTTAAGGAGATGGGACCTAGATAAACTGACTAAACCAGAGGTTGTACAGAGTTCCAGGGAGAGCATAAGGGAACAATTGACGGGAATGGGGGAAAGAAATACAGTAGAAGAAGAATGGGTAGCTCTGAGGGATGAAGCAGTGAAGGCAGCAGACGATCAAGTAGGTAAAAAGACGAGGGCTAATACAAATCCTTGGGTAACAGAAGAAATATTGAATTTAATTGATGAAAGGAGAAAATATAAAAATGCAATAAATGAAGCAGGCAAAAAGGAATACAAACGTCTCAAAAATGAGATCGACAGGAAGTGCAAAATGGCTAAGCAGGGATGGCTAGAGGACAAATGTAAGGATGTAGAGGCGGATATCACTAGGGGTAAGATAGATACTGCCTACAGGAAAATTAAAGAGACCTTTGGAGAAAAGAGAGCCACTTGTATGAACATCAAGAGCTCAGATGGAAACCAATTTCTAAGCAAAGAAGGGAAGGCAGAAAGGTGGAAGGAGTATATAGAGGGTTTATACAAGGACGATGTACTTGAGGACAATATTATGGAAATGGAAGAGGATGTAGATGAAGACGAAATGGGAGATAAGATACTGCGTGAAGAGTTTGACAGAGCACTGAAAGACCTGAGTCGAAACAAGGCCCCGGGAGTAGACAACATTCCATTAGAACTACTGATGGCCTCGGGAGAGCCAGTCATGACAAAACTCTACCATCTGGTGAGCACGATGTATGAGACAGGCGAAATACCCTCAGACTTCAAGAAGAATATAATAATTCCAATCGCAAAGAAAGCAGGTGTTGACAGATGTGAAAATTACCGAACTATCAGTTTAATAAGTCACAGCTGCAAAATACTAACGCGAATTCTTTACAGACGAATGGAAAAACTGGTAGAAGCCGACCTCGGGGAAGATCAGTTTGGATTCCGTAGAAATGTTTGAACACGTGAGGCAATACTGACTTTACGACTTATCTTAGAAGAAAGATTAAGAAAAGGCAAACCTACGTTTCTAGCATTTGTAGACTTAGAGAAAGCTTTTGACAATGTTAACTGGAATACTCTTTCAAATTCTGAAGGTGGCAGGGGTAAAATACAGGGAGCGAAAGGCTATTTACAATTTGTGCAAAAACCAGATGGCAGTTATAAGAGTGGAGGGGCATGAAAGGGAAGCAGTGGTTGGGAAAGGAGTGAGACAGGGTTGTAGCCTGTCCCCGATGTTATTCAATCTGTATATTGAGCAAGCAGTAAAGGAAACAAAAGAAAAATTCGGAGTAGGTATTAAAATTCATGGAGAAGAAGTAAAAACTTTGAGGTTCGCCGATGACATTGTAATTCTGTCAGAGACAGCAAAGGACTTGGAAGAGCAGTTGAACGGAATGGATGGTGTCTTGAAGGGAGGATATAAGATGAACATCAACAAAAGCAAAACGAGGATAATGGAATGTAGTCGAGTTAAGTCGGGTGATGCTGAGGGAATTAGATTAGGAAATGAGACACTTGAAGTAGTAAAGGAGTTTTGCTATTTAGGGAGTAAAATAACTGATGATGGACGAAGTAGAGAGGATATAAAATGTAGACTGGCAATGGCAAGGAAAGCGTTTCTCAAGAAGAGAAATTTGTTAAGATCGATTATAGATTTAAATGTCAGGAAGTCGTTTCTGGAAGTATTTGTATGGGGTGTAGCCATGTATGGAAGTGAAACATGGACGATAACTAGTTTGGACAAGAAGAGAATAGAAGCTTTTGAAATGTGGTGCTACAGAAGAATGCTGAAGATAAGGTGGGTAGATCACATAACTAATGAAGAGGTATTGAATAGAATTGGGGAGAAGAGGAGCTTGTGGCACAACTTGACTAGAAGAAGGGATCGGTTGGTAGGACATGTTTTGAGACATCAAGGGATCACAAATTTAGCATTGGAGGGCAGCGTGGAGGGTAAAAATCGTAGAGGGTGACCAAGAGATGAATACACTAAGCAGATTCAGAAGGATGTAGGTTGCAGTAGGTACTGGGAGATGAAGAAGCTTGCACAGGATAGAGTAGCATGGAGAGCTGCATCAAACCAGTCTCAGGACTGAAGACCACAACAACAATGTCAGTAGGCATCGTTCTATTTAAAATGTGTATGTTTGTACAAAAAATACTTTCTAAGTATCAATGCAATATGTTGATTGGCTAACGATACGAACCCCTGACTATTAATCCATTCTGTGAAAACCGCTCACCAATATTCACGGTGCAAGTTTTAGATGATTCATTTGTATACTCCGCAAGCCACTGTGCGGTCCATGGCAAAGGGTGCATCGTGTCGATATTATCGTTTTTCATTCCCATTCCATTCGCGTTGCTTCTGCTCTTCCCCAGTCGTGGAGAAGGCAAAGCGACGAACGAGTTGTCCAGGTTGTAACACTGTTTTACAGTAAAGTAGGGCTACGCGAGGAATTACGTTCCACGCGTGCTAGTTTTCCCGTCCTATATTGCCTGCACAAAACAGTCTATGCAAATGTCAGGATGGCTCGCTGCACGCAGCCACGGCCGTGTCCTTGCCCCGTCTGTATCAAGTATGAAGACAGGCTCCGTGTGTGGTGACCTTACTGATGAGAGATTGCTGAACCATGCCTGCAGAAACACACGAGTAAATAAAAAAAAGCGTTATGAGGCCGGGAAATGACATGGCTCACAAACGGAGCGGATCTTTCACATTTGATGAAATAATATGAACAACTATCTGCAATGTTTTTCACGGACGTTTAACTTATTTTCGTTTTTGTTATTCGTTGATCTAGTCAGAGACTCTATCGCAAGTATTCTGTACTATACAGGGTGGTCGGAAAGTCCCGTTACAGACTTCTAGGACTTGTAGAGGGAGTGAGTACATCCTATTTTGAATAGGAACCCATGTCCTGAAAAGTCATCCAACGGCACTACAGAGCGTCAGTTATAGGCGCTGGCGTCTGTAAATGTACGTATTCACGGGGTGATTGCGTGATGATGATACAGACTTTCGAAGATGATGGAGAACGATAAATGCATTAATTTGAAGTAAGGAACCCTATACCGGAAACGAACGAGTCGAAAGTTATAAACGAAAACCGTTCTGATACCTCTGACAGTTGAATACACGTACCGTTTCTTTTGTTGCGAAGAGTGTAGGGTTGGTAACTTTCAGTAGTGGTAATGTGGACAAAAACGAGATAAAATGTCCAATAAACGTGGGCTCTAAAGTGCGTACCTTACCAACTATGAACACTTGCTCAGTAGAGGCAATGTGTTTCACATTAGCGAAGATAAACGAATGGTCATAGCTCCTTCTCTGTACACAAGTGACATCTGCGAAAAGCTTCGTGGAACTTCCAACGTTGTCCACTATTTTTTTTGTATATGTTTTGTTAACAGTAATGGCCCTATGACACGCTCTTAGGGCACGACCGAATCTGCTTTTACATCTGAAGCCTTGTCTCCCTTAAGAGCAGGCTGGCGGGCGATAATAAAGACTCAGTCGAATGCGTGTTTTTTAAGCCACTTCTTTCGTGGATGAATTGTATTTCGTCAGAGTTGTTCCAGTGAATCGTATCCGAACTTCTGCTTTTAGTACAGGTTTTCGAGGTCGTTCTACTTTGTGACGATACTCCCAAATATTCTACGGTTTTTATTGTTTTTAGAAACTTACCGCCAGTATTGCCATCGACCAATACTGGATGTTTCCGCCTGTTTGTGTTCAGTACGTTATTTTAAGTTGAGGATCAACTGCTAATCCTTGCACCAAGCGTCGTCTGCAGGACTTTGCTAACATTTTGTAGCATTGCGTCTTCTCTACATACAACAGCATCATCTGTGAACGGTCTGAGTTTCGTACGTTATACGCCAGATAATTTATATATATCGTTAACAGTAACACATCTATAATACTCCCATGGGATTCACCCGAAGTTACTTTAAAGTTCCACGACGCAGATAAATTGCACATACTTATGAAACTTACTGGCAGAGTAAATGTCTCGAATGTGCACTTGATTTCAAGAGTCTTGCTTTTCACGGATAATGAGAGAAGCCTTCGGGAAATACTCCTTCTGTAATATTAATGAGCCAGATGTGAAATGGAACTGATAATGAATATAACAGATGTTATGCAGAAGCTTATTGTATCGCTTTCGTAACGCTAGAATGTCAGCCGAGAGCTCTTAATTGGAACACAAATAACATTTGTAAAAGTTGTGCACTCTTGTTTATTCCACTGAACTTCTGATCTAGAAAGACATCCAATATGGCTGACGTCATGTCTGCACTCTAAGTATGAGAGTTCATCTCGGGAGTCACCTAGACGGCCGGCGATAAGTTTTCTGTAAGAGTATTGACCTGATTCTGTCGCCATCCGAAGACAGTGTTATAATGTCACACAGTTTTTGTTCAGTCTGTCGTAGATATTTTTTTGTTATTTCACAGCTGGGAATTCTGTTATGTAACAGTAGAATCCGATTTTTGTGATAAAATACTATTGATTCAGGCTGGAAGGACAGCGTTTCCAATGCCGAAACATCGCCTTTGTTCTTAAAGAGTAAGAGAGCATCGCATTATTAGGAATTTACTCAGTAGTGTCTGAAATATGTTATGGTTTCGTTTGGTGCAATGTTTGCAGCATTTGCAATCTCGTTAGTAGCGCGGTTATTGTTTGATGATCTAGATTGTTCCACTGAGGTTACAACCCAAGCTCCACTGCCAAACACGACGAGAAAAATGTATAACCTCTTGATTCGTAGCCGTACTGTCGCGAAGCACGAGCGTCGGTTTCGGGTTCACTCTGCACAACGTTATCAGTGCTTGGTTTGCAGGTTGACTAGTGATGTCCTTCGTGAGGTCGCACGTCGTTTATGACAAAGTTCGACTAGGTATTCTCGGAAGTTTCTGGGTCACTGGACATTCCACGTTGAGTGGAGTATTAGGCAGTAAGCGGTGCGTGTTTTAACATGCCATTTTTTATTATGAGATTTCCAATTTGGTTATTGCACTTCACTGTAATAACACTTGACTATTCGTCAAGCGTGTTGAACGATATTTTTCAAAACCTGAGGTGGTTAGGCTGTGTCATCGATATTATTGCCGTTAAACGGCCCGCTTCCGAAAGGGGAAGGCCCACAGGGCCCGGTTCGAATCCGCCCTGTCAATTGACGATGAGAGCTTGGATGTGGTTTCCTATTGTAACAATACGAGTCAAGATAGATGTAACGGAACTTGAACAGCGTATTTGCCTCTGTTGGTTACGGTAGAGAGCTCGATCTTTCGGTCCTGTCTGTATATTTATATATAATATTGCATGAATAAAGGCTGGGCCAATGTAAAGCTATCGTTAAAAACGCACGCCGCACGATTTGTTACGGTTTGGGCGGTCATAATAATAATAATAATAATAATAATAATAATAATAATTCCCGTGGAGGCCCGGGAAAAGAATAGGCCTCCGGTATGTTCTGCCAGTCGTAAAAGGCGACGAAAAGAACAAACCACTAATAGGGCTAACCCCCCTTTTAGTGTGATGAGTTGGTTCAGGACAGAACTAAAGAAGCCTCGGACAAGCGCCGTCATGGTCGGGGACGACGCTTGAATCCTATGCCCGCCCACAATGTTAACGACACTGCTAGCCAATTGGAAAATGATTTAAATCCAAATAGAGGTGTTTTGCAGCATATGCTTCCTGCAACCACCCTAGAAGGAAAACAAAGACGGAGGATGAGATGGTCAGATGAAGTTAATCGACACCTCATGTTCTGTTATTACCGAGCAACAAACCTAGGAACCAACACAACTGGATACAGATCACAAGTATACACAACATTTATTACGAGATACCCAGAATTAAAATTTTTAACACAACAACGACTAGCTGATCAGATCCGTGTAATAATCAAAAGTAACAGGATACCCCAGTCAGAATTAGATAACATCAAACAAGTACAACAAATACTGGAAGAAAACAATGTGCAATCAGAAGAAGAAGAAAATACAGTAATGGACTCAAACATCCCAGAGCAAACAAACAAAGAACAACGCGCATCAATTAAACAATCAGAGGAAAACGAAATCTTAAAACTGCCACCAGAACAAGCACAAATAGAACACGAAGTGACACAGATGCTAGATATAGAAGAAAAATTTCAGCTGACATATATAAAATACAGACACAAATACAGACATTAGACCATTCTTGCATAGACCGCCAAATAACCCACAAGTCGAAACAACAATTAAAACTATCAACACAATCATACACAACAAAATAAATGAAAACACAACTATGGAAGAGTTACAACTACTGGTTTATATAGGAGCACTCACTACACTAAATATACACACTAGGCAGAGATCAGAACCAATCAACACACAGAAGAAACCCGCAAAACCAGCATGGCAACACAGGCTACAGATCAGAGTAGAAAAACTGAGAAAGGACATCGGACAGCTAACACAATTTATAAGAAATGAAATGTCAGAGGAAAAAAAAACGAAAAAGGTTAGGTAAAATCTCACAAGAAGTAGCGATAGAGCAATTAGATGAAAATAAGCAGAAATTACAAGCATTGGCCAAACGACTTCGAAGATACAAAAAAGTGAAAATAGAAGGAAACAAAACCAAACATTCAACACAAACCAAAAGAAATTTTACCAGACAATAGATAACACACACATTAAAATAAACAATCCACCAAGCATAACAGACATGGAACACTTCTGGAGCAACATATGGTCAAACCCATTACAACATAACAGGCATGCACTGTGGATACAAGCAGAAACAGACACATACAAGATGATGCCACAAATGCCTGAAGTGATAATTTTGCAACATGAAGTCACCCAAGCAATTAATTCTACTCACAATTGGAAAGCCCCTGGAAAAGATAAAATAGCAAATTTGTGGCTAAAGTAGTTCAACTCAACACACTCACATCTAACTAAATTATTTAACAGTTACATTGCAGACCCATACACATTCCCTGATACACTTACACATGGAATAACTTATCTGAAACCTAAAGATCAAGCAGACACAGCGAACCCAGCTAAATACCGCCCCATAACATGCCTACGAACAATATACAAAATATTAACTTCAGTCATTAAACAGAAATTAATGACACATACAACACAGAACACAATTATAAATGAAGAACAAAAAGGCTGTTGCAAAGGAGCACGAGGATGTAAAGAGCAACTGATAATAGATGCAGAGGTGACATATCAAGCTAAAACTAAACAAAGGTCGCTACACTACGCATACATTGATTACCAAAAAGCTTTTGATAGTGTACCCCATTCATGGTTACTACAAATATTGGAAATATACAAAGTAGATCCTAAATTGATACACTTCCTAAAACATAGTAATGAAAAATTGGAAAACCACACTTAATATCCAAACAAATTCAAATATCACATCACAGCCAATACAGATTAAGCGTGGAATATACCAAGGAGACTCATTAAGCCCTTTCTGGTTCTGCCTTGCTCTGAACCCACTATCCAACATGCTAAATAACACAAATTATGGATACAATATTACTGGAACATACCAACACAAAATCACACATTTGCTATACATGGATGATCTAAAACTACTGGCAGCAACAAATCAACAACTCAACCAATTACTAAAGATAACAGAAGTATTCAGCAATGATATAAATATGACTTTTGGAACAGACAAATGTAAGAAAAATAGCATAGTCAAGGGAAAACACACTAAACAAGAAGATTACATATTGGATAACCACAACGACTGCATAGAAGCAATGGAAAAAACAGATGCCTATAAATATCTAGGATACAGACAAAAAATGGGAATAGATAATACAAATATTAAAGAACAACTAAAAGAAAAATATAGGCAAAGACTAACAAAAATACTGAAAACAGAAGTGACAGCAAGAAACAAGACAAAAGCTATAAATACTTATGCTATACCAGTATTGAGCTACTCATTTGGAGTAGTGAAATGGAGTGACACAGACCTAGAAGCACTCAATACACTTACACGATCACAATGCCACAAATATAGAATACATCACATACATTCAGCAACAGAAAGATTCACATTAAGCAGAAAGGAAGGTGGAAGGGGATTTATAGATATAAAAAACCTACATTATGGACAGGTAGACAATTTAAGAAAATTCTTTCTAGAACGAGCAGAAACTAGCAAAATACACAAAGCAATCACTCATATAAATACATCAGCTACACCATTGCAATTTCATAACCACTTCTACAACCCTTTAGATCACATAACATCAACAGATACAAAGAAAGTAAATTGGAAAAAGAAAACACTACACGGCAAGCACCCGTATCATCTAACACAGCCACACATAGATCAAGACGCATCCAACACATGGCTAAGAAACGGCAATATACACAGTGAGACGGAAGGATTCATGATCGCAATACAGGATCAAACAATAAACACCAGATATTACAGCAAGCATATTATTAAAGATCCCAATACCACAACAGATAAATGCAGACTTTGCAAACAACAAATAGAATAGATCACATCACAAGCGGATGTACAATACTAGCAAATACAGAATACCCCAGAAGACATGACAATGTAGCAAAAATAATACATCAACAACTTGCCATAAAACATAAACTAATAAAACAACACGTTCCCACATACAAGTACACACCACAAAATGTACTGGAGAATGATGAATACAAATTATACTGGAACAGAACGATTATAACAGATAAAGCAACACCACATAACAAGCCTGACATCATACTCACCAATAAAAAGAAGAAATTAACACAACTAATTGAAATATCCATACCCAACACAACAAATATACAGAAGAAAACAGGAGAAAAAATTGAAAAATACATCCAACTGGCTGAGGAAGTCAAGGACATGTGGCATCAGGATAAAGTCGACATTATCCCAATTATACTATCAACTACAGGAGTCATACCTCACAATATCCACCAGTACATCAATGCAATACAGCTACATCCAAACATATATATACAACTACAAAAATCTGTAATTATTGATACATGTTCAATTACCCGAAAGTTCCTAAATGCAATATAACATATACCATACAGTTACAAGGAAGTCACGCTTGACCGAGGTCCGCGTCACGTTCCATTTTTAACCAGACTTAAGTCTGAGAAAAAAAAAGTCAATAATAATAATAATAATAATAATAATATGCTTTTGAATACAATTAAAATATAACGGCGATACCTGTTTAGTGTTATTGGAAATAATATGTAGTATATTAATGAGTAAGGTAGCCGATCCTATAAGAAGAGGTAAAATTGGGCATATTGAGGTGTTTTGCTTTATATCGACGAAGCCGATGATACGGCGTCATTTTTTTGTTTACTCTTAGAAATAAACAAGTAAAGAAGTGCTAACTGTGCACAGTGAAAAAATGTATGGGCGAGTTTTAAATAACTACGGTATATAATCAGAGTAACAAAAGGACATTTAGTTACACGAAATCGCGGATAGCGAAGTGTGGTCATGAAATTGAGTACACCTACAGGGCGGTCAATTCCGGGATAAATCTATACGCATCTCACGAGGACGCGGTATTGAGACCTTTTTTTTTTTTTTTTTTTTTTTTTTTAATTATATCGCGGAGAGCGGGCTCCAATTTATGAAAAGGAGAAAAACTGTATCATTGACTGTTGGTGTCGAGCAACCAAAACTGTTCATCAAAGGGTTTCGATGGAACTTGGGAGTTAGGATTCAGGCACTCGCATATTCTCCACATCAGAGTGTGAATGAGTGGTGAATGCGAAATAGAACTGTGAACAAAGTTACGTTAAATAAAACAGAAGAAACAAGACAGTTTGGTCGTATCTGTTATTATTCCATGAACTGTAACATTTCTTATTGTTGTACGAAGCCTTTATAGACGATCGTTATGACAATTTGCTTCGAAGGGATCTCGTTACGAGTTAAGTTTAGGGGACCTGGTCAAGAGGGGGTTGTTCGTAGATCATAAACTACTGCAGCTATTCTGGAATCAGGTGCTACCGTGACCGTTGTGTGTTGTCAATGACTTAAGGTTACCATATCTCATGCTCTAAGATCGACGCGCCTTTCCACTTGGTATAACGGTACCTCACGACAAGAACGACAACGCCGACGACGTAGGAAGATACGGTAGACTACATCCCACTAAAGGAATATTGGCTCGTACCCACGTCTCGCCTCTGCTATACGCTACATGAACGTTTAGAACCTTTCCTAGCCATCATACACAGAATTTAATCTAGACGCAGACCGTTGGGGTGCACTGATTCCGTCCTGGGTAATGAATAGGAGACTGATGACCTTAGAGGTTTACTCTTCTTAAGCCCGTAATTAGCGGCAGTTTGTTACAACTGAGACGCCATCCGCCGGGGTGGCCCGGACGAGTGTATACGGTTGGACGTGAATTTGTGGCAGCATTAACGGAGGAGGAAAAGACCTACAGTTACTTCCAATAGGATGGAGCAGCTGCCCATACAGTCGCCGAACCGTGGAGCTCATTTACACAATCTTCACGCCTGAGAGTTGTCAGCTGAGGCCAGTCCGGTCGCGGCCCTAGCTGGCTGGCTACCCAGGTCATCTGTCAGTGTGCGATTACTTTGTTTGGGGAGCCCTCAAATCTAAGGTGTATCCCACCAACCCTCATAGTCTTCAAGAACTGCAGAAGAACATTTCGGATGAGATTGCAGCAATTCCAGCAGGCCAGATTCAATCCGTCTTCAGCAACTTGCTGGCCAGAGCCCATTTCATTACCTTGTTTCAAGCCAGGATGATCCGGAAAACTAGGCGCTCAGTCTGGAACCGCGCGACCACTACGATCGCAGGTTCGAATCCTGCCTCGGGAATGGATATGTGTGATGTCTTTAGGTTAGTTAGGTTTAAGTAGTTCTAAGATCTAGGGGACTGATGACCTCAGAAGTTAAGTCCCATAGTGCTCAGTCATTTTTTCATCCGGAAAGGAAAACTCTGACTACATCAGGCACACATCTTGTACAGTCCGAGGTAATCCTCAGGGTTACCTCCGCCATACTACAAAATAGTCGCTTCAGGGCACAATAACATTCCGGAGAACGACTTTCGCGTTGATAGATCAGTTTTACAGTAGACTTTGAGGCGTTCTGAGACAGTCCCGCTGGCAGATAGTTAATCGCGAAAGGCAGAGACGAGCGTCAACTCCCTCCCGTCTCGCAAACATTCCAGTCGGTCGCAGAGGGGTTAGTGCGACCATTCATACTTCGAATAATTGGTGAAATGTCGTATGTGATGTTAATAACAGGGCTTGTTTGGCGTTTCTTATGAACATCTGACAGTCTTCTTAATGTACATTTATTGAGGTTTGATGTTGGGTGCCGCCCTCCGTTTCCTTTCTTTTGGTGATCTCGACACGTTCTTGTGCTGATCTCGACAATTACACGTAACCGTTAGAACGAGGATCCTCGATCTCTATTTCAAATTTTAATTTTTATTGGTCCCTTGCAGTGTTAGTTATATATAGATGCAGTAGTGGATACCGAATTGACTTGCACCTGATTTTTGACGTTCGTTTTCTATAATTTTATTACTTTCGTATTATTCGTATTACCAATTTTTTAATTCGTATTTGATATGGTAACGTAACTTTCAACAATTTCTAGGAACAAAATATTCACTCTAAAGCTTTAGACGTACATTTTTAGGAGCTTTATGTTCAGTTTCATGCCAGGGCTTAATAGCAGTAAGGATTTTTCTTCAAACAAGCCTTCTGGGGCAATCTACGTCTTGTATCTTCCTTATTTTGGCCATATTTTTTTAAAATAATTTCGCTATTCTCCGTTCTACTGCTCATCGCCACATTCGTTTTGATTTTGTGCACCATAAAACATTGACTAATGCTACGGAAATGAAGTGAATAACATAGTTAGAACAACGCACATTTTTTTAGCCGATGATTGCACTAATGTGAACGTAAATTAATATCATAAAATAGCATATATGAGGTCCTATTTAAAACGTAACTTGACTACCCCCACTATAGTGTAATTTGTAGATGATGCCTGACGGTCAGAGTTGTCTGAAAGTAAAAGTAATTTTGGTAATCTGTTTCGTCCTTCAGTTGTACTTCCCTCTACAAGTTCTGCTGCTTAAAATTCGCTTCATTACTAAATTAATTAGTCGTTTATGCCTTGGGATGTTGCATCAACTTAACTACACCTTTAGTCCAGTTGTGCTATAAATTTACTTCTTCCTCGATTCCATTTATTACTTCTGCATTTTTTATGGGATCTATCCATCAAACAGAAAAAGATAAAGTATCACTGTTTAACATTTCAGAAGCTTATATTACGTTGTCGGTATAGTTGATGGTTTGTTTGACTTCCATATAAGGCTACATTAGAAAGAAATCCTTCTGGAACATACTCGACGAATCTTAAATTTATGTTCGATGTTACCTACTCTTCTTCATGAAAGCTTTTCCTGGTATCGGTAATCTGTATCGCATATCTGCACTCCTACGAATTCGTGATTGCGTTGCGCAAATAGTAAAAATTCCTACTACTTTGTGTCTGAAACTTCCTGGCAGATTAAAACTGTGTGCCGGACCGAGACTCGAACTCGGGACCTTTGTCTTTCGCGGGCAAGTGCTCTACCAACTGAGCTACCCAAGCACGACTCACGCCCCGTCTTTTCTTTGTATCTTATTTCGTAATGAAATTCCCGCAGGCATTACTTGACTTGATTCGATTAGGCATTTAACTTTACTGTTCATTTTGTAACAGTTTATCAAAACATAACACATTCGGTACGACTGATCTCCCAAGTCTGTTAACGTCTGTGAAAGAATTGAAACCCCATCGCAGACCTTAAAGATTATACTTCATTCTGGTCTTTAATTCCTTTCACGAATTTGTTTTTGATCTCCGCCGAAGGCCTTGCCTCGTTGAACCCACCGGTTCCTGTGAGATAACCGAAGTTAAGGAACGCGGTTGTTGCCGTACTTAGGTGGGTAACCGCCCGGGTTTGTCAGTCGCTGTTGGCTGCTTTTCGGCAAAGGGGAGGAGGGTTTCTGATCACCAGACTGTGCGCCAATGTCCTGGATTAAATTCCAGATATCTTCTCAGTGTCTCTTGGAGTGGAGGCCACGCGACAATGTTGTTGTTGATCCGTTACACACACACACACACACACACACACACACACACACACACACACACACATACATATATATTCTCTCTCTGTCTCTCTCTCTCTCTCTCTCTCTCTCTCTCTCTCTCTCTCCAGTCATCAAGACGTATCAGGTATACTTAACACAAGACTTACACTTCACGGAGGAATGACAGTTTGCGCGAAGAATAGACAAAATCTTTGCAATTAAGCGGCTGAACCTGCCCTCCTTGTCTTCCGGCCAATCATGCCAGACGGGTTTCCTTTTCCGCTTGTTCAATGCATTTGTTGAAAAACCTGAAGGGATAGGCTACAACTCAATCCCTTTCCCACTACTATTTCATGTACGAGGGGCATTAAATAAGTAATGCAACACAGTTTCGGTTAAAAAAAAAAGGTGGAATTTGTAATGGGACTTCACCTCTTATAGTTTCAAGAAATTCTCATAGATGGCAGAATTGTACGTAGCCTTAAAAATAGGGTCTATAAAGGAGGCGCGTTCTTTTGGCGGAAAAGCAGAGCATCGCATACTTTCGTAGGCACTTGCAGAATGTATACGGAGACCTGGCAGTGAACAAAAGCTCAGTGAGTCGTTGGGCGAGGCGTTTTTCATCATCGCAACGAGATCGCGCTAACCTGTCCAATTACCCGCGTGCCGGCCGGCGGCACAAAGCTGTGACTCCTGCAGTGTTGGAACGTGCGGACACTCTCATTCGAGGTTCTCGGCGGATCACAAACACCTCGCTGCTCAACGAGAGGCGCTGTTGGCAGTGAGACACACCAGTCCACCAGTTGGGGTACTCAGAGGTGTGTGATAGCTGGGTTCCTCGCTGCCTGATAGAAGACCACAAAGAGCAACGAAGGACCATCTGTGGTCTTCTGGGAATCTGAAGCGGCTATTCTATTTGATGTTCTCCCTCATTGTGCAACAATCGACTCTGAAGTGCATTGTGCTACCATCAGGAAACTGGAGAAACGACTTCAGTGTTTTCGTCACCACAAAAATGGAAACTAACTTCATGTTCTCCATGAGAAAGCAATGTCTCACCCGAATCTGTGCACCCGAGAGGGGCTCACAGAACTTCATTGGACTGTTCTTCCTCATCCACCCTACAGCCCGGATCTCGTACTTCCTAACATCTTTTTTGCCCAATGAAGGATGTACTCCGCCCGAAGCAGTTCGTGGGTGATGGGAAGGGGAAAAATGTGATTTTTTTTCCCTTATAGAACGACTCTCATACTTATTGAAAAACATGGGGATAGGCTGTAACCCTTTCCCACTCCTTCCCACTACTGTCTCCCTTTGATGTCCTGCGGCTCTTTTAACTGTAGCCTGTTCTTACTACGAAAACCTAAATGACGTGTAGCTAACCTGGAACGCTCTGTATGTAGTCGCTAATTGTTTGTCTTGATTTAGGATATTTAGGAAAAAATAGCCAATCTACATTGGTGATCACAGTTGACTTGATTTCGTCACCTGCTAGGAACTCGTAGATTGACTCACCTCGTTCGTGGGAGATTGGTCGGATCCCGTTTGCCTTAAGCGTAGAGTGCAGCTGGTATGCGTCGGACTCGGCAGCATAGCACCCGCGGCGGGTGACGCGTTCTCCTGTTGTGCAGCGGTCGCTGCACTCGGACTCTGGTACTGTACTAGCGCCAGCGCCTCTCTACACACACTGACCAGGAGGCGCGGCCATCGAAGAGTCCAGCTGAATGGCGAACTGAGGGGCAGGCGCGGGGCCGACGCGAAACACGCGGGCCGTGTTGTGAAACGCGCCCTTCGACCCCAGCCCCCTCCTCTGTACCCTGTGCCCGCGAAATGTGGGCGGCGTTCGCCAGTTACGGCCTGCGCGTCTGCAACATTTATCGCGTCGCTTTGACCACCGAGAAAGTAGCGAAAAAATCAGATCGTTTCTTGGTACTTCTCGTAGTTTCCACACACCAATGCGAGAAAAGTGTTTCATAAACACTACGTCTGAGTTTTGTCACACTTGCCTAAAAGGTGAATTCTAGTTACCATTCTTACGATAGTACATCAGGGGAGCAATCATCTTCTTCCGGAAATACTGTATAACAATGAGATTACTGACCCACTTAAAAATGCATAGAAGCTGGACCACACTGAACCAAAAATTAGTACCTCACCAGGAGACACCACACTAAAAGCCCCTTTCTTGCTTTGGTAATAGTCTCAGTTCGTCGAGTAAGTCTGAGCGTGGTTCGTTCAGGTATGCCATATCTATATACAAGGGACGTTCAAAAAGGAAAAAGCCGGAGTCTGGAATGCTCAAACCAGTGACAGGAGGGTAATATTGTGGGGTGTGTAACGAGGTGTGGTTCCGACCAAAGCGTGGAAATTCACAGCCCGTCGCTAGAGAGCACGCGTGCACATCACGTGAATATACGGAACTAGCTGCAGCATGCATCAATCGTCCACACGAGTGCAGGAAAGGTTATGTTGACGTTCTTCTCTGACTAAGATTCACTTCTGATTCACTTCCTGCAGCACGGGACAACAGTGAATCCCAGCGTCGCTCGCAAAAATTGACCACCCTTTGCCAGTCAAAACTATCAGGCAATCTCCCCCTTGGGGTCATTCTGCTCCACGACAATGCAAAGCCTCATACGGCCAACACAGTTGCGGCACTCGTGCAGAAATTCAAATGGGTGGTTCTCGGCCACCCTCCATACAGTCCGGACCTCTCTTCCTGTGATTACACCACTTTTGGCCCCCTTGAAAAGGCTCTGAGTGGCAAACGATTCACCTCGGACGCCGACGTCCAGCTGTACGTGCGGAACTGGTTACCATGCAGCCCAGGAATTTTATGAGACAGCCATTCACCGCCTTGTCACAGTGGGACAAGTGTGTCAACAGCCAGGTTCAATACTTCTAACATAGAGGTAGTGGTTTCTGTAATTATGCCTCCGGCTTGTTTCGTTTTGAACACCCCTTATAATACCACTCATTGATAGTTAGATCCTGCAGACCAGTAGTCTTTTGCCTTTTTTGCTTAAGAGCCATTTTAGGGCGACACTTCAGGACGCATAGGAAGGGGAGAGGGGTGTAAAGTGGCCGCTCAAAGAGGAATTCAATTTCCACCAAATCATGGTTACTGATACCTTACCATTTATACGTTTTGAATCTACATACTGTAAGGTATCATAACAAGTATTTTTCACTGAAAAAGAAAATGTATTGGAACTAGAAGCAATTTCTGAAGGTTTACGTACTGACCAATTTTCTGTACTTAGGCGAGCACTGTGGCCAATGCAATAGCAACAGGTACCTATGTTTATTTCTGTGATTTCCGGTCACGTTTTCTAGGCATATTTAAGCCCCACGATCTGAAGGAATACAAAGCGCTTGTCGCAAGCCGTTTTCAGTCGGACTTCCGTATTAGGACAAATACAGCAGAACAGAGAAGGTTTTAAATAACGTAACTATCTACATAAATACTCCGCTAGCCACCAAGCGGTGTGTGGCGGAGGGCACTATTCGCGCCAAAGTCATATTCTCCCCCCCCCCCCCCTCCCACCTCCCTCTCCTGTACCACTCGCGGATCGCGCGAGGGAAAAACGAATGTCTGAACGCCTCATTACGAGCTCTAATTTCACGTATCTTTGAATGGTGTTCATTGCGCGATTTGAAAATTGGTGGTAATAACATGTGCTCTACATCCTCGGCGAAGATCGGATTTCGGAATTTACCGATCAGCCCCTTCCGTTTAGCGCGTTGTCTATCTGCAAGTGTGTCCCACTTCAAACTTTCTATGAGATTTGTAACGCTCTCGCGATGGCTAAATGTACTAGTCACGAATCTTGCCGCTCTTCTTTGAAACTTCTCAACCTCTTGAATCAGACCCAACTGGTAAGGGTCCCATACAGACGAACAATACTCTTAAGACTTGACGAACTAACGTATTGTAAGCAATTTCCTTTGTTGAAGGACTGCATCGCTTCAGGATTCTACCAATAAACCACAATCTAGAGTTCGCCTTACCCGTTACTTGTGTAATCTGATCATTCTATTTGAAATCATTTCGTATAGTGACATCCAGATACTTGACGGATGTTACCGCTTCCAAAGACTGGGCATTTATTTTGTACTCCTACATTAATGGGGTTTTTCGCTTTGTTACACGCAGTAGGTTACACTTACTAATATTCAGAGGTAACTGCCAATCATTACACCACGCATTTATTTTCTGCAAATCCTCATTGATTTGGTCACAACTTTCGTGTGATTCTACTTTCCTGTAGACTACAGCATCATCGGCAAACAGTCTAATGCCGCTGTCAATACCACCAACCAGATCGTTCATGTAAATCGTAAAAAGCAGCGGATCTATTACGCTGCCCTGGGGCGCACTTGATGTTACGCATGTTTCTGTTGTCTCCCCATTCAGGACGACATACTGCTCCCTGTCTGTTTAAAAACTTTTTATCCAACCCTATATGTCATGGGATAGTCCGTAAGCGCGCACGTTTTGGAGCAAGCGACAGTGGGGAACTGAGTCAAATGCCTTTCGAAAGTCGAGGAATATATCCTCATCTTGGGAGCCGGTATCTAGAGCCGGTTGTATACCATGCACAAAGAGGGCCAGCTGTGTCTCGTTTGACCGCTGTTTCCTAAAACCGTGCTGATTTCTGCAGATGAGTTTCTCAAAGTCTAGAAAGGTCATTGTGTCGGAACACAAAATATGTTCCATGATTCTACAACAAATCGATAACAATGAAATTGGCCGGTAATTATGTGCATCCGATTTTCTACCCTTTTTATAGAGTACTGTGACCTGGGCCTTCTTCCAGTCCCGTGGAACTTTCCGCTGTTCCAAAGATCTATTATAGATGATGGATAAGAATGGTGCTATATTTGTAGCATTGTTGTTGTTGTGGTCTTCAGTCCTGAGACTGGTTTGATGCAGCTCTCATTTGTAGCATAGTCAACATAAAATCTTAGGTGGATACCGTCTGGACCAGATGCTTTTCGGGCGTTTAAGGATATTAACTGTCTTACAATTCCATATACACTAAACATTATGTCAGCCTTCCTTGTGTTTGTTCCATAGTTGAAAGGGGGAATGGTGCCGCAGTCCTCTACCGTAAACGAGTTTTTGAAAGCTAGGTTTACAATTTCGGCCTTATGTTTATCATCATCCGTTACATTACCCCTACTGCCAGCAAGAGAATGTATTGATTTATTTGTAACGTTCATAGATTTTACGTACAACCAAAATTTTTTGGCTTCATTTTTAGAATCTGCAGATAAAATACCGCTTTCAAATCCTTAAAAGAATCTCTCATTGACCTTCTGAGAGCTGCTTTCATTTCGCATAATTTCTGTTTATCACCGGGGCAGTGACTACGTTTAAAACAACTGTGCAAAATCCTCTACTGTCTCAGCAACTTCCTGATATGTTTAACCCAAGGGGATCCGTTCCCTCCCCTATATTTTTGCTAGGCACGTATTTCTCCAGCACGTGTCGGACAATACCTTTAAATTCCGACCAAAGATGCTCAATATCTTTGTGTCCCACAGTGAATGCTTGGAGCTGCCTATGAAGATATTCATTAATGACACTTTTACTTGCTTTCCCAAACAAGAAAACTCTACGCTGTTTTATTTTTCCTCTCTCCATCTTCGACTGACATAGAAACCAGGACAACATTATGGTCGCTAATACCTTCTTCAAGTTTAATTTCCTCGAGAAGATCAGGTCTGTTTGTCGCCAAGATATCTAATATGTTCCCATCTCGAGTTGGTTTTCTAACCAATTGCTCAAGGTCGTATGTTGAGAGCGCTTCTAGAATAACTTCACACGAGTCTTTGCTTCTGCCCCCTGTCATAAACGTGTAATTTTCCCAGACAATGGACGCTAGATTAAAGTCTCCACCTATAACTAACGGATAATTTGGATATTTATTTCGTATGTACTCAAGACTTTCCCTGAAACGTTCTGTGACGTTTGTTGCGGGTGGTGGTGGTCTAACTTAATTCAGAATTGCCTTTAGTGGTGGATGATAGCTTTGTATATAAAATGGTGTAGAACTCTGTTTTATTCGTTGTGTTATGCGTGTTTTTGTGAAAGTCGCTAACTCTTATTGGGGGCTTAACATCTTCGCCCCTTTTTCCGACATGTAGTGTGTTGTCACTTCTTTCGATCGGACGCTAAGTCGGCATTAGTGAACCACAGAAAAAACCATTAAACTGAAATAACAGGGAACTGTATTTATGGGCATTACTCACAGTATAAGTGAGATTACAAGGGTAATATAAATGAGTTACCTCACATCAGACGACCCAGAAACAATGTTATCACCGATGAAATCTTCTCGGGTTATCAGCCGAGTCGTGGCGTCGTCTTGTCGCAACGTTTCAATGAGTTTCGTACCCATCATCTTCTGGCAAAGTGTCGGGATGCTTCGCCAGATGATGATGGGTAAGAAACTCATTGAAGCGTTGCGACAAGACGACGCCACCACAAGGTTGATAACCCGAGAAGAATTAATCAGTGGAATACGCCGAGAAAGACTGAAATCGCTTAAATATTTTCACTAAAAAAAATAACGTAACAAGCTTCCTCGGTCAGTCTTATTGACGACAAACCAGATGTGCATTACTAGTGTGACCACTTCTGGGCAAGCAGCAGCGCGTTTCAGGAGAAAGACTATGCAGTGGTCACTTTTCCCGTCCTGGCAACTGTACCACACCTTTCTCTACCGATCTTACTATTAAATGGCAACTTGCAAAATGAGAGTTACGTTAATTTATAACAGTACTTGTATTATGAGAAACTACTGCATATCTTTAGTAAATGTTTTGCAAGTAATTTTTTTAGAAGTTTGTGATAAGATCTTATGGGACCAAATCGTTCAGGTCATCAGTCCCTAATCTTACATAATACTTAATTTAACTTAAACTAACTTAAGCGAAGGACAATACACACCCATGCGCGACGGAGGACTCGAACCTCCGACGGGGGGAACCGCGCAGACCGTGACAAGGCGCGTAGCCGCGCGCAAGTCATTTTTCCTCTAATTCCGTTGTATTAAAACAGACTTGATTTGATTTCGTATTACTACAAATATGGACCAAATTTAAAGGTGGCCGCTCCTATAAAGCGCATTGACGAACCCATGTTACTTCCGTTTCACATTCATACCATAGTACCTAATCGGTGCTAATTGCGCATGCTCGTGACTTGCCAACACTGCAAGACGAACAATAAAATACTCCCCTTCTCACTTCTCTGAACCCCGCAGTGGCTTCGCTACATAGCACTCTCCCCCTGACGTAAGTGGCAAACTTTACTTAGCTCCCGGCCGAGTTCACCCACTTCAATTAAAAGTAAGAGCAAATTAAAACATTACTGTTGCCGTAATTAGTTTTGTTTGTTAATGAAGCTCTTAACGTCAGTTGTAGTTTCTGGATTCAACTATTAGATGATAGAAGCATATTATTATAAAATGCAGCTGAGAAGCGCAAGCCGCACGGACACTTGACTCGGGCAGCAGTTTGACGACCAACGCTGTAGACCTATTGTATTGCGGAGATATTGCTTGCTACGTTCCCTCCTCTGTTCTTAATAGTCACCAAAAATTATTTTGGAGCGCTTGGGCGTTTGTTAATCTAGGAACGTGTGCGTGCAGCCCTGTGAACTTACCTGAAGACAGCCTCGAAAATAGAAGCGTCTGCAGTATACTATTCGAGAAGAAGAAGAAGAAGAAGAAGAAGAAGAAGCTACTCTCGGTCAACGTTAAAGTTGAAATAAACATCCTTGTAATGTCTATCTTAATCTTAATGAACGGACTCCCGAAACATCACAGAACCGCCTCTGGGCTGAACTAAACAGTGCACACACGGCGTATTAAAAGTCTCATTCGGCTGTCGGTGCACTCGAAGCTTTGCATAATCTCAAAAGAGACAACTCGCGAATAGTCGGACCATAGCACACGTCTCCAGTCACATATTGTCCAGTCTCTATATTGTTTGGCTCATCGAAGATACGCATTAAGTGCCGCAGTCAACAATGGACTTTTGCGAAGTACCTGACTCCACATGCCCATGGCGTGCAGTTCCCTTCGCAATGATTGCACGGAAACGGTTTGAAGTGGGCCTGAAATCACAGACAGCAGGAATTCCTACCAGGTATGAAATCAGCCGTCACTGAGAAGGCGTGACGCTCTTCATCTGTCCCTGTCGGTTAGCATATTTTTGCGACCACTGTTCTTACGACGTCCTATGTGGGTGCGAGCGCACGCAGTTTCTTGTAGACATGTTGGCAGTCCGCGTTGATACACCAACAAATGGGATAACTTCATTCACCATGTTGTCATCGGCACATCTAAGTACGATAGCTGTTTTTTGCCATTCTGTCACGTCTCCACGTGCGCTGATTCCATACAACGGACTGACACATATACGCAACGAAAGACTAGCAGGTACTGAACACCGTAACGCACTCTGCTGGTGTCGGTGTAAGACGTCACTCGTGTAGCAGGCGAAGGTTATTCTTGATTATTCTTGGTTATAGTTATGTTCGGTTTCCAATGACACTAGTTGGTTTTGCCGATTAGCTAATGTTCATCGCGACTCTAAAAAGATGAAAGTACTATGGACCCATTCAAACACGAAAAATCCTTGAGTAAAATGTTTAGCTCAAAATCCGTCCTCGGACACCATATTCCCTACATGTATGAGTGGGTCTGTCTGGAAGGTGATAAATTTTTTAGATAGGCAACATAGCGGGCAGGCTGAAAGTGTTCTCTAGCGGCTGATTGGTGGATAGGTCAAATTATGAAACTGTGAGGAGTTTGAGGTGCTTTCTCGGAGACCAAAACCATCGTATTTAACACAGTTGTCCTCGACGAGCGTTCATCGTAGACAAGGGAGGGTACCGTCACGACTGCCCTAGGAAAGTGTGATAGGAACGCTCTATCCGGAGGATAGAGTAAGCAGTAGTCGGCGGGTGTGGTGTATGGGAAGGTATCGTCGTTCAGTGATTTTAGGACGACACAAGACAGAATTTCCAACTGGTCTGATGAATGGCAGCTAACTTTCAATGTAGAAAAATGTAAGTCAGTGCAGACAAGTAAAACAAACTCATAATGTACTAGAAAAGCATTAGTAGTGTGGTTCCTAACAGTACCGTCGATTAAGTATCTACTCTTAACATTGCAAAGCAATACTAAATGGAATGAGCATGTAACGATTGTAGTAGGGAAGGCGAATGGTAGACTTCGGTTTATTGGGAGAGTTTTAGGAATGTGTGGTTCATGTGTAACAGGGACCGCGTTAGGGCACTCGTCCGAGCCACTGTTGAGTACTGTTAAGAGCGTTTGGGATCCTCACCAGGTCTGATTAAAGAAAGACATCGAAGCAATTCAGAGGCGGGCTGCTAGGTTTGTTACCGGTCGGTCCGAAAAACATGCAAATGTTACGGAGATGGTTCGGAAACTCAAAAGGGAATCACTGGAGCGAAGGTGACGTTCTTTTCGAAGAGTACTATTGAGTAAATTCAGAGAACCGGAATTTTAGGCTGACCGCAGAAAGATTCCACTACAGTTCGCGTAAGGAGCGTGAAGAAAAGATTAGAGAGATTGGACTCCCGTCTGTTTGCGAGTGGAACAGAAGAGGCAGTGACTAATAGTGGTCCCGACTACCCTCCGCCACGCACCGTATGGTGACTTGCGGAGTACGTGTGTACATGTCGAACGTTTTTGGGACAGCCTAGTTCCTGATTTTTCGCTGTGGGAGAAACCGCAGGAAGTCATTCTATATGCACGTAGATTCCTTTCAGTTACTGCCCAGCCCCAAATTGTGTAGCTATGGTGTGTTCTGCTTGATAAGTTACTCTGAAGGCGAATAAGTGCTCATCAAATTGCGTGTCAACAGTGTATTACGCGGTCAATATCCCAAGCAGCGGATAAACCTACGAATGCCGCGATGTGTACGTGTAGCGTTGTGGTTTTTTGTGGGCAACAGTAGAGTCGTAGGTTGTGAGTCGACCCTTCCCCTGACGCGCGCCCCCGTTAAGATGGAGCGGCGCAGCACATCGAAAATTTCCACGGCCCGTGAGCCGGCCGGCGGCGGTTCGGTGCGGAGTACTTTTGATAAGCGTCCGTCCGCGGATAGCTTGGCGACGTATGCAGCTGGCGGCCGGATGGGGGGCCGGCCGCCTGTCTGCCCCTCGAGACACACACTTGCCAATGGAGCCCGCGGGTCGCGTCCAGCCGCGCCACGCCGCCGGTTCGAATTCGGTCAGTCGCCCGGCCGTCTGGACGCTTTATCTGAGGCGGCGAGTCGTGGCCCGAGGTCACGGCGGCGTGGGGATTTTGTCTGTGTCAGCGCCGACAGTGTTTATATCGAGGCAACTCCATCTTCCGGACGCTATTAAATCATTCGGCCGTCTCCGTCGGATGCCACGTTCCTCTCAAGTTGATCGGCCGCCGTCGAATACTGTACAAAACAGCTGACGCAGCAGTAGAACCGCGTTTGGGAGAAGTCTGTAAGTTCAACGTTGTCTCAATATGAAAGTCATTAGTGACGGAACACTTGTTTGGGTTGGACACTCACGGGAAAAACAATCTCTTTAAAATAACTATTAGTTGTCAACTTCAATGAAACCACGGATGCGTATCAGGGAATTGGAGGAGTCGTCGGAAGAGTGCTGAACCACAGGAGCGTATGTTTACGTAGTGCATGTTCGATTAAATTAAAAACCAATAACTTAAATTCTAGCGGAACATAAGGAGCTACCTGTTACCAGCGTGGTGTGCATTTGAAAACTCAACAGATAAGGTGATGACGGTAATCCTTTCTGAATTTAGGATTTCCACTATTCTTACGACGTGCTATGTGGATGCGAATGGACGCAGTTTCTTGTAGACATGTTGGCAGTCCGCGTTGATACACCAACAAATCGGATAACTTCATTCACCATGTTGTCATCGGCGCGTCTAAGTAAGATAGCTGTTTTTTTGCCATTCTGTCACGTCTCCACGTGCGCGTGCGCTGATTCCATACAACGGACTGGCATATACACACAACAAAAGACGAGCAGATACTGATGTCGCAAATAACAGCGTAACGCACTATCTTCCGGCGACCCCTTCAATTTGTATTCCGATTGAGGCGTGGCTTGGGGGGTAATTGCCAGATTACGGGCTGGAAGGTGTGAGGTTGGATTCCTGACGAGTTCTAAGATTTTTGTCACTAGTCACTTCTGGTTTATGACTTCAGTGTTTATTAATGTGAAAAATGTCAAGCTGCATCGTGTTTCGGTGTCCACGCCGAACTGTAACTTCCCTTATAACTTACTGATCGAAGGCTTCTTACGTAACAGAACCCAGTATGTTGTCCTGGATGGCGATTGCCCATCAGAGACAAGCGTACACTGGGAATTTCTCTCCTCTACTTAACCCCTCGATGTCGATGCGCTGCTAAATTCTAAAGTCCATCTTAGCCTTTAGAATCCCATAGATAAATACATATCCAAGCATCGTAATTGCCTAGAAAACTAGTAAGAACCATCCATCCGTCAGTATGTACATCCACTGTTCGATAAAAGCCTCACATAGGCTTTCGCATGCTTAACGGTTTTTAGGGCCATGCTCCTGTATGTTCTCTAATTGTACTTGTTCAATTCCGATTAAGGCTTTGCCTCGGTATTTCCTTAGCGCACTCTCTCTCTCTCTCTCTCTCTCTCTCTCTCTCTCTCCTCCCTCTCCCTTTCTTCTTCGCCTCTGCCACGATTTCCCAACATACATACCTCCATTGCTCCTATGAACAATACTCACATTTAATGAAAAAGCAAACCGAAAAAGTGTCACATTCATACTATTATTAAGTCAAAAATAGTGCTACATATTGTGTAAACTTTCCTCCTCACATACTTCAGAAGTTTAGTTTTGGAAACTCTGCTATTTACCAGGAGGACTCTAGTCATTTTTACTTTTTCTTTTCGTGCCCATGTAGCTGTTGTTTTGTTATCCTTAATAAAAACCTCGCCCACTGTTCCATGACTTCATTGTTAATTTTCTTTCCAGTATCTTGATTATACATTATTTAGCCTTACTGTGATTAGTTTCTGCGGCTACTCTCGAATAGCTTCTAATGAACTCCATTAAGAGGCTTCCCTTCTTTTTCCAGATGAGAAATAGGGAAACTTCTTGAAGGCCTGCGAATGGTTTTGGTGGCTGTACTACTATATGCAGTTTAGTGATTGAGGTAGCATTAATCTATATGTTCTTCAGTATGCTAAAATAGGTTAAAAGAGTGCCATTTTTCTTCAAGGCTAGTCAGTATAGATTACTTGAAGCGTAGTTAAAAGATTTCTCGAAATATGTGAATCCCAGTCAATGTGTTAATTCATATTTGTCGTTCGGTTTCGAAGATGCTCTATGGGATCGGTATTCTCTTCTAAGGTCAGCTTTGTTCCTTTGCCTGATTAAAATACAACATGTTTTCTATGTGGTTGCTGATGACGTTAGTAAATAGCTTGTTCATTACGGAGAAAATTCTGATAGGTCTATAAATTTGTGTTGTCTTGGCTGTCAAGGAGAATATTGTTATTCTCGGAAAATTCTACAAAGATTCCAGGTTATCTGAAGTTTCCCGCTGCAGATTTGATTTTTAGTTTTTATTCTGCCTTCGAGTTACCTTCGAAAAAATTCCTCATTATAACCTTGTTGTAAGATTAGATCTCATTTGTTTCCGTGAATCTTGGTAGACGCCATCAGCCTACCCATAAGATTTTGAGCAAGTTAAAGTCTGTGCACTGTTGCTTAGTACAGTGTATAAATGGCATTTGACATGACTGTTGTATATGAGAACAGCTGTTAAGGATTATGGAACCGACCCTCCCTCCCTCCCACCCTATGGCAGCAAGCACATTATTTCCAGAAAATTTTGCATTGGATTCTCTGTGAACGGCAGGTCCGTTGCACTGGAGGCTGCCACAACGCAATATTTACGAAATGTTATGGTAAATCGAACACGCCCTTAGGTGATTTATTGGCATTAGTGAAAAATTAAGACATTATTTTATTGCGTGGAAATTCAGCCGTAGGGGAACGCACCGGCCTTAACAGAAACCAAGTGAACATTTGAGTAAATATAAATTATTTTTGGTGTTTGCAGATATCATGTAACTGCAAGAACAAACAGCTGTGATCCATAAGCAGCAGAATCAAATAAGTGCCATCTTTTAATGCATATTGCTCTTCGTTATTCTGTGGCCACTTCTCATACACAGGCTGCATTTAAAGCTTTCTGCAAAGCACTGTTGGATCTATGACTGACAATGGGTTAACCATGCCAGTAACTGATAGGTGTGGTTAGTTTGTTCGTGGCGCTGGCTGGATGAAAATGGATTATTCTGGAGCGTTGGGCGCTGCTGTAGTCTCTCTCCAGAATAACCACCCCGCTCTTTGTGTGGCGAGCATTGTTTTTATGTGGGTCATTGAAAAAACTACAGGGATATTTCTGACCTTTATCCCTGCTGGAACTGTTGTCGCTTTCTTTACTGTGCGTGCTGTGGGTTACTGTGCAAGTGTCTGGGCCCGTAAGTTGCTATGCTAACACCAGAATACACTGAATGGGAGTATTGAGAAACCTCACATGTCCGTTTTTGATCAAATCGAGTTACTTATGATTTTGTACTTTAAACATATAGCCCGATCATGATGTACAGAAATCCCGTATGTTCTGGAATTTTTTGTATTATGCAGCCATTGTATCACCTAAACGGAAGAGAAACCACCATTTGTACAAAGATAAGGACTTCCTCAATATTTCATGTCGTCAACACCGTTTTTAGCAGAGAATAATTGATATGTGCATATAGAAGACAAGAAAATGGATGACCTAAGACGATTTGTATTAGTCCTACGAAAAGAAGAAATCATCCAGAACCTCTACACGGACACATACAGTTGGCAAACATGTGTCAAACAATTAACCATCTGTGGAATAAACTGCAAAGAGAATGGGAAATAGGCATAAGTTGTTTGATCGTTGTCAATATTAGCAATAAAATGAGTTAAGTAATGATTTATGCCTATTTTTTACGAAATATTGAGAAAGACCACGTGTTCACGCAATAAATTTTAACCCAATCTCAAAAAAGTCTCACAATTTTTACAGCATTTTGGCGTTCTTCTCTCCGCATTCCTTTTAACGTAAAATAAGAAAACCAAGATTTCAGCATAATTTTGGATCTTAGTTTTATCTATTTCTGTCGGTGTTTCTTCCGTGACGGTATTACTTTCGTAAAACAAAGAACAACCGCCTTCAGTCATAGTCGTGATTTTATTTCAACACATGATGCATTTCGAGCCCTAGGGGCTCATCCTCAGGTGCTTTGACAGTCTACATCGGTTATTTTTCCAGATATAGGTTCATTCCGGTCCTGGTGAGATGACAATGATACATTAAAAAAACGGGAACATTGTGACATTTCTTTTTCTGACTCTCCCTAGTTAAATTTGTATACTTGGAAAACTGTACCTGTCGCTTCTTACACTAATCCTTGCATGCCGTGTTTGCGTTATTATATCATCCATAATAATCCCTAGAGTGATTAAGAGCGTTTACCATGTAAAATTCAACCCAAAATGTTCCAAGCGCATCCCGAAGCGTATGCTGCGTTCAGAATAAATCAAGCATTGGTTGGTGCGTCACGGGTACGCTGCCCCTTACCTTCTCTGGCTTTGATAAGCAATTGTAAAAATTAGAAAACAAGTCGCCAGGTTCAGATGGAATCCCAATTAGGTTTTACGGAGATACTATTCGGCATTAGCTCCTTACTTCAGCTTGTATTCATTGTAAATATCTCGCTGAACACAAATTTCCAAGCAACTGGGTAGAAGCTCAGGTGTCTCCTACATACAAGAAGGGTAAAAGAACGGGCCCGAAAAATTATAGGAAAATTTACTTAACATCGGTTTATTGTAGAATTCTTGAGCATATTCTGAGTTCGAATGTAATAAATTTCGTTGAGACAGAAAAGCTTCTGTCCACAAATCAGCACGAATTTAGAAATCATCAGTTCTACGAAACTCAGCTTGCCCTTTCCTCGCATGATGTCCCGTGATCCGTGGATAAAGGTCTATAGGAAAATTCCATATTCATAGATTTCTGGGAAACGTTTTCACAGTGCCCATCTGCAGACAGTTAACAGAGGTCCTAGTATACGGAACTGATCGAAGGCTTCTTACGTAACAGAACCCAGTATGTTGTCCTGGACGGCGATTGCCCATCAGAGACAAGCGTACATTGGGAATCGCTCTTGTTATCTAGATACATAAAACGATTGGAAGGCCAGGTTGAGCAGCAATCTACAACTTTTAGCCTTTGACGCTGTAGAATATCGAAAAGTGTCTTTTTCGGTAATTTTAGGAGGATGTAGGATGACTTAAAAAGAATTTCTAACTGGTGTAATGAAAGGCTCTAAATGTAGAAAAAGTCAAGTTAACGCAGACGAGTGCGAAAACAGTCCCGTAATGTTCGAATACAGTATTAGCGGTGTACTCGCGCGACAGTCATGTCAATTAAATGTCTAGACGTAACGTTGCAAAGCGATATGAGATGGCTCGAACACTTAAGTCGATAGTAGGATAAGTGACTGGGCGACTTCAGTTTATGGAAGAGTTACAGGAAAGTGAAGCCTATCTATAAAGGAGATGGCGTATAGAACACCGGTTCGACCCACTGTTGAGTACTGCTCCAGTGTATGGGATACGCACCAAGTCGGATTAAACGAAAACATCGAAAAAAGAAAAAAAAAACAATCAGAAACATGCTGATAGGTCGGGTACCAATAAGTTCGATCAACACGCGAGTATTAGAGATACTTCGTGAACTCAAATGGGAATCCCTGGAGGGAGGACTTCATTTTCTCCACGAAACACCATTGAGAAAATTTAGAGAATCTGCATTTGACGTTGACTGTTGAACGATTGTACTGCCATCAACGTACATTTCACGCAAAGACCGTGAAGGCAAGATAAGAAAAATTAGGGCTCCTAGGGAGTCGTTTAGGTAGTTTATTTTTCCTGGTTGCATTTGCGAGTGGAGGAGGAAAGCCAACCTATTGCCCACCATGGACAATAGGTTGGCACGCGGAGTATATACGTAGATGTACACTGAGGATAGCCAAATGCGCATATATCGGTGCGGTAGTGTAGCGTACATGCGGTATAAATGGACGATGCACTGGCGGAGTCGTAATTTGTACTCAGGTGATTCATGTGAAAAGGTTTCCGACGTGATGGGAATTAAGTCTTTAAAAGTGAAATAGTAGTTTAAGCTAAACGCATGGGACATTCCATTTGGGAAATCGTTAGGAAATTCAGTATACCGAGATTTACAGTGTCAAGAATGTGCCGAGATGACCAAATTTGTCATTACCTCTCACTACGGACAATACAGTGGTCGACTGTCTTCACTTAGCGAACGAGAGCAGCGGCATGTGTGTAATTTGCCAGTGCTAACAGACAACAGTGCGTTGAAAAAACTGCTGAAAGCAATGTGGAACATACGATGAACGTATCAGTTTGGACAGTGCGGCGAAATGTGGCGTTAATGGACTACGCCGGCAGACGACTGACGCGATTGCCTTTGCTCAAAATACATCGTCTGCAGCGCCTCTTCTGGACGCGTGAGCAAGTCGGTTGGACCGCAGACGACTGGAAAACCGTGGCCTGGTCAGACGAGTGCCGATTTCAGTTGGTAAGAGCAGATGGTACGGTTAGTGTGTGGCGCAGACCTCACTAAGACATGTACCCAAGTTGTCAACAGGAAACTGTGAAAGCTGTTGGTGGCTCCATAATGATGTGGGTTGTGCATACGTGGATAGACTGGGTCCTCTGGTCCAACTGAACTGATCATTGAATGGAAATGCTTATTCATGGACCTCACTTTCCAAACAACGATGAAATTTTTGTGGATGACAATGTAACATGTCACTGGGCCACGGTTGTTCGCAGTTTGTTTGAAGAACATTCTGGACAGTTAGTGCGGCTGATTTAGCCATCCAGAGCGCCCGACATGAATCCCATCGAACATTTGAGTATAATCAAGAGGTCAGTTTACCCACCAGGGTAGCCGAGAGCGCTAATGCGTTGCTTCCTGGACTCGGGTATGCGCGCCGGTCCCGGATCGAATCCGCCCGGCGGACTGACAACGAGAGCCGGTGTACCGGCCAGCCTGGATGTGGTTTTTAGGCGGTTTTCCACATCCCGCTAGGTGAATACCGGGCTGGTTCCCACGTTCCGCCTCAGTTACACAGCTCGCAGACATCTGCACCCATTCACACTATTTCATGGATTCCACTAGACACAGACAGTTGGGGTACACTAATTCCGTCCTTGGGGGTACAGGGTGGTGGCAGGAAGGGCATCCAGCAACCCCTTAACATTAACATGCCAAATCCGATTAACCATGGCCGACACTGCGTAACCGCGGGACAAGGCGCAAGCGATAGAATCAAGAGGTCAGTTTTGCACAAAAACCTGCCTTGGTAACACTCCGCAATTATGGACTGCCATAGAGGCAGCATGGCTTAGTATTTCTGCAGGGGACTTTCAACGGCGTGTGTCCTTGCCACGTCGAGTTTCTGCTGCACTACGCCGGGTAAAAGGTGGTCCTACGCATTATTTGGAGGTATCCCACGACTTTTGTAACTTCAGTGTAGATACGTATAACATTGCGGATCGCCCAGCCAGCGCCGTTTGTACCTTCACACCACTGCATTTGACGAAGAGTGACTGCTACAGATTTCAGAGTTTCATATTAGTGGAGGCCCCAGACCAAAAATAAATAAGAAGTGATAACTCTTTCTCCGGCAACGAAAATTAGAAGACAACGAGAAAGGAAATCTAACTGAAAACTTCTTTCCAAACATCAAAAGAAGACTCGGTTTCCATTATTTGAATACCCTCCAATTGGTTGCCCCTCTTTCTAACGGGTGTGACAGTTTCACCAAATCCGAAGAAAGGAAACAGAATAATGTCCGTATGGATCGGGCACTCGAGGAATGCCCACATCATGCAAACACAAAGTGCAGAGCGGGAGCTAGTGACTCAGTTCGGATCAACCTGGCTCATCATAGACGACATTACTGAAGCAGTGTCAGGAAGGTTTCGTTGGCTCATCGCAGTTCTTGTTAACCTATGCCACTTGTACTGGAACAGCAGCACCGCTGAGTTACTTTTCTATATGTCCGACGAATCGAGAGAGATCAGGATGACGAGATTCGTCATACAGCGACTTGATATCGGACCTATCATAGTGCCTTAGGAGGAGTGGTATGTCCCGTGCAACCAGGGAACCCGGGATAAGGAGCAGACTGCTACCCGAACAAATCGACGAATTCGACAAAATATTTCAAGGAAAAAAATCTTAAATAATGAGTCGTAATTTGTGCTTTACACACCAGTGGTCATTTCGCGAGACATATCGTGGGAGGAAGTAATATGTTGCCCGAACCTTCCTTGACACTCTTCGCACCCCTTCCCCCCCCCCCCCCCCCCCATTTTCTTGTAGCATCTGCAACTGGAGTTCGTTGAGCATCTCCATAATGCTCTTGCGCAGACGAGACAGTCCTGTGACGCAAGGCGCCGACCTTTGCTGAATATTCTATCTACTATGAATCAAAGCTGGTTAAGGTCCCAGACCGATAAGTATTACTTAATAATCCACAGTAGAAATGTTTTGTAAATCACTTCTTTCGTGGATGAATTACATTTAGTCAAGATTTTCCCATTGACTCTCAGCTTGGCATCTGCTTCGTACAATCAGATTTATGTGATCATTCCATTTGAGGTCTTTCCAGACGGTTACTACTAGGTATTTTACGATAGTTCTGTTTTCAGTGATTAGTCGCCAATGGATTAATCGACCTCTAGTGGATCACCTCCATTATTTTTGCGGAATATGTATTTACGTTCAGAGGCACTTGCCAGACAAGGCACAAGTTATCGGTCCTCAGCACGTCTTTCTGTATTTCGCTCCGTTCTTCTGCGATTGCTACATGTCAATAGACGACCGAATTCTCTCTAAAAATCCTCATTAATCAACTTGATTCACTAATCATTTATATATATATATATATATATATATATATATATATATATATATATATATATATATATATATATATATATTGTAAACCGTAACGCCCTTATAACAATGGCTTGAGGTCCTCCCAAAAATACCTTTACGTCTGACGGTTTTGTGCCTAAGCACAGAATGTTGAGTTCTGTTTGCTGCGACGTCCTGTATGTTGTCACAAATCTGGTCCGATACACAGAACCTCGTATTATTTTCACGAAACTGTAGTGCGATTCGTGTCAAATGTCTTTCTGAACAAGCAAAAACAAAAAGATCGTGTTTGGCTACGGCGCTTTGGATCTCGTGGACGAACAGAGCGAAGTGAGTTTCATAAGATCTCCGTTTGCTGAATTCATGTTGGTGTTCTTAGAGGTTCGACAAAAGAAATTTTGCTATACATGTCACCGACCTGTTGACCTATCATTATGTGCGTTGTAGAAATACTAATATCAAAGACTGCTTAGTAAAATAAAGAAAGCACGACAGGATATAACTGAGTTTTTTCTTTGTTAAAGAAACGGTGTTAGTTTTAAGACTCTGATTTTTGAGAGAGAGAGAGAGAGAGAGAGAGAGAGAGAGAGAGAGAGAGAGAGCAAGCAAGCAAGAAAGCATTGGCACAACTTCGAACGCGCATGGCACTTTCTTTCGCAATGAACGGTTTTAGCGCTGATGAGGCTTTGCTGTATTATACCGGTCTTAAAGGCGCACGAGATCAGTATAATACGGCAGTCGGCGCCTTTCGCAGAGTGGAAACGGCATAGCTCTCGAGGGGCTTTACGTAACGACCGCCCCCAATTGTTTCTTAAACCTGGAGTTCGCCGTGGTCGACAGAGGCTAGGTGGTTACAAGGGTCTATATTTAATTGAATTTTTTCTTCTCAGGAGAAGCCCTGCAGCTTACAGGGCCATAACGAAGCTGTGGAAGTAAAACGGACTTCGCTGCTCGAAGTTACGGAGTTGTCGCTACCCGTTGATTGCGAAGGAGTTGAGGTATGTTCTAGAAGGCCAGAAGATTCCGTTGTTCAGAGCGCCGTCGCAATGCTGCATAGTACATTTGTTTAATGATGCAAAAGTAGCCTCATTGTGTGCTAGAAATAACACCGTGCCCTAAGGGTCTTGTTAAATGCCTTGTAGAGATCATTTCCCACAGTAGAGTTGTATGGTTTGTAACTTCTTAAAACATATAATTTCGAAGGCAAGGTGGAGATTCGCGGGTTTTCAGAGATGGCCTTGATATTGATATTTTTTATCGGCACATAAATGCACACTAACAAAAGCATCTGTTCCAACGGTGCAATCCTTCAGTTTATACAACGTTTTGAAACGGTCAGTGCATCCAACCTAGTCATTCAACTTAGAGTGAGCATAAAATTTGTGTATTGAAAGATGGAAAGAAAGTATTTCAGATGGGGCGGCAATACTATAACGAGCAGTCTGTCACCCTTAAATTTGTTGTAACCGATAGATGTTTTACTAACGTAAAACGAGAGGTCTTCAAAAAGTAAGTTACACGTTATTTTGACAGGTCCAGTAACTTCTATAGAATGATGTGCTACACTTTAAAGTGACAAAGACACATGACACTACGTTTTAGTATAGTCGCAATGTCTCTCTACCAATCGTTCGATTCCTCGACTGTAGACATTCGCTCCTTGCTCACGGAGTCATTCGACAACCGCTACGTGAATACGGAGGGCATTGGTTAAATTGTTGCTACCATTTCCTTTGGTCCATATACCGGAAGACTTTCTCAGTGAATCTGTGTGCAATTTAAACGTTTTTCCCACAAGATTCGTACTGCCCCGCGTATTTCAACTTTAGAGGAAGTTTCCAGTTCTCGCGGCATTTCATTCGCAGACTGTGATGCACCATTTAACCGTACCACAGGAGAACTCTGTGCGCAGAGAACACATACTCTCTTCTGACAATGCGCTACTTTTGTTATTGAATGGTATAAGGCTGACATTGGCAACTCACTTTTTGAAGCCCATTCATATAGAAGCGATACCGATAAAATTAAAAGAAAGAAGTGTTCTTTCGTGTCTTTTCTTCAAATGAGTAAACTCGACTTCTCTGTCGTCATGAAATTCCTTATTGTGGACTGTTTTTTGCCAAAAAATCATCGAATATCGTTGAAGCTGTCTGCTCTTTCTTTTGTATAGTTCAGAAATAGGCCATAGAATTCATCCGTGGATGTACTTCTTTGAAGAATGTCCTGGAGGATGTCACAGAACTGCAACCACAGTATAGCACAGTATAGCATTGACCGATCGGGTACATTAAGGTGTGTGGAATATATTTGATAAAAATCCTTTCCAATTGCCAGTAATATACTCAATTTGTTTCACGACCGGTTTCGGAATTTAAAGGCTTCATCTTCAGGTTTCACCAAGTAATTACGGGAACATAAATGTGTGGCGATCGGGCCAGTCAGGGAGGACCACATCCACGTCAAACAAACGCATGGGTCCGTAGGACCGGCAACCGCCTGGACAGCTCGACACGGAAGTGACTAATCCTAATTATGTTCCCATAATTATTTGGGGGCACCTGAAGATGAAGCTTTAAGTCTCGTAACCGGTCGTGGAATAAATTAAGAAATTTACTGGCAACTGAAGCGGATTTTTATCCTGTAAATATGTTCCTCGGTTGCAGATGTTCACCTGATCAAATATTTTGTCTGCGAAATAGCTGGCTCCCATATTACGTGAAAGAGTACAGTAGTCCAGGATGAATCTTACATTCTGCATGGGTCTGGGTGCTGTTTCGAAGCTTGCTACTTGATTAAAACTGTGTTTCGGGCCGTCACTCGAAACAGGAACCTTGCCTTCGGCGGCACTCCTCTTATCTAATGAGCGTGCAGACACGACTCAGAATTCTTCCTCAGGCTGTAAATTCTGCCAGAGCAACTCTCCTTATGGCAGAGTCGAAACTGAGAGTCGTGGCTGGATAGCTCAGTCGATAAGAGTATTTTTGTGGAAGGTAATGTCGCGGGCTCGAGTCCCGGTCCCACTGATAGTTTTAATCTGCCATGGTGATTGAGTGCAGGATATTTTACACTAGGACTTCACAATGAGTCTTTTTTCAACATGTGTGTCATACTTGTTGAAAGTAAAAACGAATTTCTGTGCAACTGATTCTGTGCGCAGATTTGTTAGTGTGGATAAATACAGTAGCTTGGGGCCAGAAGCGAAACGGCAATCAAAGATGAGGACTGAGGCTGTTTCGGATTCTAAAGACGGTCCAATGTCAAAATAGGCGGTGTTGATATGATGCGTGTAACATCCGGATCCCCGATGTTATTCAATCTGTAGATTGAGCAAGCAGTACAGGAAACAAAAGAAAAAGTTGGAGTAGGAATTAAAATCCATGGAGAAGAAATAAAAACTTTGAGGCTTGCCGATGACATTGTAATTCTGTCAGAGACAGCAAAGGACCTGGAAGAGCAGTTGAACGGAATTGACAATGTCTTGAAAGGAGGATATAAGATGAACATCAACAAAAGCGAAAAAGAGGCTAATGGAATATAGTCGAGTTAACTCGGGTGATGATGAGGGAATTAGATTAGGAAATGAGTCACTTAAAGTAGTAAAGGAGTTTTGCTATTTGGGGAGCAAAATAACTGATGATGGTCGAAGTAGAGAGGATATAAAATGTAGACTGGCAATGGCAAGGAAAGCGTTTCTGAAGAAGAGAAATTTGTTAACATCGAGTATAGATTTGTCAGGAAGTAGTTTCTGAAGGCATTTTTATGGAGCGTAACCATGTGTGGAAGTGAAACATTGACGATAAATAGTTTAGACAAGAAGAGAATACAAGCTTTCGAAATGTGGTGCTACAGAAGAGAGCGGAAGAAGCTAAAGAAGAGAGCTGAAGATCAGATGAGTAGATCACGTAATTAATGCGGAGGTACAGAATAGAATTGTGGAGAAGATGAACTTGTGGGACAACTTGACTAGAAGGGATCGGTTGGTAGGACATGTTCTGAGACATCAAGGGATCACCAATTTTGTATTGGAGGGAATCGTGGAGAGTACAAATCGTAGAGGTAGACAAAGAGATAAATACACTAAGCAGGTTCAGAAGGATGTAAGTTGCGGTAGGTACTTGGAGATGAAGCAGCTTGCACAGTATAAAGTAGCATGGAGAGCTGCATCAAACCAATCTCTGGACTGAAGACGACGACAACAACACCAGGATGCTCATCAGTAGATATACTAATTTGTAACGACAGTTTTCTTTTACTGTAGATTGTAATCTTCTCATTACTGTGAGCTGAAGAAACTGACTCTGAATCTACCACAGTATATGATGCTAAATAATTGAGTCTATTGAGACAGCTGCTTTCGTAAATAACAATTAAACGTCTTGACTATTGACCTACATAGAAGTTTGTTTTTTTTCTCCTAAAATTGCGTAAATTTATGCAACAGAAGCAAATTAATTACGATATTTCTCTCTATGTACTTCTAGCATTAAAACATTTGTATTCGTGAGACATTTAAATAAAATTTTTAAATTTTCTTTGATTTAGATAGGACAAGTACATGGGTAAATCTTCGTCCATTGAAAGCAGTATTTCTATTATACAAGAGTTGTTCACACTCATTGGCAACGTAATGAGTGACGTGATGAGGAAAGAAACGTTGCTTTGTTTCGTAAATGTTATGAAATCAGTGGTTTTATCTTTCTGCTTGCTGAATCAGCAGAGGATTTTCTGGCTTAGGGTAGCTTGATGTCCGTTGCATCATCTTCCATCTGTGTTTAAGGCAAATCCTTCATTCCCCCCCCCCCCCCCCTCCACCCCTCCCCCTATCAGAGATCGCAATGGAAACACTAGGCTTTAAATGGATATCGGCGCAGAACAGAAAGACTGTCTCTCTTATCACATCGTGAAGGTCTTATAGAAACATTGTGGGTAGCATTTTCAGGAAAACAGTTCCCTTTGTAACGATTTCCTGAACTACTGACTGCTACTTTGGAAGGCATTTCCGTCTAGAGATCGGCGTTGCTTGAGTGAAGACACACTGAGCGAGCGCATCACCCCTCCGGTTTCTGTCGCCACCTGTTGCATCGTTCACTTGTTGCCTGTAAGCGAGACAGAGGTACTCTTCGATATCGAAGTATTCACAAACGGTTAACTCTTCACGTGTATCCAAAGGTGTTTTCTCGAATGCACATGAAAAGCCCCTCTCAATGACATGCACCAGTCTTATTGTCGTGATAAGTCACTGGCTATCTTACGCCACTTACATAGCATTGGCCTATAGGGTAAGAAGTCTAAAACTAAATAGCCAGACTGGTTTCCAACTGTGGTTCTACCTATCCCATGTTGTAATAGGCCATAACTTTATTCAGATTTCCATGCTTACTTTTGTCTTACAGAGGGAATGGTAAGTATACAAGTTTTAAAATAAAATGTTTGGAAGTAAGTATAAATGAAGGAAAATATTTCAAGATGTGGGTCTAAGGGTTATGTTGTTGCTGTATTCCTAAATAATAAAAACACATCTATGATTAGTAGTTAGCTCAAAACTCGTGTATTATATTATGCGGCTTATTACGTCATCTACAGAAGGGTCACGATAACAGCGCTATAAGTTACTCTGCGATAGCACGCCCGGTTAGCCGTGCGGTTTAAAGCACAGCTTTCCAGGCGGGAAGGGGTGTCGGTCCCCGGCACGAATCCATCCGGCGGATTAGTGTCGAGGTCCGGTGTGCCGGTCAGCCTGTGGATGGTTTTTAAGGCGGTTTTCCATCTGCCTCGGCGAATGCGGGCTGGTTCTCCTTATTCCGCCTCAGTTACACTATGTCGGCGATTGCTGGGCAAACACTTTCTTCACGTACGCGTACACTGTAATTACTGTATCATGCAAACTTTGGGGTTATACTCTGGTGAGACGTTCCCGGGGGGTCCTGGAGGGTTGAACCGCACAATAACCCTGGGTTGGGTGTGGGGCGGCGGTGGGGTGAGTGGACTGCTATAGCCTGTGGTGGGGTTGTGAACTGCTGAGCGTTACGGCGGGTACGAAGTCTCTCCGTCGTTTCTAGGTCCCCAGTTAAATACAATAAAATACAATGCAATACAATAAAATACTCTGCGATGCACGTGAAGTGTAGGTATCTTTGGCCCCGTGCCGCTCATATTTTCAGTTGCATTCTGTTTCAGGAATGCGTTATGTTACTACTTTGAATTTACGTTGACTAAGTAGAAGTATGTGAATACGTATGTGATCATTTGGTACACGATTTCCCATTGGCCCTAAGTTTGTTTCTTGTTCTTAACCTGGATTTGCATTTTCAAGACCTGTTCTGTTTCAATCCAGTTGAGGCGACAGACAACAAGGTCTCTCTGGCAATTCCTGACGAAGACCAGTTGCCCAGTCATCGAAGTGTTCAACAAATTAAAGCTATTCAAATTTAATACGGGATAAGCCGCACGGGTGACGTCTAACATGTCTTACACTGCATACGTTCTGACAGTAATTCCTGTTTTGGGTCACATTTCGTTACTAGTTAAGATTACAGACGTGGCCCATTTATAAGATGGATGAAAGAACTCTTCTTAGAATCACAGATTGCAAAAAAGCATCAAAACCGAAGACTAGTTGTGCAAATGTCACTTCTGTGAAACAATGCTCGATCAGTCCAAGTACATTATCTTTCGAAAAGAAGATACAAATAAATAATTACGCCTCATTAGTTTACGTTTTCGTAATGTTCCCTGATAACCGTAATACGACCACCAGGACTACCTTCTCAAATGCTTACTTCAGTTGAATTTTTGGTGGAGAGAATCCAGTATCCCGTAAGTTACACTGGACGACGAATATCCAACAGAAGCGAGAGTAACATCGTGAGAACCCCAAGAAAACGTGATGGCACTATTAATGCTTTGTGTTCGTAAACAGTTATCAAATGCTCGGTAACACCGGCAGATCATTCTCTGACGTTTCTGTTGCCCTCACGAGAATATCCTAGTTAAATGAAGGTGAGGTACTGTAGAACGTATCCGTAGTTACACTGATTTACTGAATGGCATAGCTCTTGAAATGCGGGTAAGACAATAGTCGAGAATAATAAAAAAAAAAATCTTCAGATGTGAGATTAGAGGCAAATGTATAAATATTAAGGTTAATAGTACTAATCGATATGGAATGGAGGGAACATGCGAAATCAGTATTAGGGAAAGGGACAAGCTGCCTGTCAAGTGGACACAAATCAATGGATCAGTCGCGAACGTAATTATACAACACAGTACTGAAAGTGAATTACCAATATGTCCGAGAGTCATAGGTTTTTTGAGAAACATTTTGATTCCAAAATGAAACTACATGGTTCCAGAGACCTTTCCAGGTCTCAAACACGAGTGATGTATACAAGCAGATTGATGTGGCGAATGAATACGTGGACCCAGTTCGTGATTCGAACCTCGGTCCCCTGCTCATTGAGTAGATGCGCGAACGACTACGCCTCCCTGGAACAGTGGCTTTGCACAACTGCACGGACTACCCTAGCATGCCGCCTCCTTCAATCCAAATTCCTGTTCACTCCTCAACTCACTTTGCATTCCTCATAAACCCAGTCATGAGCAGGATATCCGGGTTCGAATCCCGGTCTTGGTACAAACTTTCAGTCGTCGCTTCAGTCTGCACACGCGCGCACGCGCGCACGCGCACACGCGCGCACGCGCACACCTAAAAAAGTTTTGTCTCATCTCGCTTCCCAGAGTTCCGGGACCTGCACATTGCTCGTGAAAACCACACATTGCATGTTGTACCAGCATACAGCGAGACCTTCAGAGGTGGTGGTCCAGATTGCTGTACACACCGGTATCTCTAATACCCAGTAGCAAGTCCTCTTACATTGGTGCATGTCTGTATTCGTCGTGTCATACTATCCACAAGTTCATCAAGGCACTGTCGGTCCACATTGTCCCACGGCGATTCGGCGTAGATCCCTCAGAGTGGGTGATGGATCACGTCATCCATAACAGCACTATTCAATCTATTCCAGGTATGTTCGATAGGGTTCATGTATCGAGAACATGCTGGTCATTCTAGTCGAGCGATGTCTTTACCTGAAGGAAGTCATTCAGAAGATTTGCACCATGGGGGCACGAATTGTCGTCCATGAAGACGAATCCTCGCCAATATGCTGCCGATATGGTTACACTACCGGTCGGAGGATGGCATTCACGTATCGTACAGCCGTTACGGCGCCTTCCATGACCGCCATGCCGTACGTCGCCCGCACATAATGCCACCCCAAAACAGCAGGGAACCTCCACCTTGCTGCTCTTGCTAACAGTGTGTCTAAGGCGTTCAGCGTGACCGGATTGCCTCCAAACATGTCCGACGATTCTCTGGTTGAAGGCATATGCGACACTCATCGGTGAAGAGAACATGATGCCAATTCTGAGCGGCCCATTTATCTGCATGGTGTCGTGGTTGCAAAGATGGACCTCACCATGGACGCCGGGAGTGAAGTTGCGCATCGTGAAGCCTATTGCGCACAGTTTGAGTCTTAACACGAAAAGCTTTATTCAACATGGTGTCGTTGCTGTCAGGTTTCCTCCGAGCCATAATCCGTAGGTAGCGGTCATCCACTGCAGTAGTAGCCCTTGGGCGGCCTGAGCGATTCATGTCTGTCTGTACCTCCTACATGTCCGAACAACATCGCTTTGGTTCAATCTGAGACGTCTGGACACTTCCCTGTTGAGAGCCCTTCCTGGCACAAAGTAACAATACGGACGCGATCGAACCGCGGTATTGACCATCTAGGCATGGTTGAGCTACAGACAACACGAGCCGTGTACCTCCTTCCTGGTGGAATGACTGGAACTGATCGGCTGTCGGATCCCCTCCGTCTAATAGGCGCTGCTCATGCATGGTTGTTTACGCGTTTGGGCGGGTTTAGTGACAACATCTGCGAACAGTTAAAGAGACTGTGTCTGTGACACAATATCCACAGTCAACGTCTATCTTCCCGAGTTCTGGGAACCGGGGTGATGCAAAAGTTTTTTTGATGTGTACATTTCGATTCTCTTGCAACGAAATCTCTAATAGAAGTCCTTGAGAAATGGACAGTGATTAAAGTTACTATGCTGAAGAATATAACTTCACTAGGCAGAGTACTATCACCTTTAAAAAAATTAAAAAATACACTTGGAGCTTTGGAGCGCTGTATATGTTGCTCATCTGATACCAGGCTGTCATGTGACTTTCTTCCCTTCGCATTCCTGCATGGCTCAGTGCAGTAAATATTGCTTAACTGCATCTGTGTTTAGGTTCACGTTTCTACGTGTTCGACGCATCGGGGCCTGTGTAGACGTTGAAAGCAGATTTCTGGAATTCACTAATGGAAGAAACATATTTTAGGTATGAGTCCGCAATCATTATTTTACTCATAAAACTGTCTAGATCGCTGGATTAAAGTCTTTATTACATTTCAGCAGTAGCCTCCATCAGATAGCAACGCCGCTCCGACTAGATATAGATTTTAATTGTGATACTGAACATTGTTCCGCAGATTCAAAGTTTTTTGATATCTGATGGTGACATGGCGAATCGTCGTAATAAACAGATATTTTGTTTAGTGATCTTAGACGGTCTTATTCGTATAAAATTCTGAAATGGTCCAAGTTGCTTTTTCGCGATACTCTCTCTCTCTCTCTCTCTCTCTCTCTCTGTGTCTGTGTCTGTGTCTGTGTCTGTGTCTGTGTGTGTGTGTGTGTGTGTGTGTGTGTGTGTGTGTGTGTGTGTGTCACTATTTTTTTTTAGTCGTCGGGCTCCTGACCTTAGCAGCCCACCTAATTTTTCAACATTCGTCTGTAGCACCACATCTCAGATGCTTCGATTCTCTTCTGTTCCGGTTTTCCCACAGTCCATGTCTCAGTACCACACAATGCTGTGCTCCAGCTGTACATTCTCGGAAATTTCTTCCTCAGGCTAAGGCCTTTGTTTGATTGTAGCAGACTTCTGTTGGTCAGGAATGCCCTTTTACCAATTCTAGTTTACTTTGATGTCACCCTTGCTTCGTCCTTCTTTGGAGTGTGTTATGATCAATATCTGCTTTTTCCATAACTTGGTTAGATCAGGTTTCTCGTACGCCGGTTAGAAGTTAAGACGTAAAAATCTAACGTTTTTTTCTTCGCTCCTGAATTTTTACATCTCGTGACGTGCTCTATTTTGATAGTAATATCTAGCGTCAATGTTTACAATAGGCTTATATTTTGTCGCATCTGACTGGGTAGTAACTAAAGGATTTATTCTTTTATGGTGGGTCGGGACTAGATTTTATTGTAGATAAATGTAATTCGAGAAAAAATCCAAGACTGCAGTCGATTCCATATCCTGAGGAGGAAAACACGGCAAATGCCAAAAAGCCGATTTTCCAGAAACTTCGCTCTGTGGTCTAAATAAGAGAACACCTTTCTCGGATTATCCGTAGATACTCGACTGGTTCTGAGAAAAGGTTGTCATAGTTTTCGAGGTACTTTACGTGGCTTTTAGCATGCGATTATCTCAGCCGAAATGGTGGTGAAACGGCTAACATCGCGAACTATCCAGTTCTGCGCTCCGTGTTTGAAACCCTGTTGCTCTTTTTTTGTTTTTTCATTTATTAACCTATGTCCGTAGAAGATTACTACGCGAATGTTTTCCAATGTATATTGAAATAACATTGTCCTTATTCGTCTACTACTTGTATTTCTTATGAATGTCATTAATTTGTTGTTAATTCAGAATTATTTGAAATTTTTTCAGTGAAATTCCCGTAGCGTATCTTGATTCATAATCAATCGCAAGCGCCAGTTTTGGGAAAAGTGGTCCGTTATACGTGATTTACCGCGGCATTATTGCCAATGTGTGAAATCTTCAACAACGTTAACGACCCTTCTTTCCCGAATGAGATTCATACGAAGTAGTTTCGCTGCGATAAACGTGCCTTCACGCGCTGCCCATTGTGTTCGTAATTTCTATGCTCTCGAATGTTTCTACGATCGGTTATCATCCAAGGGAACGCGCTAAATCTTCCTGAAGAATAAAAAATAAGAATTGATACAAGGATGGAATATAAGAATGTCAGAATTTAAAAAGACCGTGACGTCTGAAAATATCACACACACACATATGTTACGTAATTAATGTGATACATACTGTGAAACACAGCTCTAATTTTACAATTAATATAACGCCCTTGTATCCCCTAATTTGGGAAGAAAAATTAGTGTAGCAACCCTCTAAGAACATAAGTAGATAAATGAAAAATACACACATAAAATAAAATGCATAAAAAATTCAGTTTTCGAAGATGGGGTGCAAAACTGAGATACCGCAAAGCTAGCCACTGTGACACAATTTCGGCTGAAATTATGACGCCCTTAATGACATTTTGTCAGACTAATACGTCTAGTTTACTGTGTGTGTGCACATGATGAAGGTTGTTGATGTGGGAAAATGACTGTTCTGAATTATTATTATTCATGAATGTAACAGCTAATGCGATTTTATGATTCAAAAGGTTTGACATGTGACTTCCATGAGCTAATTTTTCTTTGACCGAAACCGGTAGCAAATTAATACATTGTATTAATGAAGACAAGTGACGTGAGTTTCCTGAAACATAATCCACTGCTGACAATTGCCGGGAGGAAACTAATAGACTGCAAACTGTCACCGTTATTTTGTGTGAATCGTTAGAGTATCTGCGCGTAAGCGAAGACACTTGCTCCCTTATATTGAGTCTTCTCCGACTGAACGATGTTTCTGGAAGTAAGGGTTAGCCGCCCGCTGTGGCCTAGCGGTTCTAGGCACTTCATTCCGGAACTGCGCTGCTGCTACGCTCGCAGGTTCGAATCCTGCCTCGGGCATGGATGTGTGTGATGTCCTTAGGTTAGTTAGGTTTAAGTAGTTCTAAGTTCTAGGGGACTGATGACCTCAGAAGTTAAGTCTCATAGTGCTCGGAGCCATTTGTTTGAAATAAGGGCTGTGGCACCTATCGTGTTCTCCTCGTAAATAGTTTACAGTCGTTGACGAGTGACATGGACGGTTTTGCATTAAGTATCTAGGGCCTAACGTCTTGCCTGTAGTGTCGGTAATAGGTAATATGCAGAAACCTCTCTTGTGAATCAGCATTATCTGTTAGTGAAAACAGTATCACATCCACTATAGAAAATCCTGGTATTAGCGTGCACACACAGATAGAAAACCTCTGCCAGGGAGTTTACTTTAGTAATATTTATAGATTGAGGTAGAACTTAAGACTGCTTGTTCATTATCACCCAATTCATTATTATATAACATGACCTATTATGGCCGTATCCAGGATAATCCGCTGCCTTCAGCGTGGGTATCAATACTCAACTCCGTTGCAAAACTAGACAGATATCGGTGTAGGCTGCACTGAAGTGCTGCATCGATGCTGTATGAAATTCTAGGAACACTTCTGTTCTTGGGTCTTTGGGATTTCTTAAGTCTTCGGGATTTCGTGTACGAAGAGTGCAAGTTTTTTTTTCCTAACAGTTTTTACAGGTACGTGATAATTGGCATGAAAGATACCATTTTCGATATGACATTAACATTCTAATAATCCTTCTCTGATTAGTGGTATATAACATCGCAGTGCATACCTTTACATGCTTTGCTGCAAAAAAAGTCTCTGGTGACTTAAGGTTCTGTAATATTACAAAGGACACTTGTACAGGCAATGTTCCGTTACATTGCTCGCTGCGGACCAATAACGCGTTCTTCTCGTTTTCCCGACCGCGCCGCGCGCGTTATTTTCCCCTTCATTGCAGAGGAGAGTCTGAAGCAGGTGGCATAGCAGAAACCAACTTCACAAAGGAGAACCGCTGCCTTAGCGCAGTCGTTGTCTCGTATATGCATGAAAAACACGTATCGGAATACGAACATTCCTGGCTGAATTGTTTCTGTGAATTATTTGGTCAGCTAAAGAAAAATACGAGTATAATACATAATATAGCTGCATCCTCTGTAACTTGGAGTATCCTTCTGTGTTTGCATTTTGTTCTTTGCAGGATGTGCAGTTTCAAATATTATAATACTCGAAGGAAATGTTTTGGTGTCTTTATTCTTTTTTACATTTGGGTTCGCAGCCACATTAACTTCTTCAAAGAAGTCATTTTCCTACGAGGGTTTTTAAGCTTCACGTATATATCTTACATACTTTGTGATAAAGGAATTTTTCCCCTGTAAGCATTACCAAGCAACCTGATTGTAAGAACAATAACTAAACTTACAGGCGGTTCGAACAAATAACAAAATACATGGCTAAATAAATGCAAGTAAATAACGTAATTTTTGGTTTGGTGTGAGTAACCAGTGAACTCCCACCCCAGATTCTATAAATAATCTTACTGCCATGTAAAAAACAGCTTCAAACGTCTTATTACTTTATAAATGAGTTGATGTTATAAATATGACATTAAGCCTGTAAGCGGGAAAAGGTTTAGAAAAGCTAGTTTTTCACGCATCTCAGTGTTAATGACATCACGTTTCCTGAATTATGTGTCGTACAATTATATAGTAATTTTGCAGGTACATTCAGTGGTATATGTAGATGCAAAATGTGTTGCGAATGGAGCTAGTAGTGAAGAAGCAACAGGCCCGCAATTAAAACTTCATGCTTCGTGCTGAAGGTTTACTGCACGAACACTGAAAATGTAGTAGCCGATAACTTCTTTTCCTTTCATCATTTTGTCGGAAAGGGGAGGGGGGGGGGGGTGATGTCAGCGAGAATAAATTTCATAGAGATTTGATATTATGTGTGAAGTTTGTTGGAAGCGTCTAAGTCCTGTATGAATATAGTCTGGGTAATTTCCGCGACTTGAGTAACGCTGCTTCATGACGTATCCACAATTTCTAACTGTAATACTTAATATATTGTGTTTAACCTTCAGCATGTGACTATACCTCTTAATAAGTGGATTTTAAACCTTTAAATTCGATCCATTAGTACGGTGTATGAATTACTGAAAATTAAGTTTTTGTTGCCCTCGGAACCTGTTAGATAGGCAGCCTGAAAGTGGATCCTTGCAGAGAGTTAGTCGTTTACTAATATCAGTCGGCACGTGATATGACTACTGGAACAGTATCATCCCCCCTCTCCCCCGCCCCCCCCCCCCCTCTCACAAGGAGGATTGTCGATACTTCTCCGCATGAGTCCAGATTAGTATAATTTTACCATCTTGGTCGATTCGCAAGCCGTATATTGGAAGTATAGTTTGATTCTTGGTTCTGCTTGGAAGGAGGTCTCTCGGAATTTTCTAAGGCACTCCGCGATGGATAGGCCTTCATTGTAATATCTCTCCAGTTGCTGTTAGTTACGATTCAGCTAGTGAGTCTGAGTCTGTCTTCTAGGTTTCTGTGAACGTTTCACGTTAAACTACTCTACGCAGATATTCCTGGATGCTTCCCAGTTGTCAGATCCCAGTGACTGAACGCCGAACGCCTAATCAAACGGTGTTGCAACTTTTCCTCTTTTTAAATATGCCTGGAGGGAGGAGCAGATCTCTGCTGTATGCGCTGATAATCTGCAAGTCTCTCTGCACTTTGCAAGTTTCTAATCATGTTCCGTCCCAGTAAAACTGCCACCAGACTGCATGAGTGTTGCTCGTGTTTGTGTTGTTACAGGCCTGGTGGGATATAGAAAGGGGCGTGAACAGTGTCAGATGTTGGATGATCACTGTGAATGACACGGAGATGCAGTGTACTCTGAGACAGCGTTATCAGCACCTGACAGTATGAAAGGGCCCATTGTGAGTCTCCATTTGACCGGCTGATCGAATCGTACAACTCCAGATTCGTGGGGAATTCAGATGTGGCACTGACCCCATGTTGGACTGCCTGGGAACCTGATGACAGGCATATTCATCGTCAAGGTTCCGGTCGATCACGTCTAATTTTCATGAAGGATCACTGTACTGTGCCCTAGGCACGTCCTAACCCCTGCATACTCTTTCATACCAAACCAATCGTCAAAGACCTGCTGCAGCCGGAATAGGGGATTACCATCGCATGCGTAGGGTGCACAACAATGACTGCATCTGGAGTGGTGTCGTGACGGGGAAGGGTGGAATGCTGATGAATGGCGTCGCATTTTGTTCAGCATTGGAACGAAGTTCTGAATTACCGCGGATGAACGTTCGTTGGCGAATAAGAGGATCACCTGGGGAGGGGTGGGTCCCATTCTTCCAAGTACTCCTGGCGTCATAGTGTGGGGGCTATCAGGTATGACTTCAGGTCTTGACTGGTAGTGACTCAGGAACTCTGACGGCACAATGGTACGACACCGACATACTGCGTCTTCGTGTGGTACCTCTCATGTAGCAGTGTCGTGGCGCACTTCTTCAACGGAACAATGCACTTGCCCACATGGTATCTGTCTCTGTGAACTGTCTGCGTAATTTTGACATACCCTTGTGGCCAGAAGGATCCTCGGGTTTGTCCCGATAGAAGATGCGTGGGACCAGCACCTGTGTCAACTCCTTCCCAGTGCCAGTACTCAGTATATAAGGGGCCAGTAGGACAGTTTTGCACTAGCTGGTCTCAGGAGAGGATACAACATATTCATGACATCCTTATCAGCCGAATTAGTGCTTGCAGGTAGTCCAGAGAGCGGTACAACGTCATACTCGGGCTCATACTGCCAAATTTCTCGTAAATCTCGTTTGATTTTGTAATCACTTTAGTAACTTCACATTTCCTTTCAGATTGTGATGTTTGATTTCCTCCTCATTCTTTATTGAGGAAGGGGAGATGTTACTTTTACTTTTGACGATGCCTGTTCGCTAAGTACGACGCACTAAGGAGACGGCCTACACTGCGCTTGTCCGTCCTCTTTACTGCTGCTCGGTGTGGGATCCTTACCAGATGAGACTGACGGAGTACATCGAAAAAGTTCAAAGAAAGGAAGCACGTTTCGTATTATCGCGAAATATGGGGAAAGTGTCACAGAAATGATACAGGATTTGGGCTGGAGATCATTAAAAGAAAGAAGTTTTTCGTTGCGACGGAATCTTCTCACGAAATTCCAATCACCAACTTTCTCCTCCGAATGCGACAATATTTTGTTGACACCGACCTACATAGGGAGGAACGATCACCACGATAAAATAAGGGAAATCAGAGCTCGTACAGAAAGATACAGGTGTTTATTCTTTCCTCGCGCTATACGAGATTGGAATAATAGAGAATTGTGAAGGTGGTTCGAAGAACCCTCTGCCAGGCACTTAAATGCGATTTGCAGAGTTGTGTTTTCGTGGACGTTTTCTAAAAAATATCATATCTGATAGAAAAATTCCGAATGAACTGTTTTTCGAAGACGACGGCGCGGATTTACAAGTTGTGTTGAAGGATTTACGAAAGTTGAGGCACAAGGCATTAGCCGTAGCTGCACGATCTACTGCCTTCTGGATCACGTCAGTGAAGAGAGCTAGCTGCGTTGCATATGATCGCTTCTTGTGGAAATCATGTTCAGTCCTAAAGAATAATTATTAGGTCTTCAGAATGGACACTATACGCGTTTGCAAAATATAATCCATAAGTTGTTTGCTAGGTGCTTGCTTATAGCAAACACTCCGTTGTATTATTAATTGCATTATTTGTAATTTTATATCCACTGTGCAAATCCATGGTACAAGACGTATGCTTTAGCAACTAATTATTTAGTTAAAACCTCACTTTCTTAAAATGTTTTGGCAGTTCTGTCAGACGTCGGCGTGAATAGTGGTTCTGTCGTCACAAAGGCATACTCAGTTCTAATGGTGTGGCGAAAGCTGTATGTTTAGAAAGTGGCGGTTGGAAAACCTCAAAAGAAAACCTCACCGTCGCCCTTCTGTCTTCTGTGGGTATCTTAACAATTGGACTGGAAAATGTGTTTTAGAGATGTTTCTTTCTGCTGCAATGACGCCAATAGAAGTCATCAAAAGGCAGGCACTTCACGAGTACTGTGTGAAAATTTTGAGTAACAGGTAGCACATGATTTCTTTTCACGCGCATATCAAATTACCAAAAAAAAGCATCTTCTAAGGCGGAAAGGCAAGGTTTATCCATAGTTAACGTTTCCCAGTTGCTGTTACGGTATTTACTGATGCCATGAATAAGTTTCTTTTCGGCAGCTTTTTCTTTCATCTCAGACACTGAGGTTCTTCATTGGTGAAGGACGATTCGCTCCTTATCCCCCACCACTCTACTAGAGTTCTACCACGTTCCTCTTTCTCTCCCTTTTCCTCGTGCCCGTTGCTGTCGGTGCGCCCGCCTCCCCCCCCTTCCAATGTGAGTCTACCTGGCTGTAACTTCTTTGTTCTGCATTTCATGAACGAATATAAAATACTTTCACTTTTTCCTGGTATAACTGTTCCCATTACTCATGTCACAGTCCTTTGTAAGTCGTCTCATCCCATATTTCGTGTAAGACTTTTTATAATGTGTGTGTCATAATGAACAAAATGTACGAGGGACGTTGAATTAGAGATGCAATACATTTTTAACAGCCAATTTCGGTTCAAAAAAATGCAAAATTTGTTGTACGACATAGCGGAATATTCCTGCTTCAGTCCCTATAGTTCAATGAAGTTCCGTCAGGTAGCGGCAGTATACTTAGCCATCAAAAAGGCATCTGCAGTGGAGGTGCGTTCCAAGCAGAACTGTCATTGAGTCTCTTTGGCGGAAAACCAGAGATATTCATAGGCGCTTGCAGGACATCTACGGAGACCAGGTGGTGAACAAAAGCACGGTGAATCGATGCGTGAGACGTCTATCATCGCAAAAAGGTCGCGCAAACCTGTCCAATCTCCCGCTTGCTGGCCGGCCCCGCACACCTTCAGGAAACTGAAGAAATTATAACAGCGTGTTCGTCGCCACAAAAATACAAACGAATTTCCCACTCTCCATGACAACGCAAGGCCTTACAGAAGTTTGCATTCCTGAGAGGAGCTCACAAAACTTTCTCATCCACCCTACAGCCGGGATCTCCCACCTTCCGACTTCCATCTGTTGGGTCCACTGAAGACTGCACTCCGCGGGAAGCAGTACGTGGATGATGGGGAGGTCATTGATGGAGAAAGACGTTGGCTGTGACGTCGACCGGTAGAGTGGTACCATGCGGGCATACAGGCCCTCCCAGTAAAGTAGCGTAAGGCTGTCGCAATGAACGGAGATTATGTTGAAAAACAGTGTTTTGTAGTCATAAGAGTGGGAAATAATATAGTGTATTGGAATCCTGAATAAAACCTACCTGCTTTCAGAAAAAATTGTTGCATTACTTATTGAACGCTCCTCGTAAGGTATTCTGAATGCGTGGTCTCACGGAAGGGAGGACGTCCTGGCTCTAATCTTGCCAGAATAAATTAATAAAATAAATTCTGTGAAGAAAACGGATGGTATCGCTTTAGTCCCATAAGATGAATCCAGTGAGATCTTTGCTTCTACTACCTCGTCTATATCCCAATCATTTGAGATCTTTTACCTCGTCGAAATCTCATTCATTTGAGATAGTAGCTATTCGAGATGAGCTAAACCGAAAGCATTTACTCGAGATTTTCTCTAAATTGTTTTAGAAACTGCGAGAAAGTGCTGCTGGCAATATTAGGACTGTGGAATGAAATGGTGGTTCCGAATACTATTTCAGGGAGTACCATTTTGCCGTTATGTTCTTCGACGAGTTGCTGTGAGTAAAATGTGCGTAGACCAGTGTTGTTGGGTTACAGTGATAAGACACTTTCACAGAATGTCGTAATATGCACGCGATGTCATTGATCGTCAATTTACAGCTTAAACGTCACTTCAGCGTTATACTGATTTATATACTCGTAGCATTGATCAGTGTTAATGTAAGTACTTGTAAATTAAAAACCATGTCGCCGTATATGTCATTTGGATCTATATTTGATGGCTGATAATATAGGCGTGCATCAAGTGCTTATTTGTTTCGCAGACCGCTCGTGAGTCATATACAATGTACTGGGTACCAGTAAAACTGACTGACTTGCCTCGTAGCATTTCATTGGGGCAGAACTGTAGAGGCAATGCACATTTTTTTGCATGTATAAACCTCTGATTCTATCTCGCCCTGTTTTACACTGGTTGCATATGAAGATCTGACCTTTTAAATATAGCAGGCATGCGAACTGGTTTACTTGCTTGCGATTACTCGTTCAGATCGCAATAAGCCCTGGTGATTATGTGTGCCATTTGATATCATCCTGTAACCGGTATTCGAAAAATAACGTTTTGAGGTAGAAGCGCGTATCCATTTAATGAGTATTTTGATAAATGCTTTTTTAGAAAACAAAGGGCCGACCATCTTTGTGAAGTTCTGGCAGCATTATTTGCTTAATATACGGTATGGACCAAAGCACGTCAAACTGAAATTGCAAGGTGGTCACTAGGATCAATACTAAATACAAACTACTGACTTCAGATATTAAAATATTGTGTTCATGTTAGTTCAAGTAAGTAGTCGACTGTATTTCCCCAACATAAATAGTGCGAGAACTATTACTGTATCTCATACATTTTCTGTCATTTGACAGAGTAAATATTGGGTGTGTTTCGTTACGTGTTTCGAATAGGGTGGTGCGTATATCCGTGACTACGAGGGTTACTCTTTAAGACAGTGGAGTTTCTCGCTTCGAAATACATGTATAAAACATTTTTGGTTTGCTTGTCTCGCTATTTTCTGTTCGATATGCTGTAGTGCATACTGTACAAAATGTGAAAGCTTATTGATGAAGTCAGTGGAGGATATCGTCGAAAGCTCAAGATATTAACCAGATTTGGCGCGCTAAATAAACCGAGAGTGTTTTATACGAGAATTTCACTTAGCTGCCACAGTCCAGAAAATTTCACTTGTGGAACTTTAATATGCTGTATTGGTCCTTTTGACCACTGATTACGTAATTAATGCCGAATGATGATGAGTGGGTTTCCTGTTTCGAATTGCTGAAGTCTTTAAAATATCTGATCGTGATGAAATTTTCTTCATGCTGTTTCTGCCTGGTGGTTGTGTGTAGTTGACCAGTGTTGAAAATCGTTGACACGGGCGTGTGACAAGAGAAACTGACATAAAAACTATTGTAGCGTAAAGAACAAAATTCTTGCTTTCATCTGGTAAAGGCATAAGAATCCTAATAAAATGTTCATAGAGATGTTTTGGTAATAGTTCTGGAGATGCAACGAAAGTATTACGCACGTAAGGGAAGGTTTTCATGCGAAGAAATAAGTGTTGATGTACTTGATTGCAAGAGAGAATTCTTCAAAATCGGATGGATTTGCTGATGTTTTTGTACGGTAGTTTCTTTGCATACCACAGTGTCGTATCTTGCTATGTTCTGGGCATGGTGAAGCGAGTTACTGAATTGCGCTCAAATGAGAGCTAAGCAAGAGGGCATTGTGAGCGGTGTATTGCTTCTAGGGACGTTTTACAACCAATTCGTTACGATATTTGGTATCGACAACAACATCTAAAGTAATATCGACACGAAAGTATGGACTTCTTTTTTATGTATTAAGCCATTGTTTGACACGGACTTATTTACGCAGAGTACAAGGCTAAATATGAAATTCACGCTTTGTGTCCGTGAACTAACTCCAGTATAAAATCAAATACGAACATATGCAGTAAACGAAAAGAATCCACACACATATGTAGGCCTTGTCGTAAAAATAATGCTAAACACATCCGCCCCTTTACTATAAACAAAACTGTTTCTCTGGTGAAAAGTCATGTCTACTTGAACCAGTCTCTTTCTCATACGCTGCTTAGAAATATAACTTTCCTCTGAGTTAGCCCGATAGCTAATACTCATGCCGGGTGACTAGTTCGAGTTTTGTAGGAAACTTTCGAAATTTAGTGTAGTTGCCATGTTAACTAACGTATTCTTGCCTGTTTGTGTAATCCAAGGCAGTGGGTACATCCTTGACATTTCTGACACACCTGGCTCAAATCTTATATGTTCATTATATACTACACATGGTACGCAGCTTTTAATACATCACTTGTTTCCAGTCTTTTCATACAATTTAATTCACATGAAACTAGTAGCAAAAAGTTATTCTCACCTCAATCATTCGATACCTTCGATTCCAATATTAGGATATTTATTAAGATACTACGAAATTACCTAGCCCTAATTCCACCATCGTAGTTAAAGGCCATGTTGATTGCGATTAATACAGAAACCGTGAAAAATTACGCATTGTGTAGTCCCTGTAATAAAACAGAATTGATATTCCTAACTTATGCTATAAAGGGCCCAAAACATACCGAGGCAAGGGCGTCTGTCACGGTCCGCGCGGCTTCCCCCGTCGGAGGTTCGAATCCTTCCTCGGGGATGGGCGTGTCGTTCTTAGCGTAAGTTAGTTAGATTAAGTAGTGCGTAAGCATAGGGATCGATGACCTCAGCAGTTTGGTCCCATAAGACCTTACCACAAATTTCCAGGGAGTCTGGATATCTACGACTTTTGATACAGAAACACAGCTCGTGAGATCTAAAGACTTAATCGAAATACTCAGGATTTACGTTTTTGCGGGCCCACGTTGTGATACAAGTCGTGTAATCACATTGAAAAATAATATGAATCCAAGTGCGCTGCTTCAATTGAATTTCTGTATCGCAGTAGGCCTATTTCGGCTATAATAAAGTATTTGTATGGAGTGTGGCCATGTATGGAAGTGAAACATGGACGATAAATAGTTTAGACAAGAAGAGAATAGAAGCTTTCGAAATATGGTTCTACAGAAGAATTCTGAAAATTAGATGGGTAGATCACATAACTGATGAGGAGGTATTGAATAGAATTGGGGAGGAGTTTGTGGCACAACTTGACTAGAAGAAGGGATCGGTTGGTAGGACATGTTTTGAGGCATCGAGGGATCACCAATTTAGTATTGGAGGGCAGTGTGGAGGGTAAAAATCGTAGAGGGAGACCAATAGATGAATACACTAAGGAGATTCAGAAGGATGTAGGCTGCAGTAGGTACTGGGAGATGAAGAAGCTTGCACAGGATAGAGTAGCATGGAGAGCTGCATCAAACCAGTCTCAGGACTGAAGACCACAACAACAACATCAAGCTATATACGAATAATACCTAGAATTTTATCATTATTTGCTTAACACTCTTTATTTCCATGTTATGGCTATATGGTGTGTGTGTGTGTGTGTGTGTGTGTGTGTGTGTGTGTGTGTGTGTGTGTGTGTGTGAGCGCGCGTACATAAATATTTACGTCTAGTTATTCTTGACTTTAATTTCACATCAGTGGATACTGTCACTTATTAACCTGTCACAAATTCGGTAAAATAAAACAGTGATAGACAGTAATTTACAGTACCCACCTATATGAAACGGAAGTCAAGAATAACTAGGCGTAAGTACCTGTAGCCATAACACGTAAATACAAAAAATTAAACAAATAATGAAATTCTATGTATTATTCGCGGATAGCTTCACAATGGCAATTACAGCCGAAATAGGCCTATTGCAGTGAAGATACTAAATTGAAGCAGCGGACTTGGATTCATATTTATAATGTCATTACAAGAAATACCAAGGCCATGCGTGTAACTCTCGTCCGTGACAGTGATGTGAAGAGATGGAATGTTGGGCAATAAACTGACAAAGGATGGAGATTTTCGTACACACGACTAACGGCCTTTGATTGTCTCATATTTTTCTTATTTTAGGATAAGAACACAAGGACCACCACTTCCTCAGCTTTTTTAAATTTCATTTTGACGCTGTACCCGGGAGAGTATTCAGAAGTGCTGCTTTCACCAGTATTGCGAGGCACTTATACATGATGAGCTCCATAAAATGCAGATGAGCACTGTGGATTATCTGTTTAGCGAGTCTGCTTGTTTCTTAAGCTAGGATTTAATGTAACGACAGTGCATTCTTCAATAATTAAAAATGTTGTTTCTGTGCGGAGAGAGAGAACTGATGGCAGACTGAATCTTTGCGTCAGATCGTGAGGTGTGGTTTCACAGCTCATCGGGTCCCTAAAGGCATGAAGAGAAGCTTTTGAAATGCGTTGCTATAGAAGAATGTTGAAGATTATGTTCTATGTACTGACTTGGCAGAAAATCCTAAGAAATTTTGGTCTTATGTCAAAGCGGTAGGTCGATCAAAACAAAATGTCGAGACACTCTGTGACCAAAATGGTACTGAAACAGAGGATGACAGACTAAAGGCCGAAATACTAAATGTCTTTTTCCAAAGCTGTTTCACAGAGGAAGACTACGCTGTAGTTCCTTCTCCCATTTTGTCGCACAGATGACGAAATCGTAGATATCGAAATAGACGACAGAGGGATAGAGAAACAATTAAAATAGCTCAAAAGAGGAAAGGCCGCTGGACCTGATGGGATACCAGTTCCATTTTACACAGAGTACGCGAAGGAACGTGCCTCCCTTCTTGCAGCGGTGTACCGTAGGTCCCTAGAAGAGCGTAGCGTTCCAAAGGATTGGAAAAGGGCACTGGTCATCCCCGTTTTCAAGAAGGGACGTCGCACATATGTGCAGAACTATAGACCTATATCTCTATCGTCGATCAGTTGTAGAATGTAGGAACACGTATTATGTTCGAGTATAATGACTTTACTGGGGACTAGAAATCTTCTCTGTAGGAATCAGCATGGGTTTCGAAAAAGACGATCGTGTGAAACCCAGCTCACGCTATTCGTCCACGAGACTCAAAGGGCCATAGACACGGGTTCCCAGGTAGATGTCGTGTTTCTTGACTTCCACAAGGCGTTCGATACAGTTCCCCACCGTCGTTTAATGAACAAAGTAAGAGCATATGGACTATCAGACCAATTGCGTGATTGGATTGAAGAGTTCCTAGATAACAGAACGCAGCATGTCATTCTCAATGGAGAGAAGTCTTCCGAAGTAAGAGTGATTTCAGGTGTGCCGCAGGGGAGTGTCGTAGGACCGTTGCTATTCACAATATACACGAATGACCTTGTGGATGACATCGGAAGTTCACTGAGGGCTTTTGCGGATGTTGCTGTACTATATCGAGAGGTTGTAACAATGGAAAATTGTACTGAAATGCAGGCTGATCTGCAACGAATTGACGCATGGTGCAGGGAATGGCAATTGAATCTCAGTGTAGACAAGTGCAATGCGCTGCGAATACATAGAAAGAAAGATCCTTTATCATTTAGCTACAATATAGCAGGTCAGCAACTGGAAGCAGTAAATTCCGTGAATTATCTGGGAGTATGTATTAGGAGTGATTTAAAATGGAATGATCATATAAAGCTGATCGTCGGTAAAGCGCATGCCAGACTGAGATTCATTGGAAGAATCCTAAGGAAATGCAATCCGAAAACAAAGGAAGTAGGTTACAGTATACTTGTTCGCCCACAGCTTGAATATTGCTCACCACTGTGGGATCCATACCAGATAGGGTTGATAGAAGAGATACAGAAGATCCAACGGAGAGCAGCGCGCTTCGTTATAGGAACATTTAGTAATCGGGAAAGCGTTACGGAGATGATAAACTCCAGTGGAAGACTCTGCAGGAGAGACGCTCAGTAGCTCGGTACAGACTTCTGTTGAAGTTTAGAGAACATACCTGGACCGAGGAGTCAAGCAGTATATTGCTCCCTCCTACGTATATCTCGCGAAGTGACCACGAGGATAAAATCAGAGAGATTAGAGCCCACACAGACGCATACCGACAATCTTTCTTTCCACGAACAATAAGAGACTGGAATAGAAGGGAGAACCGATGGAGGTACTCAAAGTACCCTCCGCCACACAGGTGGCTTGTGGAGTATGGATGTGGATGTATATGTGGGCAGATCGAATAACTAATAAGAAAGTTCTGAGTCTTGAAGGGAAAAAGAAATGTATAATACGATTAAAAGAAAGGTTTTGTTGATAAATCGTGTCCTGAGGCATCACGGAATCAATTTGGTAATGGAGTGAAATGTGAGGGTAAGAACTGTAAATGGAGACCAATGCTAGAATACAGTAAAAAAAGGTCTAATAAATGTAGGTAGCAATAGTTACGCAGAGTTGCCTACTCAGGATAGGCAAGCGTGAAGAGCCGCGTCGTACCAACCTTTGGACTGAAGACCACGACGACAGAATGCACGCCACATGCCGCGATGACCAACGCTCAATAATAGGCCCGAGTAGACTCAAATTATATTGTTTTCCATAGGTTTAATGTATCGCGTGTGTACGACTCGTGGGAGTGCAGTCAGTATTTGAAATATTACTTGAGTGTTATTAGTAAAATTAAATGTTCAAACGTTCGAAGTGTGTGAATTCCTAAGGGACCAAACTTCTGAGGTCATCTGTCCCTATACCTAAACTAATACGCTAAGAACACACACACACACACACACACACACACACACACACACACACACACACACACACACACACACACACACACACACGAGACTCGAACCTTCGGCGGGAGGGGCCGCGCAATCCGTGACATGGCGCTTCTAACCACGCGACCACTCCACGCGGCTTAGATGTTCTTAATCGAAGAAAGATCGGGGCATGTGAGTAATGTTTCAAGTGCTCCATTTTTGAGGCTCCTAGGCTGATGGGAAAAATCACAACACAGAGAGATAACTGACGTAGAATGAAATTTCAGAAATACATTGGTTTAGGTAAAGCATTCAGTGATTAGCGTTGCAAGTTTAGAGGTTAATGTAAGTGCGAGAAAAACCACTTCAAATGTAACATTTTGCTACATTAATTATCGGTGTAACCGCCAGAATGTTGAACGAAAGAATGCAAACGTGCATGCATTGTATCGTAGAGATGCCGGATTGCAGCTCACGGGATGGAGTTCCATGCCTCTTGCACTTGGCCGGTCGATTCAGAGGCGATTAATGCTGGTTGTGGATGACGCTGGAGTTGTTGTCCGATAATATCCCATATGTGCTCGATTGGAGAAACATCTGGTGGAGGAGCATGCGAAGACATGTCGAGTATGTTGGGTAGCAACAGCGGTATGTGGGCGAGCGTTATCCTGTTGGAATGCTGTCCATGAACGGCAGCACAACAGGTCGAATCAGCAGATTGACGTGCAAATTTGCGGTCAGATTGCACGGGACGACGACGAGAATGCTGCTCCTGTCATACGAAATGGCACCCCAGACAATAACTCCAGGTATAGCTGAGTGTGTCTAGGCAGCAGATAGCTTGGTTACGGGCGCTCACTGGGCCGCCTTTTAAACACAGCCACCACTGGCCCTGAGGCAGAACTGGCTTTCATCGGAAAACACAACAGACCTCCACTCCGCCCTCCAGTGGGCTTTTGCTCGACGTCACTGAAGTCGAAACGGCGGTGGTTGTGAACAGTGGAATGTACGCTGCAAGGTGTCTGAGTCGGTGCTTGCCTTGAAGTAACCACGTCACAGTTTCTCGTGTCTGTGTTGTACCAACTGCTGTTGAAATTGCTGCTGCAGACGCAGTACGATGCGCCACACCAATACGCCGAGCAGGACGGTCTTCCCTCTCGGTAGTGACACGTGGCCGTCTTGAGCCTGGCGTTCTTGCGACCGTACATTTTCCTGTCCACCGCTGCTAGTAATCATGTACAGTGGCTACATTCCTGCGAAGTCTTTTTGCAGTGTCGCCGAAAGAACATCCAGCATCTCGTAGGACTATTACACGACCTCTTTCAAATTCAATGAGATGTTGATAATGGCATCTTGTTGTCTTAAAAGCATTCTTAACTAACAGCAACTCACGACGTCCTGTCTCAAAGATGACTAACGCTCACCAACGGTACAGCGCTTATTTAAAGCAAACCTGGTTTACAAAAAAAAAAAAAAAGCTCTGAGCACTGTGGGACTTGACATCTGAGGTCATCAATCCCCTGGAACTTAGACCTACTTAAACCTAACTAACCTAAGGACATCACGCACATCCATGCCCGAGGCAGGATCCGAACCTGCGACCGTAGCAGTCGCGCAGTTCCAGACTGAAGCGCCTAGAACATGATTTGCAACCTCATAGTGACGCTACTAGCGCCACTCATATGCGATTGGCGCGAACTTTGAATAGAAGTCATCTTTAAGATTTAGAAACATACTTACACACTTCCATGTATCTCACGCAACTCATCCTTGGTGTTGACATTTTTTCCCGGCTGTATATTTACTAAGATTTACTTCCATGTTTCGGTTAAATTGTGTAAGACAGTGGAGACTAGTTTGCTTCATTTTTCCTCAAGTTCTACCGCCATATTACTTCCATTGACCCAATTTCGAACAATACTATTTTGATGCTATAAGATCAGGACTATAAAGGTTTTTTTTTTAAAAAAAAAGTGAAGTTAACAGAAGACACGGTCAATGGCGGATTATTGTTTTCAACGTCCTTGCTCTCGTAATAGCGCCATAGCTGCTGCGCACGTCGCATATGTACCACCGGAGCCTCCCATAAACCTGATACCGGCGGAGAGTGTGTGCATATACTGCAGTTTCCTTTTACTGCTCCCAAGAGAATCGTGAAGTTAAGATGGATTACTACATGCAGAAGTAGTCTCTCTTCCTGAGCTTTATCGGTGAGCGGAAAGGAAAATCAGAATTTAGTTCAGAGGAGAGTACCCTTGTGATCTGCAAGGTATAGATGTAAGTGCGGATGTGAAAGTATTTGATTGCAGTTGCCTGTTGTACTGCTACCTAATGGGTGTCGATGGATATTACAACCTGTTACGTATAATATGACGAAGCTGTGACTCACTTGATTGACCGTATTTCAGTGAAACGTGAGTAGAGTTAAAAGTAGCTTTTAAGTTAGAAACAATAGGATGACAATTTAGTGTGCTGTAACGTTATGTGCCGGATATCCTGAGGTTCTTCTTGGTAACCGACAGTCTAAATCCGCGTAGAAATCCATTTATCTACATAGTCTGAACCACTAGTGAAAACATATTCATTCGGCTTAAGTTTCTTCATTGATTCAGACTTAAAGAACGTGAAAAGACAACCATTTAACGGGAGACTAATACAGGCGAATGTTTTTTCGTGTAGGAACCGAAGATACAGAGAAAAGTAATGTAAGGCGGTAGTGGGGTGAAACCGGGTACTGTGTTTCTGATGTCACTATTTGGTGGAGAGATACAGAGTTACACTTCTCAAGTCAGGAAGAGTGAGACCATATTGGTGTGCTATTGCTAATCATTTCACCGCGTGTATGAAAGTAAGTTTGTTTCTCAGTATCAAATAACCACGGTTGTATAGTTCTTAAACTGCGATTATGTCATAGCCATTACAGTTACAAAAACTCTATTTAGGCAGTAGTGTTACATGATTAGTGTGTGTTTATACATTAATAAACAATATCAATTAGATTCAACAATGGCGTGCTTGGGTTTCATTTTATTAACGTTTGCACACGGTGTTTGCCTCATGTAGTATTGCGCTACAAACTTTTTTCGTCTTTTTTTTTTAAGACAATTAGACAATCATGTGGCGAAGAGAGCATGGAAGGGCCAATAGACGAAGTGTTATCGGGTAAAATGGGTTACTTGAAAGTTGGCTCTGAGCACTATGGGACTTAACTTCTAAGGTCATCAGTCCCCTAGAACTTAGAACTGCTTAAACCTAACTAACCTAAGGATATCACACACATCCATGCCCGAGGCAGGATTCGAACCTGAGACCGTAGCAGTCGCGACTTGAAAGTTGCAAGAACCTTGAATGTTCCACGAAGTACCGTTTCAGAAAAACAAGGAAGAGAATTAATGGACCATATATCAATGCTAGAGAAAAGGCTTTTTGGTTTAACTTTGAAAGATATCCGAAGATTAGCATACGATCTTGCAACCAAAAAAATTTGGAGCATAAATTAAACAATGAAACGAAGACGGCTGGAACGGACTGGTTCTACTGTTCTCTAAACAGACGTAAGGACAAACTTTCTTTTAAGATTTCCAGAAAATAGTTAAATGTCAAAAGTCTTGCATTTCAATAAAGTAAGTTAACAATTTGTTTGATTTCTTAGAATATGTGTATGAGAAGCATAAATTTTGTCCTTGCGATATATGCAATGTCGATTAAACGGGAATAACCACTGTTCCTAAAAGGCCTTTGGAAGCTGTTGCTATACGAGGGAAAGTATAGCTTCAATCACTGGTCTCGGCTGAGCATGGTACTTTAGTTACCACTGAAATGTGAGCGCAGTCGGCAACTTTATGAAAACGCCTTGGTCATTGATGAAGCACCATCAGGTACCTTTGCTCAGCATCATCCTTCTGGATGGCTGCAAACTTATTGTGTACTGGTTTCAAAAGTGTATTTCGTTTTCTAAACCATCTGCAAATAAACCAGTTCTCTTGATTTCGGACGGGCATATGTGACACACGAAGAGCCTCGACATGATCAGCTTGGCGCGAGAAAACAATATTACTTCGTTGTGGTTGCCATTACTTTGTTCCCACAGAATGCAGCAACACATCCTGGAAGGTCTGTGACCGTTCATCAGGTATCCGTCGTATGGTTCTGCTTTCCTCAGAGCAGCAGGAATGTAAACTGCGGTGAATGGGTTCAGGAAAGTAGGAATTTATCCACTCAACAGAAATATTTTTCCAGATCACTTGTGTGCCCTTTCTGTGACCAAAGATAGACGTGGTCCGTCAGAGATAGCTACTGTTCCAGAAGAGAGTATATCTGTAGAGGAAAACCTCGCTCTAGAAGAGAACCCACCTTCACAGGCAAATTTCATTCCATGCTGCAGCAGAAAATCTTCCACCGCAAACAAAGAATAAACCTGAAACTCTAGTTTTTGGAAACCAAGAATGTTGAATCGTTTATGAATGAGCCCTGCTGCTCTAAAAGTTTGGAACCCCAAGTTTTTGGGAGTGACACTGTGGCTACACTGTCGGTGTTTGTTATATTGCCACCAGGTCGAGTTGCAAATGGCAATAGAAGGGGATAAACTATCATTTTATCATCACCATGTAAAACTGAATTGGAATGTCATATAAAGGGAAAAAGTATTCAATGCTGAAAATGCCTTTGCTGGCCCACGAAAGCTACATTGGAGCAGGTGATGAGAAATGTTACTTTGAATATGAATTTTTTGAATAATAGTGTTAGTTAAATTACATTTTAATAAACATTTCTGCCGCTTTTCCACTGAAAATATTTTATCTGTATTCCCGAAAAGTTAGTATATATACCCAATTTTACCCTACCAGTGGGGTAAAACAGGATGATTTGACTTGTTCTATAAAAGAAACTCCCATTAAAAAAGTATCGAAGCTATGAGTTTTCAATTAATATATTCTACCCAGTTAAACAATGATTATTTTTACTAAATCTGACAGTCTCTAGGTTAAGTAGTTTAGCTCCAAAGAGCCTTGTAGTATCACCTATCCGAGCTTCCTCTCTTTCTCCTAACCGCTATATTAATCTCTTGTGATTAAATTGTTTGACAATTATAGACAATTCAGTAATCATTTTTTTTCATGCCCATTCGTATTTGACTTGGAAGATGATATGACCTAGGACGACTAATTGCTATTATACGTTCAGTCCGCAGCTCGCTTATTCGGAGAATTTGGCTTCACCACTCTTCTTCTTCTTCTTCTTCTTCTTCTTCTTCTCGGAACTTTGAATTACTTAGTGAGGACAAAGTTTTCACCACACAGAAAGAGACGAAAATCATTATTAACGCAGAGGACATTCTTTTAAGTTCTTGTCTGGTACGCTGTCCGTTAGTGCTTTACCAAAATACTGCCTAATTATGTTGATAAACGGTAGTTTTTCTGTTTGAAAGGATTAAGTGAAAAAGAGTTTATTTTATTTAAAAATGAAACGTTCACTCTGCAACAGAATGAGATTCTTTTAACTTCATCTCTTGTTAAAATTGTTTTCCTGATCAGGACTTCAATCAGGAAACTTGCTTTTCGCGGACAGTGCTCTAACTGTATAACCTATCCGTGTACAACTTGCGACCTTAGTTCGTAGAATTAGTACTCTGTGACTCGCTCTACTACTTTCTGAACTTTACAGAATCTCTCCAGCCTAGATGGCTGGGCTAAATGGCTAGTAGAAAAGGTATTAGGTTTAGATGGTATTCAGTCTGAGAAGACGTATCGTTAGCCGTGCCTAGACAGCTCATCCCTAAAAGCACTGGTCGCGAAATGTAAGGTTCCGGGTTGATGTCCTCGTCATGTACTCAGCTTCAATCCGCAAGGGATTTTGGCTTTAGTTCAGCAGTCCAAAGGCTTATAGGCAAATGTGAAGAGTGCAACATACACTGCATGTGGAACGGTTGCTGTAAGACGTAAATCTGTCAGTGCTTCATATGAGGCACTGATATAACTTCGCAGAAACTAATCGAAATCTTTAGTTTATCCTGCAAGAGATACAAACACATCAGAGATGAGAGGAAAATGGATGTCGACGAACTAGATACGCCCAGTTACTATAATTTTTTCATTGTGCTAACTGCTGAAAACAGGGAAATATGTTAAGACAATGTGTTCGATGCATAATCGACCATGCTCCGAATTTGCAAAGGAAGGGTTTTCTTAGTGCGTTTTGAAGCGGAACTACTTCGAAAATGTATCGAATAGCGAGCGCGAATGTATGGCATACAGGCAAATTACCCAATTTTTTAATTAGCAACGTGTTGCTGCCCATCCTACATAGACGACCAGATATTCTAGCACTAAGATCTGCTGGCGGCATGTGCCACTTCATTGCATTTTTACGAATATTGATTTATATTTTATGACCCTCTAATTCCCATGCCGTTGTTCGCACTTGGTGCCTATTTGTTTCGTCATAATGCTACTTGACATTTGACACCAGTTTTCGCAAGAGTGTTCAGCGTCTTACATCATCCACTTTTAAATGTTGTTCTTGGGTAATTCAGTGATAACGCTCCGTTTGTCAGCAGGTCTCTACGTATAAATTGTGAAGTATTACTCGCCGGTGTGAAATTAACGTACAGAAACAGCGCGTCTTTGGGCAGAATACGTATCTTGTGCTTATTTGTATGAACTGCAGTGTTCCAAGATCAACGACAAAGCTGCACTAAAAATGTAACTCCAGTAGCTTAGTTTGCGAAGCACACCCAAATCCATAGCTTTTGGTAACCATGAATGAAGTGTAGTAGAGGTGACTAAAATACCGTACTACAAAAGGTAATTTAGGCAATGCAGTGCATCTCCAGACTGATAGACACACTACATACTACTGATGCCAGCCGATCAAGTTTCAGGATGTATAGTAGAGTTAAAAAATGCTTTATTCTTGGTTACAAATTAGCAGGAAAGATTATTCGGCTTGTAGCTATAAAACCTAGTGTACATACTACGTATCTAACAAAAACTTTTTGTTCGTTTGTGAGGTAACGTAGCATCCGGAAAACATTTCTGACGTAACTACCACTGCTCTGAACACTTGGGCTGCTGAAATAGGAAGAACGTGTAGACCATATTAGTTGTTTTTGGGAAAGTTTCCTCTGCTTTTCTTCCACATGGATGTGTTCTAAAGGAAAGAACTTCACTTGTTTCTGTCTTGAAACATGTTCCCTTACTAATTCACTTGAATCCTATGACAAGTGTGATAGTCGCAAAAACCGAGTGATACAGCACAGTGGTCGAGGCACTGCACTGCACTGCACTGCACTGCACTGCACTGAACTGAACTGGCAGACGGCAGGAGTGGGTTCAAAACCCCGTCGGCCTGTCCAGATTTAGGTTTTCCGTGGCATCCTTAAATTAGTTGTGGTGAATAATGGGATGGGTGCTTTCAAACCACGCGGACGATTTACTTCCACATCGTTGTGGTACTTGTGTTAGAGCTCCGTCTCCTATGAGCCCGTCATCGATGGGATACTGCAGTCAAATCCTTAGTCAGTAGCAACTACTCCTACGATGCCTAAACCTCGATGTTACTGGAAAACACAGACCAAGTAAGTGGCAAGAAGAGGGCGGGGGAGAGGGGAGCAGTTCGAAAACCGATGTGCTTGCTTTACTGGGCTCGTGATTCATTGAGAGGTACGACGACACAATCCAAAAAAAGACTGGAATAAAATGCGATTATTAGCAATAAAAAATTTCACAATTGGCAATAAAATTTTACGCGAAAATATAGCTGTTTTTTATACCTACATCTCTGCTCACCACACGGAGGCTACATCATGCAATACTGCCAAACCCCTCCGTATGATCAACATACGTACTCTCACTGTTATTACGCGAGATATGTGAGGGTCATAGGAAGTAATATTTTGCATTATAGGTAAAATATTTGCAGTGTTTAAAGATAGTTTCTTCTACGGCCTGTGAAAAATAACTGTATTTCCGTTGAATAGATGTGAAATAACTTATATATAGCAGAAAATTTTACTGCTTCAGATAGTTAGAACTCTTTGAATACTGTGATACATGAATTAAATAGAATTCTCTTCATTTTTGACACACTGTCTTTTTTATGACACAATCATAACCGGTTCCGGCCCACAGTGGCCATCTTCAGATGCTGGTCAGACAGCGCCTGAACGTTTCTTTGCCAAATTCCGCTCGTAGCCTCTTAAGACAGGCATTAAGGGACAAAACCGCTTATGATTGTCATTAAAAGTGATTTGTGCCAGAAATAAATAAAACTTCATAACGACTGTCGCCGATCTTCTTAAACGGAATGTCGGTTTTTATATGAATTAAAGATTCTTGGTCCAAAGTTAACCCATGAAACGTGACACTTAAAACCTTTCGATAAATCCCTCCGCGGTGACTTTCCGTTATCCGAAGCAACGCGTTCAAGTGGAGTTGTTCAGGGGCTTAAGAATAATAACTGAACGACGAGAATGTCATACACAGCTGTTCAGCGGAAACATGCTTATTTGCTACACAGACATCAGAAACGAATATGTGAAAATACTGCAGATATTTTACGTAGAAAGCAACGTATTACCTCCTCCCACATAAATCTTGGGAAATAATCTTGATAGCAAAATTGGAGATCATACGGAGGGATCTGACAGTAGTGCATGAAGTACCTTCTACCACACACTGTAATGTGGTCTGGCGAGTAGAGATGGAAATTTAAATAACAGCTGGATCTTACGTAAAATTATAGACAAAATGTAAAATTTTTAATGTTAATAATCTCATTTTTCTTCCAGTCCTCGTGACAAAATTAGTGCAGTTCAATAAACAAGAAACACTGAAAAGGCGGATGCGTTTGCAATGAATTGAGCAAAAGCAGCCTCGGTAAAGAGAGGAAGGAGGACAAAAGTAAAAAAAAAGTTATATAGTTGCTACCATGGACGCAGAAAGCGACTGCGACTGTAAACTCTTTCTAATGAGATGTCGACAGTGGTCGGAGTAGTTGTACAATCTTGATGATAAATTCTATGTTAATATTTTATGGCCCACCGCAAAAACAACCTCTTAATTTAAAGATTAATGGAGAATGAAGAACTGACGTTAGCGAATCATAGGTATTCTAGCAAACGTTGTGCCATTCCTGAGAGATCAATATACCAGCTCAGATGCTGGAAATCGTCTCGCAGCTCGTACGTAGCGTCCCTTATTAGGTTTCTAGCAACATTTAGAAGTAACTTAAAGGCTGCAGTGCGGCTACGATTGATGTTATTCCATCCGATGTTAGTAATCAGATTTTGTCATATCTCTTTGTTTATTAAATTGGATGTCTGTATTAGAGGCTCACTGGCATAAAATATAAAACAACCAGAATTGAAAGAAAACAGAGTAACAGTACATGGAAATATCAACTTCCCAAGTTATAACTACACACAAAATAGTAATAACAATTTACAGTTTAGAATTTACTTAATTGTACAAATTTTAATAATGGACCAGGAAAGAGGAAGATGTCAGTCATCCGCTAATGATAGGATAAATCCTGGTTTCATTTGTATTGATTTGGCGAAACAGTGGAAATCATACATCAGGCATACTGTAAGTGATGAAAAATCAGTATCGTCGTCACACTAAAAAATTTAGTACTCAGTGCGTTTTAATGTCTAACGTTGCAGGCGAATAGGTCTAATACATGAAAAATGTTATCGGTAATTTCATCATTTCAGTGAATTACACATTCTTAAACACAATTAAATTGACCAAAAGTGATTCCTAGAGGAGAAGGGAGTAATTTTCCAGGAGAAAAGCTGTCAACCACGGGATTAAATCCTGCAGATTGTTACCCAGAGCCTTGTACTCTTAAGGAATGCATTGGAAATGCATGCTGTAGGATGATACAATTATTCGGGTCACTAATTAGCATCCATGTCCGTTTTTGAAAGCCAGTATAAAAACCATTCACCGTTCCTTACTAGCAGTGGGATATTAAAAGATGTGCTAGCATCTGCGGCCACTGAAAATCATCTCAAATTCAACTATTAGTTAAATGATATCTGAATAAAAAAAGTCGCGTCAGTTCTATACTATTCACCAACATTATTATATTCTTACAAATACAGAAATGGTGCGTTTACTATTCTATTCACGCCCGTGCAGTCAGAGTAGAAATGAGTTGTTCGTTTATCGATTTTGAGGATAAAAAAAAATTATCTCCGACAAGCATCAGCCAAACAGTACTCAGTTGACTTACCTAATAGACTGAAAGAGCAAAAAATATACTAAAAAACTTAAGCGAAACTCGGGAAATAGCTTCCCGTCCAATTCTCCCCGGGGTGGTGATTTCACAATAAGCGGACAGATTTACTGGATTTCAGTAGTAGAATCCTTATGTTGTAAAATATAGCGTACACGAGGCTCGTAAATTGAAAATACTATGGTGCTGAGTTTTGAGGTGAAACATTTCATCTGCCTAGAGTGAGTCACCAAAAATACTATTCTATGCGTGCAATAGCGCCTATCCAATAGCCCCATCCGTCAATGGGACACCGAACCCAAAAAAAGAAAACGCTTTGTTCGTAGGAAAGAGGGTTCTTGAAGGCTTCGTGCTGTATGTATGTGAATAATACCCCTATTGTACGCGGTACACCAGGTTGGAGGTTAGAAAGGAAAAAGAAAGATGGCCAGGTACGCGAAGGACCCGTGCGCTCAGGGTTCTGTACAAACTTAATTATGTAGAGAGAGACAGTTTATGCATTCCAGGAATCGAGGATTTCGACGATTTTTGCCAGTTATCGACATGGATATCGACAATATGTCAGTACCAGGGACTGCAAAGGCTTTCGAGAACGGTTCAAGTTCTCAATTGGATAACAAATGACAAAAGAAATATTTATTTCGTGTGATATAATTATAAATTAACAATTTTCATATTTTTTTCGTTTACTTGTTCTGTGAAACCTTGTTTCTTGCAATATTTCACGATTCTACGTCAGCTGCAAGCATCCTAAAAGCTTTGATTAGTGATTTTTGCGAGTAGCAAAGTATGTGACATAAATGGCCGTACCTTTCGGTTGCATTGACTTAGAAGCTAATGTTTCTTGTAGCGCCGAGACCATAGACCTCAGTTTGTGACATAAAATTCAGCTCGATACATCATCCTGTTCCAGGGTTCCGTTTTTTAACGACTGCGGTGCGGAACCCTAAAGTCATCTTACTGCTGCCCTTTAGTTAAGTGCGACAAAGCCGTACGCGGCGTGCGTCTCTCTGTCGTTATGGTCGATATTAATGAGACCAGTGAGTCGAGTACCTCAAGACAGCCGAGGACCGCAGAGAGCAGCGGACGCGCTACCAGTGCGGCGGTGGCTGCGGAAGCGGGCGAGCGCGCTCTAGTACTGACCGTGAGTGTGCGGTACGGTGCCGGAGGCTGCTTCCCGGTGGCGACGGCCGTCGGCGTGCTTCTGCTCCTGCTCGGTGAGCGGGGCGCGCGTGCCTTGTGCTATGTGCTGCGTGCGAGAGGGGGGACACGGAGAGCGTGTGCAGCCTGTGGGAGCGCCGCGACGCCCGCGCCGCGCCGTTTTATAGGCGCCGACGGCGGCGCCCGCCCCCGCACCTGCGCACCACCTTGCGGCGTCGGGGGCGGCTGGGCGGGGCCGAGGGGTAAAACAATGAAAAAAGCCACCGTATAGGCTTATCGTCTCCTTCCTCGATGGCAGGCGCTAATCCGAAATCGACACGTTTCGTACGCAGTTGGCGATAAACGCTAATGCCACTGTGTGCCGTGTCCGGCAGCCGTTGTCAGCGTCGTGTCAGATTTGAGGACGGTGCGCAAAGTGGATGGTGCTACGGCGGAGCATCTGTTACTGCTGTAGATAAGGCATGAATTAAATCTTCGATGTTACGTCGCGCTGTCAGTTCCCTCTTCACGGCTGTCAGTGCTACCAGTACGCAGATTCTAGTATGCTCTGTTTTACTTCCACGCACACGCACGCTTGCGCTTGTGAAAGGGAAGACAGACAGACAGACAGACAGAATGGAAGAAACGGAGACAGGCAGGAACACCGACGGGAAGGGAGAAAGTGTACTTACTTAGCTGCCACAGACTCAGTATACATAGATACCTCGGAATATACGTTGTTTCACTACTACTGCTACTCCTCCTCTTGCTATGACACACCTGGGTGTGTGTTTAGCGTCTGGATATAGTCAGTAACTACTACTACTACTACTACTACTACTACTACTACTACTACTACTACTAGTAGTAGTAGTAGTAGTAGTAGTAGTAGATTTTATCTTCAGTCTGAAGACTGGTTTTATGCAGCTGTCCACGCTGTTCAGTCCTCTGCAAGCCTTATCTCCGAATAACTACCGCAGTCTACATCCTTCTGAATCTGCTCACCGTATTCATCTCTTAGTCCTCCTCTAAGATCCTTACTGTCTCCCCCACATCTCCCTCCTCCATACTAAATTAGTGATCCCTTGATGTCTCAAAAAGTGTCCTATTAACCGGTCCCTTCTTTTAGTCAAGTTCTCACAAATTTCTTGTCGCTCCAGTTATGTTCAGTACCTCCTCATTAGTTAAACTTTCTCCCCATATAATTTTCAGGATTCTTCTGTAGCACCACATTTCAAAAGCTCTATTCTCTTCTTGTGTGAACTGTTTATCGTCAGAGTTTCACTTCCATATGTGGCTATACTCTAGATTCACACTTAAATCTATATTCGATGTTAACGAATTTCTCTTCTTCCGAAATGCTATTCTTGCCATTGCCAGGTTACATTTTATATCCTTTCTGCGTCTGTCATTTGTTATTTTGCTGTCCAAATAGCAAAACTCATCTACTACCTTAAGTGTCTCGTTTCTTAATCTAGTACCCTTAGCATCACCTGATTTAATTCGGCTACATTGGTTCAAGAATCATAAAAGGAGGTTGTACACATGGAAGAACCCTGGAGATACTAAAAGGTATCAGATAGATTATATAATGGTAAGACAGAGATTTAGGAACCAGGTTTTAAATTGTAAGACATTTCCAGGGGCAGATGTGGACTCTGACCACAATCTATTGGTTATGACCTGTAGATTAAAACTGAAGAAACTGCAAAAAGGTGGGAATTTAAGGAGATGGGACCTGGATAAACTAAAAGAACCAGAGGTTGTACAGAGATTCAGGGAGAGCATAAGGGAGCAATTGACAGGAATGGGGGAAATAAATACAGTAGAAGAAGAATGGGTAGCTTTGAGGGATGAAGTAGTGAAGGCAGCAGAGGATCAAGTAGGTAAAAAGACGAGGGCTAGTAGAAATCCTTGGGTAAGAGAAGAAATATTGAATTTAATTGATGAAAGGAGAAAATATAAAAATGCAGTAAATGAAACAGGCAAAAAGGAATACAAACGTCTCAAAAATGAGATCGACAGGAAGTGCAAAATGGCTAAGCAGGGATGGCTAGAGGACAAATGTAAGGATGTAGAGGCCTATCTCACTAGGGGTAAGATAGATACCGCCTACAGGAAAATTAAAGAGACCTTTGGAGATAAGAGAACGACTTGTATGAATATCAAGAGCTCAGATGGAAACCCAGTTCTAAGCAAGGAAGGGAAAGCAGAAAGGTGGAAAGAGTATATAGAGGGTCTATACAAGGGCGATGTACTTGAGGACAATATTATGGAAATGGAAGAGGATGTAGATGAAGATGAAATGGGAGATATGATACTGCGTGAAGAGTTTGACAGAGCACTGAAAGACCTGAGTCGAAACAAGGCCCCCGGAGTAGACAATATTCCATTGGAACTACTGACGGCCGTGGGAGAGCCAGTCCAGACAAAACTCTACCATCTGGTGAGCAAGATGTATGAAACAGGCGAAATACCCTCAGACTTCAAGAAGAATATAATAATTCCAATCCCAAAGAAAGCAGGTGTTGACAGATGTGAAAATTACCGAACTATCAGCTTAATAAGTCACAGCTGCAAAATACTAACACGAATTCTTTACAGACGAATGGAAAAACTAGTAGAAGCCAACCTCGGGGAAGATCAGTTTGGATTCCGTAGAAACACTGGAACACGTGAGGCAATACTGACCTTACGACTTATCTTAGAAGAAAGATTAAGGAAAGGCAAACCTACGTTTCTAGCATTTGTAGACTTAGAGAAAGCTTTTGACAATGTTGACTGGAATACTCTCTTTCAAATTCTAAAGGTGGCAGGGGTAAAATACAGGGAGCGAAAGGCTATTTACAATTTGTACAGAAACCAGATGGCAGTTATAAGAGTCGAGGGGCATGAAAGGGAAGCAATGGTTGGGAAGGGAGTGAGACAGGGTTGTAGCCTCTCCCCGATGTTGTTCAATCTGTATATTGAGCAAGCAGTAAAGGAAACAAAAGAAAAATTCGGAGTAGGTATTAAAATTCATGGAGAAGAAATAAAAACTTTGAGGTTCGCCGATGACATTGTAATTCTGTCAGAGACAGCAAAGGACTTGGAAGAGCAGTTGAATGGAATGGACAGTGTCTTGAAAGGAGGATATAAGATGAACATCAACAAAAGCAAAACAAGGATAATGGAATGTAGTCTAATTAAGTCGGGTGATGCTGAGGGAATTAGATTAGGAAATGAGGCACTTAAAGTAGTAAAGGAGTTTTGCTATTTGGGGAGCAAAATAACTGATGATGGTCGAAGTAGAGAGGATATAAAATGTAGGCTGGCAATGGCAAGGAAAGCGTTTCTGAAGAAGAGAAATTTGTTAACATCCAGTATTGATTTAAGTGTCAGGAAGTCATTTCTGAAAGTATTCGTATGGAGTGTAGCCATGTATGGAAGCGAAACATGGACGATAAATAGTTTGGACAAGAAGAGAATAGAAGCTTTCGAAATGTGGTGCTACAGAAGAATGCTGAAGATTAGATGGGTAGATCATGTAACTAATGAGGAAGTATTGAATAGGATTGGGGAGAAGAGAAGTTTGTGGCACAACTTGACCAGAAGAAGGGATCGGTTGGTAGGACATGTTCTGAGGCATCAAGGGATCACCAATTTAGTATTGGAGGGCAGCGTGGAGGGTAAAAATCGTAGAGGGAGACCAAGAGATGAATACACTAAGCAGATTCAGAAGGATGTGGGTTGCAGTAGGTACTGGGAGATGAAAAAGCTTGCACAGGATAGAGTAGCATGGAGAGCTGCATCAAACCAGTCTCAGGACTGAAGACCACAACAACAACAACATTCAGTTATCCTTATTTGCTTTTGTTGATGGTCATCTTATAGCCTCCTTTCAAGACACTGTCCATTCTTCTAAACTGCTCTTCTAACAAGGGAACCTCCCCATCGCACCCCCCTCAGATTTAGTTATAAGTTGGCACAGTGGATAGGCCTTGAAAAACTAAACACAGATTAATCGAGAAAACAGAAGTTGTGTGGAACTATGAAAAAATAAGCAAAATATTCAAACTGAGTAGTCAACATTATCAAAAACTTTCCTTAGGTCTACGAATGCTATTAACGTACGTGTGTCTTCCCTTAATCTATCTTCTAAGATAGACGGAAGGTCAATATTGCCTCGCGTTTTCCTACAGTTCTCCAAACTTATTTTGCTCGAGGTTTCCTTCTACCAGTTTTTCCATTCCTCTGTGAAGAATTTGTGTAAGTATTTTGCAACCAGGACTTACTAAACTGGTAGTTTGGTTAACTTCCACACCTGTCAGCACCTGTTTTCTTTGGATTAGGTATAAATCACATTTTCGTGTTCAGTGAATGTGTCACTACGTATAAAGTACATTGTCGTCTATGGAGGGAACCGAAGTGACAAGAATGCAGCATCTGAGCGCATGTTGTTTATTTTTTGGGAATAAGCCCATTAGGACTACGCGAAGCACTTAAGATATTATTAGCCTGCCTTTGTGCCCACATTTCTCTTTTGTTTGTACTTCTAGTGGGCTTCCTTTCTCTCTTAAGACCTCGCTGTTGCAGTCTTCTTTGGTTTTTCCTCTTGGTCAACGTGCCAATAGTGACTTTTGGACTTGTGGTTTTTGTGCTTTTCGGCGTTTTCTGATGTAATTCCTGCCAATTTAAAATCAGTTTTCATCTCGCCAGTCGGTTTCATCGTGTCTGTTTCAGCTTTACTGCTGTTGCGAAAGAATCCGACAATTTTTTCCTGAAATATGTGCGGGCTCATTCTTTTAATGTGTCCATAGACTTTTAACTTGCATTTTTAACGTTGCTATTTATATTTGCGATCTGTTTGATTTTCTACTTGTCTCTCGGTCGCTGTTGTTCGTCTCTAAGTTTTGGGTGTAGAATTTTTCTTACGACTTTGCGTTCTTTTTCTCAAGATTTCCAAAGTCTGTCTTCCTTTGGAATATTAGTATTTCTGATCCATAGAGGTATTCCGGGTTAACTGCTGTATTCTAATGTTTTAATTTTTTGTGCTCGGAGATGTTCATATCTTGTAGTAGACATTTTGGGTAACTCGCGCATTTTCAGTCTTTCGGAGTCTAATTTCGTTTCCTTTTGTTTCGGTTCCATTTTCCTGAATGGTTCCTCAGTGATATAAAACTGCGGAACTCGTTAAATTTTGCCGTATTTAGCCTCCATGAATTTTGGTGCTTGTTCGTAGTAGTCATGTATTCTGTCTTATCAGAAGTATATGGAGGCCGGTTTTATTTGCATTTCCTCGTCGTGTGGCATTCATTTCTGGATGACACCGTATCACAGTGGCTTGCGTATCAGTTGTGTTAGTTACATATTCCATAGTTCATTTTAACGATTCTTTTATCGAAATGAAACGAAACGAGTTAATTTACAAGATATGTCTATATGATTAGGGTTAACATTAATACACACATTATTAATTTTACTCATGCAACTACACTTAATTATTTTTTTTTTACTGGCTACCAGTTTTTAAGTAGAAATTCGCCAATGGAATAGAAGCTGTCCTTGAGAAATGATTTTAAATTAGATTTAAAACTTGCTTCTCTACCTGTCAGACGTTTTATGTTAGTTGAACAGTTGTCAAAAATTTCTGTTGCTAGATATTGAACTTTTTCTGAGCGACTGACAGCTTAAACCGTGCGTAATAAAGGTCATTTGTCCCCCCCCCCCCCCTCTTGTGTTGTAGGTGTTTACATCACTGTTCTTATCAAATTCTAATGCGTAGCTCCTTGAAGGGGTACCTACATGACGTCCGTGGGTGAACACCAGATAATATTCTTACTACTCGCTTTTGTGCCATCAAAACTCTCTAAGTGATGAGTTAGCCCATAAAATTATTCCTTATGACATTACTGAGTGGAAATATGCAAAATATGTCAGGAGGTTGATACATTTGTTTCCAAGATGAGCAATTACACGAAGAGGAAAAGTAGATGTACTGACCTGTTAGAGAAGCTCAATAATATGCTTCTTCTAGTTCAAGTTTTCATCAAGATGCATTCTACCCTACTTGCTGTCTCCTGCTCATGTGCTGCATCAGTCGTTGGTATGACTATTTGTTGTAAAAAAATGTATATAATGTATTTTTCAAAATTTATGGAGAGTCCATTTTTCGAAAACCACTTAATAATTCTTTGGAAAATATCATTTACAAATACTCCTGTTACTTTCTCTTTAATGGGATAAATTATAACGAGAGTATCGTCTGCAAAAAGTACCAATTTTGAATGTGAAGTGGAAGGTTATTCACATACATAAAGAATGGAAGTAAACCCAAAAGTGAACCTGTGGCACTCCTCCTGATTTTTATTTTCCTACTAACTAAAATTTTCTACCTTTTCGATAATGTCTGAATTATTCAGCACAACCTTTTGCATTCTGTTTCTTGAGTAAGATTCAAACCAACTGTGTGTAAAGCCATCAGTTCCATAAAACTTCAGTTTTTCGAGTTGAGTAACATGATACACACAATCAAGTGTTCTGGAAAGATCACAAAAGATAACAAGTGGCCATATGATGTTGTTATTATTTAAGGCTTATACTGTTTGATAAGTGAATGTATAAACTGCATTCTCAGTCCAGGAACCTTTCTTGTATCCAGACTGTGATGCGCTATGTAAATTATTTGCCCTTAATTGCGCGTCTTGATCATATTACTTTCTCGAATATTTTGGAAAAAGACGCCAGTACGGAAACTGGACGATAATTGAGTCTGTATTGTCACCTTCCTTACGAAATGTTTAACAGTTGGATATTACCTGTCTGGAAAAATGTCCATTGCAAGTAATGCATTTGCATATGTCACTAAGGACATTACTTTCTAAGCTGGAACAACTTTTCAGAAATCTGTCTCAAATTCCATCAACCTCGCATGAGCTGTTGCTTTTTAGAATTTTTATAACTCCATTAATTTCACTAAAGGATGGTGGTGCAACTTCTGATTGCTTAAAGTTTTGTGGAATGGCATTTTTTATGTATTCTTTTGCTTCTTCAACTGAACCATTTAATTCTAATTTGCTGCTACGTTTAGAAAGTGATCATTGAAAGTACTTGCAGCTTTGAATTATCAGTCACAAATTTGTTGTTAATTTTATGTGGCTTGTACACTGATTGGCTGTTGTCTCCCAGTTGACAAAGTCCCATATATTTTAATCTCGTACAGTGTAACTGGTTAGTGTAAACGAATGTGATAAGCGCTTGAAGAATATAGTCTCGTGTTTGTTAAGTTGCTGGTTGTCAGAGAGACTGGAGACGGCATATAGTCTACACCCTTTCTCTGATAGTAGCAAAAGGGCTACCCAGTTTTACATCCCCGTCCAACGAACGTATAACCTGCAACAGTGTGGGTCAGTTACAGGTAAAGGAAGTGGCCGGTTGCGATTCAACGCTAGCAGAGTGAGAAACTGCAGTTTCTCCATAAAAAGATGCTGCAAACAACTCTCCTACGGCCCATACTTCAATACTGCATAACTGTGCGAGACCCAAATCAGGTCAGTTTAATAAGGGACCGACAGAAAGGCGGTGCGGAATGGTTCTAGGATTTTTTGGCTGGCGGTAGAATTCAACGGAAATACTGGAGGATCTTAACTGACACACTCTGAAGACGCCGTACATCCAGCGAGAAGTTTTTTTTTTTAATGAATAGTCATCTGACTGGTTTGACGCGGCCCGCCACGGATTCCTCTCCTGTGCCAACCTCTTCATCTCAGAGTAGCACTTACAACCTACGTCCTCAATTATTTGCTGGATGTATTCCAATCTCCGTTATTCTTCTACAGTTTTTACCTACTACAGCTACCTATAGTACTATGGAAGCTATTCCGTTATGTCTTAACAGATGTCCTATCATCCTGTCCCTTCTTCTTGTCTGTGTTTACCGTATATTCATTCCCTCGCTGTTTCTGCGGAGATCCTCTTCATTCCTTACCTTATCATTCCACCTAATTTTCAACATTTTTCTGTAGCACCACATATCACTTGTTCAGATTCTGTTCCGGTTTTCGCACAGTCCATGCTCCGCTACCATACAGTGCTGTGCTTCAAACGTATATTCTCAGAAACTTCTTCCTCATATTAAGGCCTATGTTTGATACTAGTAGATTTCTTTTGACCAGGAATGCCCTTTTGCCAGTGATAGTCTGCTTTCGATGTCCTCCTTGCTCCATCCGTCATAGATTATTTTGCTGCCTAGGTAGCAGAATTCCTTAACTTCGTCTATTTCCGGACCATCAGTTTTAATGTTGAGTTTCTCGCTATTTTCATTTCTGCTACTTCTCATAAGGTGACTGTGCGGTAATTCTCGCACATGTCGACTCTTGCAATCTTCGGAATTGTGGGATGATATTTTACCGAAAGTCAGATGGTATATTCCTAGACTCATACATTCTATAAACCAAAGTGAAGAGTCGTTTTGTGTCCACTTCCCCCAACGGTTTTAGAAATTCCGATGGAATTTTATCCACCCCTACTGCCTTATTCGATCTTGAGGCATTCAAAGCTTCTTCAAATTCTAATTCTGAATCCCCTATCTCTTCTATCTCGACTCCTGTTTCTTCGTATCCCACGTCATCAGAAAAGTCTTCAATATACTCGTTCAACTGCAGAGAACTGTTGTATTAGCGCCGTCAGTCATCTGCCACGCACAGCAAAGTTTTGATAACAGGGGCCACCATCGATATTCATTGTTTCTAACGGGATAGAGATCGCTAGTGCAGTAAAGCATTCACCAGTTCAATTCTGGACAACAACCATCGATGGGAAGATATGTGATAGAGAACCATCTTCTCATAACGGGGCCCAGAAGCCACCGTACCTCAAGCGAATCCTTCACAGCTAGTTATTGGTCACAGACAGTGAAAGGGCGCAATAAATTCGCCGTTGCAAGCATAGAAAAATTTCACGGGCTCATGAATTATTGTACACGTTCTTACATATCAATGGCAGTTGTGAGGAATTACGTGAGATGGATCTATGGGTAAAGGACGGCAGACCTTTGCCAGAAAAGCTTGCTCGCCACTCTCATCAAGAAAAAGGGTGGAAGACGGTTAATCCTGCTACCAGAAAGTTCACAACATACCTGAGAGACGGAAACATAGTACATGTGGACTGAAAACCATGTGAAAGTAAAGGCACTTTATGCGATCTCAGATCCGCAAACCACTCTGAAGCGCATAATAGAGGGTACTTCCCATTGTACCAATTGTTAGGGATTCTTCCTGTTCTAGCGCGGAACGAATGATCGCTTAAACACCTCTGTGCGTGCTGTAATTGGACAAATCTTGTCTTCGCGATTCCTGTCAGAGCGTTACTAGGGGTTGTAATATCCTCCTTGATTAATAACTTAAAACTGCTTCTGAAATTTTCTAAATAGGCTTTCACAGGACATATTGCGAATATGGCTGAATTTTGGTTACACTAAGCATTGATGACAATGAAAATGTGCCTATTCCTTGAGGTATGCGTGCATGCCTGAAGGACATCGCAGAGCACATTAGAACAAAACATGAACTACAATTAAGTGTTTCACAGAACAGTTTTCGTATATCTTAAGAATGTCTGGCAGTTCAGTCGTTTCCGTATCTCCGTTGCATTTTCTCTTATACCAGACAAACTTTTGACCATTCGTACTGCACTACTTCATATACGTTCAGTATGCTGTGTTAATTGACATGTCCGTAGTCAATTTATATATATATATATATATATATATATATATATATATATGTGTGTGTGTGTGTGTGTGTGTGTGTGTGTGTGTGTGTGTGTGTGTGTGTGTGTGTGTGTGTGTGTGTGTGTGTGTGTGTGTATTGAACCGGGGCTCTAGAAACGATGGAGAGGGACGGAGAGGCTTCGTCCCGCCGTAGCCCTCAGTGGTTCACAACCCCACTACAGGCCACAGCAGTCCACCCACCCCACCTCCGTCCCACACCGAACCCAGGGTTACTGTGCGGTTCGGCCCACGGTGGATCCCCCGGGAACGTCTCGTTCCAGTCGAGTGTAGCCCCACTACGTGGTAAAGTAATTATGGTGTAGGCGTACGTGGAGAAAGTGTTTGCGCAGCAGTCATCGACATAGTGCAGCTGAGGCGGAATAAGGGGAACTAGCCCACATTCGCCGAGGCAGATAGAAAACCGCCTAAAAACCATCCACAGGCTGGCCGGCACACCAGACCTCGACACTAATCCGCCTGGCGGATTGGTGCTGGGGACCGGCACGCCTTCCCGTTCGGGATCTATATATGTAGTACATCATATAAATGAGATCTGCAATGGTATCTTAAGCATTTCAGATAAGAGAAACTCATTACCATTTATAACCGTCTGCAGGCTCTCTTGGGTTTTCGTTGTGACTGTCAGCGACGTACGGAACATTTACCTTACAGTGCTCTAACTTCATCTTTAAAGAAGTCTGGAACACCAACACTAAATTGAGTCTGCACCATCTCAAGCACACACGGAGCAGAGTACAACAAGAAATAACATGTAACGATGTTAAGTAAAGAATTCAGAGAAATATTTACCTTAATGTATCTAATTGAGCTTAAATATTTCTCCACAGAAAAATGGCATTAAACGCACGCCAGTGAGCGCATATGTACATGTTGAAATGTTACTTTGTCCTACTGAAAAATGCGATCAACGTGGAGTGATTATAAGAATAGTTGCACTCGCGTCCTAGCTCTAATGGTGATGTAGCCAGACAGACAGAAGGGAGACATAATCCGTGTTCTCTTATTTATAAAAAAGGTTAAATATTAAATCTATTTGAGCGCTATCTTTTAATATTGTAATGGAACTGCCCCAACGAGGGAATTTAACTATCGCCTATGTCGACGATCTATTAAGAACTGAAGGCGGAATTTTTAAATACGAAGAATAAGTCTTCATTCACAATGAAAACTTAATGTTTTGTCGATAGCCATGTGCACAGAGAACGACATAACTGCAAGCTGTGAAACGATTGTTCGTAATGAAATGAAATGAAATGTCGTGTGGCTAAGGCCTCCCGTCAGGTAGACCGTTCGCCTGGTGGTCTTTCGATTTGACGCCACTTCGGCGACCCGCGCGTCGATGGGGATGAAATGATGATGATTAGCACAACACAACACCCAGTCCCTGAGCGGAGAAAATCTCCGACCCAGCTGGGAATCTAACCCGGGACCTTAGGATTAACATTCCGTCACGCTGACCACTCAGCTACCGGGGCCGGACTGTTCGTAATTACTGATGTATTGTTGTAATCATAATTTGAGTTATTTAACTCGGATGTAGGAATGTTGAAAGATTTAAAATGGTATCTGTTTACAAAAATAGGACTACTACTTAACGACAATTGGTAGTGTTTAAATTCTGTAATTACATCAGGTACTAATTACCTGTATCAGAGATTTATGTAACAGTGCGTTTCTGTTTTGTATAGTAAACAAATAAGTTAGGCGTAGCCTTACTGCCGTATCATGATTGGCGTTTTTTAAACTAGCTGTCAACCAAGCGGTAATTTTTGTCATATTTCTGTATGCCATTGAGATTTGGCGTCTGCTCAGAGGTGACGTCAAACTTCTGAATAGCTTCCTCATGTAATGTTCCCCGTCCAATTCTAAAAGTGAAATGACAACATTGTCTTCTAAATATCAGATTTCTGCAAAACTGTAGAAGACTTGGAATACTTCCTGATGGAAGGCTAGTTAAGATGGCGTGGACACATAGTTTGTCCAGAGACTGCTAAAGCTGTGTTTTGTTCACATTTTTAGAGGGATGAGCTTAAAATTGTTGGCCAATGCCTGCGCTACCAGGACATTTCAAATGAGACCTAGCGCCCTGAGGTGTCTCTGTCGACGCCTGAGAGCAACGCTTCACAGAGGTAAGAGTGGCGATCCAACGTAAAAGATCAAGTATTTGAAATGATGTTGCCACCGCCCACAAAAGTACGTCCGCAGCCAGCTTATGTTTACACAGTTGACAGCAAGCAGTTGCTCTGCATGACCTCCAACAGCGTCTGCAGGGCCAAACTTGACTATCCCAGTAACATCCGCGCCACTCCAGAAGATGAGCCGGAGCGTCTAGGGAAGATAACTTCACGCGCCGCGAGGAAGCGCGGTGATTCGTCCCGTCCCGCGTCCCGAACGCCATTCGACCGAATTTACAAGCTGGCTACATGGTCGTAATTTTGCGATCACTCGCTGAAATTTTAGCGAAAACACGAATTTTCTCGCGTTGTGCAAATGTTGAGCTCGTTACTTTGTTTCTCTAAGTCACTGGATGGAAGAGAAATATGGAATTATTATTTTCATGTGTAACAGTCGCAGCATCACGTCCGATGGAATACAGCACATTGAAAAACCATTTTAGAAGATTTGTTTTACTTTACATAAGGCAACTTGCTTACCGAACATGCGCCTCCTCTACGAGCCTCTTCCATTCGTTTCTGTCGACTGCCTTGGTTGTCCATTTGGAGTTGTTCGTCCTTATTAAGTCACCCCTAATGTTTCTAGAACGAATTTTCACTTTAGAGCAGTATGTACACTTGATTGAAACTTTCTGGCAGATTAAAACTGTGTGCAGCACCAGGACTTGAACCCTGAAACTTTCCTTTCTCCTAGGAGTTCTGGTCCCGTAAAGTGCACGGGAGAACATCACAGACGTTCAGAAAGTAGGAGAGAGGTAATGGTGGAAGTGAAGCTGTGAGGGCGGGCTGTGAGCTGTGGCCGGATGCTCAGCTATTAGACGGGTAGAACATTTGCTCCTGGTGGGCGAAGGTTGAGTTCGAATCCCGGTCCGGCAAAAATTTTGATCTGGCAGTAAGTTCCACATCTTGGATGTTGTCTCGCTATCTGATTCTGGGTCCTCCTCCTCCTCCTCACATTCAAACTATTGTTTCTGATATGTCTTTTTTTAGGTAGCCTATTCTGCGACGTTTTTGTCAGATGACTAGCCCCAGTCAACCTCATCTTTAGCACTTCGACGATGTTATTTTCATCGATAAAACTTTAATATTTTCCTTTCGCATGTTAAAAACTTATCATCGTCTTCATATCTTTATATCAAAGATTTACGTCCACATATTACTGTTAAAATGGTTGACATAGGCGAATTTTGAATGTTCGAAGATACCATATGAAGTACGTGCAGACGGTTCATCCCACATAGGAGCAACACACTGACATCACTTCTTAGTTCGTTGTGTAAGAGACTTTAGAAATTATATTTATTTGCTCATTGTTTCTCAAATACACTGTATAGATATCACCTTGAGACCTAAAATAGGCTGTACAATATTACATGTTTGTATATGATAACGTGTACAGTGCTTATTACTGCGTGCTACATATTCACCATCAATGGCCTATGCTTCCTAACGGAAGATTCAAGTAGCATCAAGCAAAAATTTTTTTGGTGACTCAGGAGCTCAATGCTAGAGTCCCCTTGGTGCACACAGGTGGGACAAATGTATGCCACATCAAAAGATAGGTTCGCTGGAGGCGCTTGTCTACACGCTCGTTTTGCAGCTAAGTTGTTCAGCCAGGCGCCATCATGGAACTTGCTGCCGTCCTTTGATGAGTTTCCTCCTTCTGCTACGGTCTTCGGCGAGCTCCTCCCATTTCAGCGGTAAATGTTAAATGCGTTCCTACCACTCTTGACACCATGTTTAAAGCGCAGAGAAGGTCTTACAGGGGTCTCTTGGCATGCGATATCTCACTGAGCAGTGTACGGCGAGGAAGACTGGAGTGGTCCATACGATGTAAGTGTCCTAGCCACTGCAAGCGACGTTCCTTTAGAGTGGCAGTGGTACTCGCATCATTCATGTCCATCTCATTTACCACATGGTCCCTCCATGTTGCGCCTAGATTGTTTCGTAAACACCGCAGATGGAAGGTGTTGAGCTCACTTCTTGTTTGATGTACGACGTCCAGCTTTCAGCGCCATACAAGAGGGTGCTCAGCGCGCATGCTTGATAGAGGAGAATTTTTTTGGTCAGCGTAACGTATTTGCTGTACGCCGCTTTGCCAATTCTTGCCTTTACTTCGTCGTAAGAGAAAGATCTTCTGACACCAGCGAACCGAGATAGCAGTGTTCGTCGACTTCATTTAACAAGGAGCCATGTAATCTTAAGGCAGGCATATCTGTGTATTCTTGCACCATAATCACAGTCTGCTTTTCATTCACAGACATGAAGGACAACGTCTTGTGCTGTGAATACTGAATCATCAGCGAATAAACAGCTACTTACGTATAAGTCCTGAAGATAGCGGTTGGATCTGAGTAAGGAGATGTTGTGGAGTTTCCCGTCAGCCCTGGTATGCAGATGGATGTCCAGGTTCGTTTCACGGAAAGCAACTTTTGAGAAGTAACGAGAAGAATATACCAAACAAAGTTGGCGCAAGTACACACCTTTGCCGAACTCCTCTTTGCACAAGAAAGGAACCTGATGTGCTTTCTGAAAATAACACAGCATCGTGAAAAGTACTGATCATCTTCAGAAGTTTTAGAAAACACCCTATCTTCACTAGTAAAGTATACAGCCCTCGCGGCTGACTGTGTCAAGTGCCTTATTAAGGTTGATAAAAGGAAGTCTACTAGTATCAAATATAAGCTTTATTGTGAGGAAAAAATTTCTGGGTCAGGGCGTTTATAGCAAAGCGTTATATTGTAGTGAAACAGACTGTGGAAAAAAACTGGAACAGAAAATGATTGAAACATTTGCGATGTAGCTCTACAGACGAATGTTGAAAATTAGGTGGACTGATAAGGTAAGGAACGAGGAGGTTCTGCGCAGAATCGAAGAGGAAAGGAATATATGGAAAACACTGACAAGGAGAAGGGTCAGGATGATAGGACATATGTCAAGGCATCAGGGAGTGACTTCCATGGCATCGTGCATATTCTACGGCAAAGTGCCATCAGCCCAACATTTCAGTAAAAGGTTGTAGAGCTCTGGGAGACACGGAGTCAGTTTGAAAAGATCTGTGAGGGTGTTGTCTTTTCCAGAGCATTTCCCGCATTTAAGCCGCGCACAGCTGTCTGAGCCGCCTGCTTAGTAGGCACGGCATCCAGCGCGTGTCAGGTTGGCAACTGAGAAATTTATTGCTTTTGCGATGATGTTGCGCGAATGTGACTTGAGATTGGAATAGTGTTCCACCCATCGTTGCAGTAGTTGAGTACAGTTTCTGATGTCTGTTCCATCGATCTCCTTAATTGGGACCTTTGTTTGCAGGACACTCCTTTACTCTTACGCAAGTATGTGTTAATGCTGTGCTCTGAACAATTGCCTTCCCTTTGCTTGGATCCTTGCGGGTGGCGTTGCAAGAGTCTGAGTGCCAGTTGATAGCTGCCTTAGGCTTAGAAGCAAGGAGCGGTAGTGAGACATCAGTATTCTCGAGGAACCAGTCTGGGATTTTACGGTGCTAAATGGAGTGTCGGCCGTAACGGTAAGAAATGACTTTTTCAGCCAGTCTCCATGCTTCAAAACAGCTGCAGCAGTGTTTCTACTGTAAAAACAGATTCCACAATTCACTGCACCAATTCAGAAACTATATTTTTGAAATCATTTGCACCAATGCGTCGAACAATCTTGCACTACGTTTACTTCGGTCATTGCCGACCTCGACTGGCTTTTTCCGTCTTTGGGGGATACTGACAGGCAAATTAACGCAACTTCACGTCGCGAATCTGTCATGGACACGTCTCAGACGTTCCTAAATACCACGTGTGCATTTTGGTCGAACGAAAATGCGCCATGTCGACTCGATAGTAACCGCTACCTTGGGATCCCGCCTCTTGAATAGCTACTCGCCATGACATGATCTGCGAGATGAGGTCATAAAGTTCTAATCATCACCTCGACAGAATAAAGCTATTAATTGAATTTTTTACTTGACTGAAGTCGTCGTACACATTGAAATCCCTGCTCTACGGTACCACAACACGCCACTAAAGAGACGAAACACGGTGCAGCCCAGAGGTAAAGTGGAGATGGGCTGTGCTATTGTCTTTCTTCTCTTTTAGCGGCGTGCTATGGTACAATGGAGCAGGGATTTCATTGTGTACCAAGACTGCAATCAAGTTCACACAAAAAAATTCAATTAATGGCTTTACTTTAGTTTACAGGGCAACGTCATTGTGAGGCTGTATTCCTTCCCCATGTGCGTCTTTCCAGAGCTATAGCCAGATCAGACTTCATTTTTAGGGTTCCGTGCCACAGTCAATAAAAACGGAAGTCTCGTTGGATCACTTTGTCGTCTGCCTGTCTGACAGTTCAGAATACTTTTTCTCAGGAACGGGTGGACGTGCCAAGTTCAAATGAGTTAAATTACAATGAAATGGACACCCTTAGCTGCTTACAGGCGTTGACATACGTCAACGGGGGCAGATGAAAATGTGTGCCCCGACCTGCACTCGAACCCGGGATCTCCTGCTTACATGGCAGACGCTCTGTCCATCTGAGCCACCGAGGACACAGAGGATAGTGCAGAGATTTCTCTCTGGTACGCCTCTCGCGAAACCCACATTCTCAACGTATTGTCCCGCACTACATTCGTAGTGCCCTCGCCCATTATACTCATTACTCGCGGCGCGTTGCCGATTCCCGTAAGAGTTCGGGCACTGTTTGTGCATCTGCACAGAAGAAGAAGATGGTCAAGTGGCCTGTGAGCCTTAACTAATATATATAAAGATGGTATCTGTTCTTTCGGGCATATATATATTCAAATGAGTTAAATCCTAAGGTCTATAGCCATTTGGCGGTGTAATAAATGGAAGTGCAGCCAAAGGAAAAGAGCATTTGTAATATATTTTGATACTCCCAAATTCACTTATCAAAACCTACAGGTTACTTCCTGTTGACCTAGAAGCAAGGTTTCTCACCACAACCTAAGGGAAAATTGTTACACTGTAGTTACATCGCACGAAAAAGTAACTCTTTTGTTATCCGACTTCAAGCATGAAATTAAAACATACTCAGAAGTCTTGGACTCACGGGGACAGATATCTTGCCATTGTCAATGTCGACAGCAGGCAAAAATCGTACAGATCAGCGTTTCCTGGAATGGATGAACTGTGTGTTTAGGTAATTAAGTTTGTACGGAACCCTCAGTGCCAGAGTCCTACTCGCACCTGGTCAATTTTTATGGATGACGATGCCAGACCACATCGAACAACGCAGGTTGCGGACTTCTTGGAACGAGAAAAATTCGACAAATGGGGTGGCCTGCACATTTCTTGGACTTAAATCGCCTCGAGCACGTGCGGGATGCTTTCGGGAAACATATTGCAGCACGTCCACATGGACAAACGATCATCCAGTAGTTGTCAAGCGCGCAGGTGGAGGAATGGAAAGCCCTGCCACAAGAACACCTTACCGGCCTTGTGACCAGCTTGAGAGTACGTTGTAGAGCATGCGTTGGCGCCCGTGCTGATCATACACTCTATTAAGAACCAGCCTATTGTAATGCTCAGGGGGCCATCATAAATCGCGCTGACTTCATTGTAATATTGTATGTGAAAAAGTGTCATTTCTGTTTGTCTCTTTGTATGTTTCTTTATTACCTTCTGTACTATATTGTAGAAGTTCTTCCTATGTATGGTTCAAGTTCCATTGAGCTATTTTACTTGGCAGTGACCTATTATGCGAAAGATACTTTCGTCCTTAAGCTTTGCACACATGTATGCCCTTTTATTTATCGCAGTACTCTGGCTATAATTAAAGTGCGGTTAACTTGGAGCTGTGTCAGATATAATCCTGTCGTCAGTGATTGACTGGGCGCCATTACGGTACAAAAAGGATTTTAAGGGAACTCGTGGTACTTGGATTTGTTGTTTTACTTCTTTCCAAACCGAACTGTGTATGAAAAACGTTACTCTTATCAAAAACATTACTCTTATCAGAAAGCCGTAGCTCAAACGATATGTGACGCCTTAGGCCTCAAGTGTACGTTCAAAATATCCTATTGTAACACTCCGTATGGCTCAAGACCGGGGCACTGCTGCGAGAGGGTGAAAGCGGGCGCGCGGACAGCTGGCGGAGATACTTCTCTGCTGCTGCGGGGGTGTGTATAAGCCGTGCAGCTGGTTGGCTTAGCCGCGCTCCGTAATGAAAAGAAGTGAACTGAGAGAGAGAGAGAGAGAGAGAGAGAGAGAGAGAGAAGGGGGGGGGGGGGTTAGGGGCCACGTGGAATTGCGCTCAACTCACACCATGGGTATTAATTCCTGGCACGCGCGTGGCCAAATGTTTCATTCTGTGATTTCAAATATGTACAGCTCATAAACGATTAGTTTGCCTTGATATCAGCAAAGTAGTGAACTACTTAGTTTGTGTGCTCTGAACAGTTTGTCATCAAGCAAGACTGAATGTTCACTGCTCCGAGGCATCTGGACATTTATGGCAGTTAATTTCTCTGTGGCACACAATCATGTTAGCTTTTATGACGTTGACTTCAACCGACTGCCAAACATTTCTTTTGAGTTGTGGGGGTATGATTTAGACCTATATTTGAATACAGACTCTAGGACCTGTGCTTCCTTCAAATCAACTTAGCACTTACTGAAGCGATAGAGAGACTTTACTTACTACGGAAGATTCGGCCATGTGTCACGCACCAACACGAGGCGAGACGGCCCGTAGTTAAGGCACAAAACTCGGTCCTTCTGGAGCGCGTTTCAAAACCACATTTGCTCATCGTAATTTTTCGTCATTTCTGTTAATCACGTGGGCGGAAGCGGGACAAAATCCTTCCGCCAGCCTTCTCAGAGGTAATGCTTCATATTCAGTATATGGACGAAAGGAACTGTAACTTATGGTTCCCCTTGTAACTGTCTTGAAAGAAGTGTGAAGTCCGAGAGGGGTAATTTTGGTGCCATGCTTTCTCCGGACAGTGCTTGAATAAACAATTAGAAACATGAATAAAAAAGAATTTACGAAACACACAACTGACGAATTATGAGCATACAGTGGACGTTGAATTACGAAACTGAATTTACTAGAGAATTGACGAAACAAAAGTAAAATCGTTTTGAGAGTTTTGTGAGGGGAAAGTTCATTGCCTTAACTCTTAGACAAAAGGCGAAGATAAAGTCAGAAACACTGATAATTTATTTTTTACTTAGTTAAGCAGCCAGTTTCTAAGAACTTCACGTTGTTCGTCTTTAAGAAGCAGCACTGAAATCATACTGGCATGTATGACAAATAGTGAATAGGCGTAGAATCCCAGACGCTTGCTGTCAAAAAGCCGGGGGGGGGGGGGGGGGAGGGGGAGGGGGAGGGGGAGGAGAGGGAGGGAGTTGACAATGAAAAATGACTATCATTCCAAAACGAATTTTCATGATACCGCTGTGGCAGAACTAAATTAAGGATCTTGAGTGAAACACAGACGTTTATAAGCTGCAGTGTACTCGCTGCAGAGCTTGTGGCCATATCTCGTGCACTTCAGTACATCCGTTCCTGTTCTGGTGAGTCGTTTCTTCTCTGTTCTGACTCCCCGAGCAGCTTCCAAGCTACCGCCCACTGCTACCCTCGCCATCCTATGATAGCGAACATCTAGGAGTCCATCTCTGCCCTGGAACAGTCCAGTCGTTCAGTGGTGTTTGTGTTGACCCCAGGACACGTCGGAATACCAGGCAACGAACTTTCTGACAGGCTGTGGCCAAACAGGGTACGCGGAAACCGCTCGTAGATATGGGCATCTCCGAAACTGACCTGAGCTGTCTTAACGCCGCAAAGTTTCTCGGCTTTGGGAGACGGAGTGGTATAACAGAATTCACAACAAACTGCGTGTCATTAAGGAGACTGAGAATGTGCGGAAGTCTTTCCTGCAGGCTTTTCGCAGGGAATCAGTTGTCATTCGTCGACTCCGCATTCGCCATACGTGGCTCACACATGGTTACCTTCTCCGTCGCGGTGATCATACAGGCTAGGAAAACAGTGGTACCTACACCACGTGTAGTCAGACGGTGCTCTCCTAAATAATGGTATACGCAGTTAGTTGCATTTGAGGTCAATACATTAAGGTTTCAAACTTTCCTCTGACGTAACGGCTTCTATAGACATTGTCATCAATACGTAAGAACTGGTATCTAATCTCCCCAAACACACACACACACACACACACACACACACACACACACACACACACACGTATATGTGGGGGCACATTACCACATTAGGCCACCAGTAGCGCTTAGCTCGCACGCCGATCTTGATGTAAGTCACATGAGACTCATCCAGAAACGCTATACCTTGCCTTTCAATATACCACCGGCGGCATTCATACTCTCATTACACACTCAGGCTTCGGTTTTTTTTGGGCGACTGCAGCCGACGCAGTGGGCAAGCATGCCACCAGTGTAGCCCGCAGCAGACGGTAATGAACCATCATTCTGCGCAGATCCACACCCGGTGCACTGCTTCACCGTCGAGTCAGCGACTTCAGAATATGTTGCGCCTTAAAGATTATTGAAAGAGAAGATGAAGTAGATGGAGATAGAGAAGATGGTGTGATACAGCGAAAATAAATTGACAGATCACTGAAAGGCCTAAGTTGAAACAAGACACATGGAGTAGACGACATTCGCACAGAATTATTGGGACTCTTCAGGGAAAATACTGAGATAACTCTATTTCATCAGGTATGCAAGACATAAGAGGCACGAGAAATACCGCCATACTTCAAGAGGAATGTGATAGTCCTAGTTCCAAAAAAAGGCAGTTGCTGAAGGTGCGATTGCTGTCGAACCATCAGTTTAATAAGTCATGGGTACTGAATTCTGACACGAATTACCTACGGAAGGATGGAAAAATAGTCGAATGTAACCTCTGGAAAGATATCTACATCTATACTCCGCAAGCCACCTTCTGGTATGTGGCGTAGGGTATTCTGTGAAACACTGTCACATCACCCTTTTGCTATTCCAGTAGTGAATGGTTCACGGGAAGAAAGACTGCTGGTCAACTCTCTCTAATTTTACGTTCATGGTGATGTTCCTGCAAGATGAACGTAGGACGAAGCAATATCTTGGTTGGCTCTTCTTAGAACGTACACTTTTGAAACTTTTAGAGGTAAACCTTACCGTGATGCGGAACGCCTCTTGCAGCTTCTGCCACTGGAGTTGGCTGCGCGTCTCCGTGACGCATTCACTCTTTTTACATGAACCTGTAACGAAACGTGCTTCTCTTCTTTGGAACGTCTCTATTTCGTACGGATCTCAGAATGGCAAGCAGTATTAATGTATAGGTCCAACGAGGGTTTTGTAAGCTACCTCATTCATGGGGCGAACTATATTTCCAGCTAACTCTTCCTTTGAACCTGTCTGACATCTGCGTTACCCGCGATTAATTTTATGTGGTCGTATCACTTCAGATCATTACGTACACATACTCCTAGATATTTTATTGATGTGACTGCTTCCATGGATGTACTGCAATCGTGCAGTCATACAATAATGGGTCTTCTTGCTTATTTACACGCAGCACATTTGTTCATGTTGAGTGTCAGTTGGTAGTTTCTGCACCAAGCGTCTATTCTCTGCGCGTCTTATTGCATTTCGCTACAATTTCGTAACGTTGCAACTTCATCATCATCTTCAGAAAACTTCACAAAATTTCCGACGTTATCCACAAGGTCGTTTATATGTACATTGAAAAGTAATGGTCCAGCTACGTTCCCTTGCGGTACGCTCAAGTTACTTTTAAGTCTCAAGATTAATCTCCGTTGAGAATGATATGCTGTATGTCTCTTCAATCCAGTGAGAGTAGAGTTATTCTGATGCTCTGCACGCTCACAGTTTGTTAGGCGACGGTGTGGAACTGTATCGAACCCCTTCCGAAACCCTGTGGACACGCCATCGAACTGGGCTCCGGTATATACTGGTTTCTGTATCTAGCGAGACGAATAGAGGGAGCTGGGTTTCACACGATCGTCATTTCTCGAAACCCATGTTGATTCGTACAAAGAATATTTTCGGTCTGCAGAAATGTTAGAATACGTGAGCATAAAATAAGTTCCAAAATTCAACAACATACTGACATCAGAGATATAGGGCTGTAGTTTGTGCCTCTGTTCGACGACCGTTTTGAAATCGGGAATAACCTGCGATTTTTCCAATCATTAGGAACATCGTATTGACGTTCGTGCGACAATCTAGAGGATCTCCAGCAATGAACAGTTTAGAAAAAAGACGTTTAGTATTTCGGCCGTGTTTGTCACCCTGCATTATGATGCCATTATGGTCAAAGTGTATCTGGACAGGGGGCTTCGATCAATTTACTGGTGTAACATAAACCCAAAGCTTAGGATTTTCTGCCAGTTGGAGTTCCGGAGAAATTTAGGAACACGCCAGACAGTACTGACCATAAGAATCATCGTAGAAAATAGACTAGAGAAATTCTTAATGTAGTTTGGATAAAATAAAGGTAGCGAAAGGTTATCTAAGACTTGTACTGCACTAATGAACCAAAACACTGATCACTGCCAGCAACGAAACTGAATGCCGCCAGGTGGTGTTGAAAGATGAATGATGAATAATTTATGCGAGGATATGGGCCGAAATGCGAGACATCCACTTGATGTTGAAAGACGGTGAGACAGCGAGATGGCGACGAGGTTTCGGACGACCACGTCTCGTCAAAGAACGTAGAGGTCGGAGGTTTACCCGCTCTGTAAATTAGGTTAGGCGGCGTCCTGTGAAAGATCTGCCTAAAGAGTACAATGCTGGCGCAGGCACGAGTGTTACGGAGCACACCGTTCAACACACTTAGTTGAAAATGGGGCTTCGCAGGAGACTCTTCGTACGTGTTCCGACGCTAACCGCACTACATCACCAATTAGGATAGCAGTGGGTATGAGATCATCGAGACTGGACCGTGGTTCAATGGAAATGCGTCGCCCGGTTGGATGAATCAAAGCTTCTTGTAACGCCAGGTCGATGGTAGTGTCCGGATACAATGGCTGCTCGAAACGTGCACCGCGCCGTGGACGCACCCTGGTGGGGGCAGTGATACGGTGCGGAGGACATTCAACTGAGCTTCCACTGGACTTCTGGTGGTACACCTTCCAGTAGGATAACCGCCCGTTGCAGAAGGCCAGAATCATACTACAGTGGTCTGAGAAGCATCGTAGAGAACTGGCAGTGACGTCTTTCCCATCATTTTCGCCTAGGACACAAATATTTTGCATGAAAACCGAAATTGTTCGTACTCAGTTCTCATGGACTCTCCGACTAACTGTGCGGGAATGATAACTTCATTTGGGTAAGTGGCACCAGGAAAAGGTCACGGTTTGACTGCTGATGCTGTATCATTGGATTTTAGTAATTTATATGAATGAAATGTGATTTTCTGAATACTCTTGTATTTTTAAGCTAACCAGAATTTTTTGGAAGAAAAACAATTGTTGGCATTTGCCAGGGAGCACGCGGTATTCACGCTGGACGAGTCCGTGAGAGCGCTCCCGTTGCCTCTGAACGTGCCAGAGGCTCTCGGCGGAAATGCGGACGCGCTGAAGTGAAGTGCGTCTGTCGGAGGACGAGAAATGTAATCCGCCGCGGCGCGCTATCGATTGTCGGCCGCGCCGCCTTATGCTAATCTTGACGGGCGCTGTTGATGCACAAGGGAAGCGCATTACTGCGTGCCGGCCGACACTTTGTCCGCACGACGCCCACTCGCCGCTCCGACCGACCCTCAGACCGTCCGGCTCTGTTGCTCCACCACAGCCAACACCCCAAGGCTCCCACTGGCCACCCGCGCTCCACTGCCTGGCGTCGGCTCTGCGTCTACGTCGCACAGTGTGCCGCGCCAGTAGAAACAGACTACCTGCAACATTCCCCCTTCCTACTTCACTCGCGACCGATTCACGTGGAGAATGGCTGTGTACCTCTGCTGATGTAACAAAATTTCTCCAATTTTAGCGTCGTTGTCATTACGCGAGATGTATGTAAAAGGAAATACCGAATTTTGCGGACCACTCTACGGAATACAAGCCGCACCTTCATTTTTAAGCAAATTTAAAAGAGACTTTACCATTTTTATTATTAGATTGCAAAGCCAGAATAAAAAATTCGTAGTTTGGTTTTATAAACTGTTTTAAAAAAATCTCTGAAAATCGTCACCTGAACTTTCTTCTTCTTTTCTTCATCTTCTTCTTTTCTTCATCTTCTTCTTTTCTTCATCTTCTTCTTCTTTTCTTCCTCTTCTTCTTTTCTTCCTCTTCTTCTTTTTTTCATCTTCTTCTTTTCTTCTTCTTCATCTTCTTCTTTTCTTCTTCTTCATCTTCTTCTTTTCTTCTTCTTCATCTTCTTCTTTTCTTCTTCTTCATCTTCTTCTTTTCTTCTTCTTCATCTTCTTCTTTTCTTCTTCTTTTCTTCTTCTTCCTCTTCTTCTTTTCTTCTTCTTCCTCTTCTTCTTTTCTTCTTCTTCCTCTTCTTCTTTTCTTCTTCTTCCTCTTCTTCTTTTCTTCTTCCTCCTCCTCCTCCTCCTCCTCCTCCTCCTCCTCCTCCTCCTCCTCCCCCTCTTCACTGCCATTTAGATCGTTACTTATGCCGCACTTCTTGAAAGATTCAACAATAATGTCTTCTCTCATTGTAGAACACAACTTTTTTATCCACTGAACTCTTGCTTGAGTGTAGGTTGTTTTGTAGCTACCTTCAGTCTGAATTCACGTTGGGTTTCATTCATTTGTACCATTTCTCTCTCATATAAACTTTAAATGGTTTGCTTATCGATACATAAAGAGTTTGCAATTGTGAGGAAAGTTCTCCCGGCGTAATAGCAAGCTGTGTGTTTCCCTGTCTCGGTTTCTTTTTCACAGAATTTTTCAAATGCCGACTAATCTGATCTAGCACAAGAAGAGAACTCTTCTTCAGTAAATCACCTTGCGTTCTCTCCCACTCTCTGTTAATCCATAATTTCATACCAGCGAACCCTTGTCAAGTACGTGAACAACACCTGGCGGTATTTCATAAGGTTTTGGCATTGTTCCTTGATTGAAAATGACTATTCAGTTTAGTACCGTTAGCATAACCTGAAAGGATAACAGTGTAGTGCATTGTTTCATGTCCATTTGTTTTAATATTTACAATTTTAGCACTTGTCATGGCAACAGTTGTTCCTCGGCACATCAGATGTCAGAGTAGTTTTGTCCATATTCGCTATTTGGCTTATTTCCGCACTGGTTGAATAGTCTTGTGGCATTTTTGTGGTATTTTCTGAGATATTTTGGTTTTGGTTCACACGCTATGTCCATGACGCTTCATAAACTTGTAGCACCAGCCCACTCCAACCTTAGAGGCTGTTTAGTTCCATTGTATCGCTAGCTTACTAGGGTGTATTTGAACCATTTTTGTCTTAATTGTAATGTCATTTTGATGGTATTCTTGAATCCATTTCATATGCCATCTTCTAGTTTTGGCCATTCTACATCCAGTCCTCTAATTACACATTTAGTCTTTCTCATTTTTTCAGTTCTTCTTTACTAGCCCGCCACTGCCAATGGTTTTTTTCTGTTGGAGGAGGAACTGCCGATTAACTGCTCTATTTTCTTCTACATATGCGATTACTTTCAATTTATAGCCCCCATCATATGAATAGCTTTTATTTTTTCCATTACGAAACTAGCTACTAACAAAAACACTATACTGTTACCGATAACGTAAATCTCTTTTAAGTTCACTGGTACCGTAGACTGCAATGACGCATCATAGGCTGAACACTATAGTTGTTAATAGTAGCAGCAGCAGCAGCAGCGTAGTTGATGATGAAAATTTTCATTTACCTTTAACAAATGTTCAATTCGCTGTTCATCGGATGCACTACGTACACACACACACACACACACACACACACACACACACACACACACACACACACACACACACACACAGAGAGAGAGAGAGAGAGAGAGAGAGAGAGAGAGAGAGAGAGAGAGAGAGAGAGAGAATGTTAATGACATGCCCAATAATTTTTTTCTGTCTTCCATTTCTTTTAATCATCTCTCTTCACTTTAAAACTTCCAGTTTGTTTTTTCTTTCCGCCCAACCTGTTCTTGTCATTTTTCCCCATATTCACATTTCAGCAGCTTTAAGTGGATTCCTTTCCGATTTACCCACTGCCCAACTTTTATTTCCATTGAGCATCTATTTTCCTCTGTGATCTTACTACCGACATGATAAAATTTTTACTTGGTCAGTTCTGACTCGTGATTTTTTATGTTGGTTTTCAAGAACATAATAAAGATGTGTAACCAGTTACGCTGCTATGAGTATTATCTTTTTTATTTGAGCTATAGGCCTATTTCAGCTATACAGCTATCATCAGGTTATGTGTAATAGAGCACCTTATAAATTTTGGTACATTTTTGAGTTACTTATGAATAAGACGATTTCACATACGTTTTCAAATCCTGATTTCCATGTAGTATCGTTGTTTCTGTTGCTGTCTTTTTATTACTAATTATATTTTACTTTGATGTAGCAATGATAATCAGTTTTGTGGTATGCTCTGACTTTGGTTTAGTAGTGGGCAGAAATATATCTGTCTGTAGTTATTTAATGACAACAGTTGGAGCAGGTGATTAACCAGTGCTACATCAACGTAAATCAGTAACAAATATATAGCAAAGCAAACAGTGATACTGCGTGGAAGTCAGGACCTATAACAAACATAAAATCGTATTATTCATAAGTACTCACATTTACTACAAGAAATGTACCAAAATTCATAAAATGTTCTATGATAAATAACCTAATGATGGCTGTATAGCTGAAATAGGGCTATAGTTCAAATAGAAAAAGATAATACTCATAGCAGCGTAATTGGTTACAGAACTTTATTATGTTCTTTTATGACATTTATTACGCAGCAGGCCCAGAATTACAAATTTTACACTGGTTTCGATAGTCCTACTACTACTACTACTACTACTACTACTACTATAGTTTTCTGTTCGTTCACTTTTAATTTCCGTTGTTTACCTGAGAGTACTAGTAGCATTCTATTAATTTATTTTTCGTGATCGGAATAGCTTCCTGAACAAAAACATTCAATAAATACGGAGATAGGCGACATCCTTGGATAACTTTTCGAACCCTGGTCTCTTCCTCTACCTTAACTCTACTTTTTAACACGTTTTTGTTCGGTGGGTTCCTTGTCTGTCTTTTTTGCGATTGGTTTTTAACTAACTTCCCGATGAACTAGAGACTTGAAATTTTAAATATAGCTCAGAACTGCATAACAGTGTGTGTGTGTGTGGTGGGGGGGGGGGGGGGGAAGGCGCGGAGGGGTAAGAACCACGTACCTGCAGTAGCGGGTTGGGGTGAGAAAGGTGCAACAAAGAAGCATAACGCAAAACCCGGTTGATCCAATTGGGGTTCCTGCGTGATAGCGGTGCTTAGCACGTTGCGTCACAGCACCGACAGGCGCAACGTGCGTAGATTACTTGCTGCAGAGTGAGTCTGCGACAACCCGTTCGATTTACAGGTTCGCCTCTGTTACGCCTGAATTGCCAAGCTAGGCAAATGCTTAACTAGAAGACAAAAAAATACGCCTAGAGCAATTCCAACCAAATTTTATTACGTTTTTATTAACTCGCTCTCATCTATCCGTTAGGTACAGATTTTGCAGTTGATTGTAGACTAGGCTCCCAATGAGCTAGAGACTTTAAACATACCTCAACCGGAATGACAATGCAATATTAACTCGCTTTCTTGTCTGGTTGTTGGCGGAGGTTACTACGTGTACAACTTCCATTTCCCCACTTTCCCTGTTCAACTTGCGATTGTTTCGTGGTAAGTTTCCGTGTGAGCTCGAATCTCTCTCTAATTTATAAATCCGCGGTCTTTTTGTGAGATATATGTGGATGACCCAGATGACGAGAAACCGAAATAATCCTGAAATACACCTCACGTCTCTGTTGTAATCTCATCAAGATGTTTGAAATCGACTGGTAAATTTCACACTCACAAGACTAAAAAACAGAAAATAGCTGCTTAAATAAAACTAAATGTTTCATGTAACACGTATTTATACTTGATTAAAAAGTATAAAATAATTTCAACTAGCCCCATACAAATTTCTAACCCCATAGACAGGTCCGCATATTTGTGATTGAGAATTTTCAGTTGCCTTGAAAACACTTAAGATCTATAACGAAAAACTTGGGAAAATGCAATGCATACATGATTCACGAATAATTCACCTCTTAACTATTATCTGTTGTATGTGCCCCACATTTTTCGCTATAAATCTTAAAAGCTTTTTCATAGCTGTTAAAAATTCAGAATAACCCTTTCAGAAATCTCTGCATGGTACTAGGAGAAATTATTTTACCCATTTTAGTCTGATATAAAAACGCGCTGTGTTAATTTATTCAAATAATTACTCAGACCAGGCGACATCGGAGTGAGAGGTGGAATAGAGCAGTAGAACAATACGCCCCTTTTACTGTAGGAGGTTCACATGGGCACATGATGAATGGGATAATTCCTTCGTGTTGCGTCCGTTTTGTCTCTTAGTGTATTTACATAGGTATTTTGTGTGTTATTTCGGGAAAATGGACCAAAGAAATCCGTCCGATTTCAGTTAACAATTTCAGCCTGCTCATCGTATTTATAATGTGGACGAAGTCGTTGACAGTTCAGACCAAGAACAGCAAACCATTTCCACGTTCCAGTGCATGTGTAAGTTGAAATTCACCAAAAGTTTCTACTTATTTTATTGAGAGCATAAAGACATATGAAATAGGCTGAGTCTGTTTGACACACCCTGTATGTCTAGAGTTGAATTGCAACATGGGCTCTTGGAATCTGAGTGTGTCTCAGTGCTGTTTGTTTAGCATTTCTGTGTCATTCTCATGCTGACTGAACAAGCTCGTGGCGAAACGTGCATCTCTTCTTTGAAACTTTTCCACTTTTTCCGTTAAAGGAATTAGAGAAGGATAGCACACCGCCGAACAGTACTCAACCATTCGTTGATCTGGTAGACAGATGTATCCCACATTTACTACTTTAAGAGTAGGTTCGGCTCAATTATTCACCTCTCTTAGATAATGTAGGTTCCAAATAGGAGTGAAGTTAAGTGTTGAACCTTGGGATCATCATTCGCAAGTAGGTAATTACAGATGCACACATTTACATAACCAACATCGTGATTCCAGTCACATAATTGTTGTAGTCTAGTGTACGTTTAGTAATAGAGTAAATGTTATAATAATAAATTTTATGGAGTTGTAAAATACAGATGCAACTCTTTCATATTTAAAATGACCAACAGAGAGAACTTCTATGGTTTAAGTTGAGAAGCGAAGATTAAAGGAGTTGACAAGTGTTAGTCGTCGTTTTGGTGACATCTTTGGAATCAGTTGTGTACTCGAAAATGGAGTTACAACCCGAAACTGCGTTCGTACAAAAATAAAGTTCGCTTAAACAAGGGAATAACAGTTCAAGAAGACATTTTTCCATGTCATTGTTTAATAAGTAAAAGAGCAAAGATTGAATGTGCTAATGTACAAGACATAACTATTTGATCTTTTTGTACATGTTACGGAGTTGAACACAGTACTAGACTTAGGTACAGAATACATACTTGTATGGTTTATGCAGAGTCATTCATACAAAGGAAATTTTCGTAATGATACAAACTTTTACGAATTTTGGAGACGGGCATATCTATTAATTTCAGATAGGGACCTCTGATACCGGAACGAGAGGGTCGCAAGCTATAAATGAAATTGAGAAAATAGCAAAAGAACCTTCGTAAGCTGATGATAATAAAAATGGGCTCATTTTGTAGTAATTGTATTTACTGTACAGCTTGCGTAATATGCCACATTTACGACACCTGTTTAGAGTGGTATTCTTTAGTTTCTATTTAGGCTTGAGATCGTCACGTGAAGTTGTCATACCCCTTTGAAGAACAATGGAATTTATGAATATTGTCACAAGCAGAGAAAATTGTTGCCGGGAGATCCTCTTCAGTGTCGAGCAGGTGTCTCGTACGGAAGACCATTCTAAACACCCAGAAAAATAACGTGGGCTCGAATTAGAATCAACTCGCTGGCCACGAAACGGAACCTCCTCTTCCTATCAACCGTTAGGTAACTTCTGACGCGGAGGTTCACGAGCAAGATGTGTGAAGTCAACTAGAGCTAAATCATGGTGGAACCACAAACGTCCATGAAGATAATGTAGGCTATCTTCCAGGAGAATGGATAGCATTTGTCTCACAAAGGAACCATACACCCTAAAAGTCACCATTTCGCAAATCTTTCGCATGGTTGCTGTATGTCTTAGATGTAAAGAATGCTGCTCTAGTACGATGCTCTTTTGAAGAGTTTTCAGAAATATTCAGTGTTCAATGTGTGGTGGTGGTGGTGGTGGTGGTGGTGGTGGTGGTGGTGGTGGTGGTGGTGGTTGGTGGTTGGTGGTGCATTGGTAACGAAGTATTATAACAAATCATAATGAATAGTACGTTTATTTATTGGTACGTTCATCCGCGTAGCGAATACTACGTTGTTCTGATTTCCGTGCAATACAAGCATGAATGTATCGATGAACAAATGTTAATTTCACCATAGTACTTTGTTATACCTCATCACGAATGCACCCCAACAATTATTATTGTTGTTCCTTTCTGAAGAAACAAAGTTCCTATAGCGATACAAGTGTTTGGTGGAAGATAAAAAACATGGAGGAAAAAGGAAAAGTATGATTCGAACACTGTAAACTGGTACAGTCTTACTCACCAATACGCATGTGCGATAACAGTCATTGTATAAGGAAAATTAATTATCAAGTGACTCAAGACTGAGTGCGCATACAAGGTCCTCGGTAACATTTTCCTCACAAAAAATGTTTAAGAAGTATCTTCTTTGGAGCCAGTGACTCTAAGATAATTCCAATTACTTTAACGCCTTACCCATAATGAAGCGGAGACTTAACTAAGTGTTTTGACTTAAAGCCATCAACAATGACGGATTATCGGCGAGGTCGTTCCGGATGGACGCTACGTTGAAGGAAAGTAACGCATGAATCGAAGTTGCATCGCAGCGTAGCGCCCAAGTGCCCCCTTACTGGGAGTCCGCGTGTATCAATGACCTATTGCGTCGTCTCTTTCCTTCGTGAATTCTCAACAGACGTAGTAACCTCATGAGTCAAGCAGCCTTGATATAAACAAGCGTCTGTGCGAATGTTTGTCGGGAGATTTACACGTAGAATGAAAGGCAGAAAACAAAATTATCGAGTGGAGTCTCATTTCTGTTGACTGGTTAAATGTAAGTACTGCGACAGTGAAATAAGGAACAGGAAGTGAGAAACAGAAGGAAAAAAAGGCATAGAATGCTAATGGTAAGCAGTGTAGGGTTTTCAAAAGTAAGCTTGCGATGTCTGAAAAGCAAAGTTTACAGTCGGCCTGCATTTACCAATTTGGACTATTGGGCTTGAGACATGGGCTTGAGACATGGGCTTGAGACATGGGCTTGAGACATGGGCTTTTAATACGAAAAACAATCAAAAACAGTGTGTTGCTGAACGTGTAATGGGAAGGATACATGTTAGGAATTACTTAGAGAGACACGGAAATAAATAAATATCAAGGAAAATACTGAATTGGAAAACGTAATTATTATCCTAGTCGAAATGAAATTCACGTGAGCGGTACACGTAGCCAGGTGAACGGGCGTTACGTGCCCCAACAAAGTTCTTTGCGGAGTTGTAAAAGATGATGGTGTTGGTGCATGGAAAATTCTAGAGGTGGCCTTTATCCAGTGTTGGATTATATGACGACGACACCAGGTGTTCCAGGAGGATAAGTTAATTTTTAAGTCGACAGTGTGGCCGGCGTCTATTAAGAAAATTCTCATGAAAACATTGTTTCAGATGCTAGGCTTGAAGCTGCTTTAACGTGGTTGGTGTAAATATGCTACGCGGTTATTTTTGTATCCAAAACCAGCACTCTAGTATCGATTTCCTGACACAATTGACGTCTCGTATTTTCTCTATACTAGTTATGACACACAGATTTACACTCGAAGTGTCAAAATTCATAAGATAAAGTAGACAAAAGTCCTCCAGCAATCTACGTTTAGCCGGCCGCAGTGGCCGTGCGCTTCTAGGCGCTGCAGTCTGGAACCGCGAGACCGCTACGGTCGCAGGTTCTAATCCTGCCTCGAGCATGGATGTGTGGGATGTCCTTAGGTTAGTTAGGTTTAACTAGTTCTGAGTTCTAGGGGACTAATGACCTCAGAAGTTGAGTCCCATAGTGCTCAGAACCATTTGAACCAATCTACGTTTAGCGTCAGTGCGTAGATGGCCTCCCAGATACAGCCAACTCCACGGGACGGAGAACAAATTATAAACCAGTGTCAACACTTGGAGCTATCAGTGTAGTTTGTGCGAAATGATAATGCGTTTGCACCGGAGATATTCGGAATAGTTACTACATAGACAAGACTTAATATACTCTATCTTACTGTCTTACGGCTGCTCGGCAACAGCTACAGAATATTCCCGCCGTTTACCGTGTGATTTCATTGTTTCTGCCACAAAGGGGATTTACTGAGTGCAGTCTAACATCTGTCTGCTCATAGGTATGCACGAGTAGAAGCTTCACTAGGATAAATGTTTCATATGGCAAACTACTTATAGGAGAAGACTCTGGATCTCGCAAAGCTTGACAGGGTTTCTTTCAGCCAGGACAAGAAACTGCGTAATCATTTTCTTCATTTAATAATCATTGTTTTTATACGTGATATTGTGCGAACAACCAGGCATAAATATTATGTCACCTAAAAGCGTATTATCAGGACCACATGCTTTGGTTCATGTAAGTCGTCGTTCTGCAAGCTGGAGAATTATACATAGACATAGAACTATGTTGGTCCATTTTGAGTTTTATGATTAACAATATGAGCAGCATCCATTCAGTAAACATGTGGCCTTGTAACAATTGTTGTTGGACTTTTAGTGGCGGGGACTTTTAGTGGCGGGGACTTTTAGTGGCGGGGACTTTTAGTGGCGGGGACTTTTAGTGGCGGGGACTTTTAGTGGCGGGGACTTTTAGTGGCGGGGACTTTTAGTGGCGGGGACTTTTAGTGGCGGGGACTTTTAGTGGCGGGGACTTTTAGTGGCGGGGACTTTTAGTGGCGGGGACTTTTAGTGGCGGGGACTTTTAGTGGCGGGGACTTTTAGTGGCGGGGACTTTTAGTGGCGGGGACTTTTAGTGGCGGGGACTTTTAGTGGCGGGGACTTTTAGTGGCGGGGACTTTTAGTGGCGGGGACTTTTAGTGGCGGGGACTTTTAGTGGCGGGGACTTTTAGTGGCGGGGACTTTTAGTGGCGGGGACTTTTAGTCGCGGGGACTTTTAGTGGCGGGGACTTTTAGTGGCGGGGACTTTTAGTGGCGGGGACTTTTAGTGGCGGGGACTTTTAGTGGCGGGGACTTTTAGTGGCGGGGACTTTTAGTGGGATTTAAAACACTAATAGAAGACTTTATCCTGAAACACTTCTGTTCTGTGCAGGAATAATTAAGATGTACCGGGTGATCAAAAAATCAGTATAAATTTGAAAACTGTACATATCTATCTACATTATTCCGTGATTTATTCAAATTGACACACGTGCTTGGAATGACATGGGGTTTTATTAGAACCAAAAAAATACAAAAGTTCAAAAAATGTTTGACAGATGGCACTCCATCTGATCAGAATAGCAATAATTAGCATAATAAAGACAAAGCAAAGATGATGTTCCTTACAGGAAATGTTCAATATGTCCACCATCATTCCTCATCAATAGCGGTAGTCGAGGAATAATGTTGTGAACAGCACTGTAAAGCATGTCCGGAGTTATGGTGAGGCATTGGCGTCGGATGCTGTCTTTCAGCATCCCTAGAGATGTCGGTCGATCACGATACACTTGCGACTTCAGGTAACCCCAAAGCCAATAATCGCACGTGGCGGCTGAGCAAATGATCATCACCAAACGACGCGCACAAGAGATCTTTCACGTGTCTAGTAATATGGGGTGGAGCGCCATCCTGCATAAACATTGTACTTTCCAGCTGGTGTTTATCAGCCAGGCTGGGGATGATGCGATTCTGTAACATATCGGCATACCTCACCCGTCACGGTAGCAATTTTGCTGTCCAGTGCTATCTGTCGGACATTTTGAGAAACTTTTTTCTCTTTATTTTTTTATAAAACCCCATGTCATTCCAAGCATGTGTGTCAGGTTTTACCTCTCTATATACATTATTCCGTGGTTTATTAAGTTTTCAAATGTATACTGACTTTTTGATCACCTGGTACTTAGCTGTAATACAGGAACTGAGGATGCAAAAATGAAAGTAGTAGAATGGTGGACTATAGTGTGCTTTAGGTCAGCTTGAGTATGTTATGGTAACTTTAATTCACTAAAATGAATTTAAACAGAGCAAGAACTGTAAGTACAGCGATGATTCAGGCCTGTTCGCCTGTCGTAGCTATCTCGTATTTCGGCTGTTTTCTCAGGTAATTCCAGGCGAATGGTGCGATGATTTCTACTTATGGCCTATGAAAGACAGCTTCCTAACTTGTTGCTCGCGTTTGATATTCCTAAAATGAAACAAGTTCTTAAGGTGCGTGTTTTTCGTCTCTGACATTGCAGTGGCCTTAATAACGCAACATAGAATTATTTCGAATATGCTGCGTGAAAATGTTATGACATGTTGTATGACCTTTGACATTTCACGTATCAGATCATTTTAAAATATAGTAACATTTATGAAAATGACTTGTTAACCAAGAGATCTATTTCATGCTGCTAAAAAGAAAGGAAGTCTGTAATTAAATTCCACAAAGGGTGTCAGCGTTGTACCCAAGTAATAACCTTCTCAAGAAGTATGTGCCAACTCATTGAAACCGCCAAGAAAAAAGTTGATTGTTATATTGATGAAAGGAATGTTTGATTTTGTGTCGTAGACAGTACGATCATTAGAGACGGAACGCTTGTCAGCTGAACTAGGAGGGTGAAGAAAATCGATCGAGTCAGGTTTGAAGGAAGCAACTAAGCGTTGGTCAAAAGTGATTTAGGAAAACTGTGGAAAAATTTTAATCTGGATGATATGACCGAAATTGAGCCCCGTCCGTCGTGAACGCGAGTCCTGTGTTAATCGCCCTCCATGTGATTGTTTATAGTTGTTAGCTCTATGTTATGACCAATTTGTAGAAAAATCTTGATTTCCACTCGCGTTTCGTTGACGCCTGTAAACGCCGCTCTAGGTTTGTAAGTACTGTTGACCCGCTTTCTGTAGTGTCCGTTCGGTTGAACCATTGTCCAGAAATCTACTGGAGTTTTGAGCCTAAGATTGGACCACATTGGGCTGCTAAGACTGCCATTAGTGACATTAAATTCCCAAGCAACATGCAGAGAAATGGCTCTGAGCACTATGGGATTTAACATTTGAGGTCATCAGTCCCCTAGAACTTAGAACTACTTAAACCTAACTAAGTACATCACACACATCCATGCCCGAGGCAGGATTCGAACCTGCGACCGTAGCCATCGCGCGGCTCCAGACTGACGCTCCTAGAACCGCTCGGCCACACCGGCCGGCAACATGCAGAAGCGGGAGACAGTGACGGTACATATTTTTCAGCTGTGTGACTGTAAACTGGTCTCGTCCACACAGAGTCAGGTTTATGAAACCTTGACGTACTATCAAGTGGAGCCAATAGTAGCGTCTGTCACAGTCAACTTTTACTCTTTTTCCGTGATGATAACCGGTTTAGTTTTGTTGCAGAACATCTTCGGTTGCAGAGCAGTCCGTTTGAGGCGCAGTAAAACAGACTGATGATTTTTCCTTTGTGGGGGACCACAATTATATAGAATTTTTTGCAAGAAATGTCCGCCATTTGACTGTTAATTGTTCGTATATTGTACGCAGTCATGACTGCGTCTTTGTAGCCGTTCTGAAGTGCATGCTGAGATGTTAAAATATGTCTGATATGTCTGTGACGTGTCATCGTCGAAAAAATATATTTATGGTGTTCCAAATCCATCTATATTGTATATATTGGATATGTACTCGTACCTTGTAATACGACAAGTGGTCTGTAAGACTAGAAACGTGTATCTTCGACGGTGACATTTCACGCATATATTTCAACATTTCAGCATGCACTTGACAATGGCTAGAAAGCCGAAATCATGATTGTGTACAATAAATGAACAATTAAGTCAAATGGCGAAAATTTCTTTAAAAAACAAAGTAAAGCAGACTGGTTTCCTCGTAGCTGTAGACTGTAATAATACACGTTCTAAGAGCTATGTTTGACTGTGGTACGTGAAGACATTACCTTCCATATAAGCATCACATTCTAAATTCCTCGTCACAAGTGCTGTATTTCCTGATGAGCTCTCTAGAATATTTTACTAACAGGTATTACGATATATAGTTAACGAGTGGTTGTTTCCCATTACCCGTCTTTGTCAGGATGAGTCAAAGAGGAAAGATAAACTTTGGCGTATCTTTTAATGGAAACGTCGTACTTAACAGCCGGGAAGGGAAGCAGCAGTCGACATTACTTGGCAGAAGTAAGGAGCAACACACGTTGCGTCAGATTTCAGCAGTTGTTACGAGCTCTGTGCTCACATGTTCTGCCATTCTGAATTTTGCTTTTTGTACTTTAATGCTGTGTTTTCCATGTGGCCACTGATGGCGAAACAGTTTCTCGGTTGGGCAAGCACGGATGTAAGGATCAGAATGAAGTCTTTACATTAAATTACGAATAATGTAATCAGTGATTCGACGTTTGCTCTTTCTACTTATTCTTTTACCATTGTGTCGCCTTGTGTTGAGGAAATACTTTCTTGCCCGTATATGGTATGTTTTAACTTCATACACGAAACGGAACACTTTTTTGCTTTCTTTGCCTCCAGAAATTCAATTTGAGTTCTTTGTCTCAGATTCTTATAGTGGTATCCACATTTGGCGACGATTTCATGCTGTTACGTCAGAAAGGCAGTAACAAACATATTGCGAAAATCTGATGAAAAAATGTTTATTGGACGCATTTGATTTTTTTAATTCATGCCCTCAGATATGCAGCATATAGTTGATTTCTTTGTATATAGGATGTTAGAACGAGGATGAAACATTCTATGAGTAATGAAGGGAAATCAAATTCGTATTTGGAGTTTTCTTATTTGTATGTTCGTTATTGCCTTGCTTCATTGCAAACTGTAGAAGTGGATGTTTCTTCAGAATAGTCGCTGCCGTGTGATTCCGGTACCTTTCATGACTAACTCTCATATCAGTTTACGTTTAGGTACCGAATGGGGACATGAAAGGGAGAAGAGGAAGCAGGCTACGCACTTGTTGGATTTGTGGGTTCAGCTCTTTTTTTTTTTCGTTAACTTGCATTTTCGCGAATGAGTCCATGCGATCCGTGTGCTCCCCGTGTATCGGTTTTCCAGTTACTAACAGACAACAATTTTGCATGTGGGTAGTCCCAAAATTCAGTTCGTATTGTTTTCATCAACTGCTGTAAAAGTGATTGTCTCGAAAATCGGGGTAAAGGCGTTGCAAAGCTGATTGTGCTGAGATATAATTGTTAAGAAAAAAATCGATACATTTTCCAGTTAATTAGCATTGAAGATAGCCAATCAAGCGGTTGTGCGCGAAAATTCAACCGTCTCGCCAGATACGATTGGTGTTCTCATAGCGTATATGATAGTGCAGGAGACTGCTCCCACGTCCATTAGTGCAGGAGACTGCTCCCACGTCCAGTTTTGTATTGTTCTCTAGTGGGAAACCAAACGAACACGTTTGGCGACACGATCTCTGGCGGGCCGCTTGAATTTGCGCGCTCTATGGCCTGATTGACTAATTTCAGTGCTAATTTCAGTGCTAATTAACCCGGAAACCGTCCATTGTATCGAATTTTTTCCTTAACTATGTTTTTCAGCAGGATGTAATCTGCAACACCCTTACAAGCTTTCCAGACCGTTTCTGACCACTCTGTATTCTGACTGGCAACATGTCTTCCAAAATTTTGATTTCAGACCAGACCAGAGCTGCAGAACACGTGAAATTCTAGAAAATGAAAAAATGAAATTTATTCTAAGGAGCTGTGTTTTACACTTCTTCCCTGTTTAGTAGTCAGTATAAAAAGCATTGTCCTACAGCTGTTCTAGTGTGTATTTATACTGAATCCCAAAGTTTCATGACTGTCTACGTCACGTGTGCACAACATATGGCCCACGGGCCTCTTGCGACCCGTTACGTCTCTCGCTGTGGCCTGAGGGAGACTCTTCCAGGGATGACCAGTTCCATATTTTGTGATATAACTGATTTTTTAGATAAATCTATTATGATAAATCTAGATATCATTTAAAAATTCTTTAACTTGTCAGCAATGGCAGTGTCTGCGACAGCTAGGTTACAATAGGTTTAAATTATTAAACTAATTAGTAACGGAAGTGCTTGCGAGAAAATGACAGTTCTGTGCTTGGGTCCAGTGCCGCTTCCATTAAACAGCGATCGGAACAAAAATTCACTATTAATGCGGTCCACTGAACAGGCGATGCGCGCACCTGCGAAGTGGCACACGGATGGACATAGGGTGGGGGAAGCTGCATGATCGGCTGCTATCCTACGCGGACAGAGTCGAGAGTATAAGCTAGTTACTTCATGTACATACAAGCAATACAAGCAAACACTGCATCTGACTGCTGCGCTTTAAGTGACGCGTGAACTGTTGCCAGTTCTTAGAGGTTGTTGCAAGGGGAAAAACTGGCAACATACTGTACTACTGTGTCTGTGTGTCCTGTGGTCAGGTCGCCTCACAATATTTAAATTTAATTTCTGACGAATATTTATATCTTAGCATTAGAATTGAGTCGTACATAAGCCTATGTATTAGACTTTGAAAGACTTGAAGCTGACAGATGCAATGTCTCACATTAAAGCTTTGTTTCAGTTTATTATCTTTTTATACTGTTTTCATAAGTAATAGTTTGTCATGCCAGTATGCTACTAACACAATCATTCCTCACTGTCATTAAATGTGCCTTTTAATGAAAAAAAGTTTAGTAAATAATGTATTTATTCAAGAGTTCAAAGATAATGTTGTGTAGTTCCACTAAGTTTAATATTTTTGGTTGCTGCTTACCTCACGTAGTCCGTATCTATGTCACAATTCAGCGAACATATATAATAAAATAATTGGAATAATGATTGTTATTAGTTTTAAAGGTTATATTCAGCACAATTGACCAAGAAGTCTACTGTGGCCCCCGCTTTAGATTCTAGTTTCGGTTTGGCCCCAGACTACTTTTGAGTTCTGCAGCCCTGGTCTACTCAATGAATTTCGGTATGAGCCTAATTAATCACAACAACATAATTCACCCCTGCAGTAAATTATGTTTGATACATTACACAGTTTTTTTGGCTTCCTTTCTTTCTTGCCTCGAATTTCAGGTTGGTTAGTGTTAGAAATTCCAGAAGAAAGGAGATATCTCGTAAAGAATAACTTTATGAAACATGTAAATTTCTTGGTATAACAAGTATACCGTAATCTATTCTTTCTTCAAATGACTCTTCTTGAAACACAGTATATTAACATCCCTTAAAATAACTGCTTTCACCAACTTTTGACAAACTGGTGAGTACTAACATTCTCTTTACATCAGATTAGGTGTGCCCGTCGGCTACAAAACTGCGTTCTCCGGCATAGAAAAAGGTCTGCTTTAAATGAGAAAGACGATACTGCGTTGTCACGATTCTCGTCAAATCCGGATGAATGAAATAAAATCACATTTGCATGGATATACTGAAACATAAATATTGTTAATACATGAAAATATTGCAGTATGGAGATTTACCTGTTGTCGCTCAGGCGGAAAAGACAGCATGTCACCAGAACTAATTTGTGACACTGAAAATCCATCAACCGCACACCATAACTGCATCGTCTTCTGTCGGTAGCCTAGCATTACCGCGAAGTGGTAGCGGTTCATTTTAACGTCTAAATTTCGTAAGATACAGGAAGCTTTGCAGTCTAAGTAGAGGTGCTACTAAAGAGCTGTGTGTTCGAGCCCGGACTTGGCCATTTACATCTTTTACGCAGTGAAGATGCGCTTACTTCATTTGCTTTTTTTAAAAAAAAAATTCTCTCCGCGCTATTTATTTTTCTTTCTCGGATAAAATGCAGGGAGCTTTTATCTTCTTGAACTGCAGAATATAGAGCATTGTCCAGCAAACTAGGCATTTATATGGGGATTTGAAAGATGTGGTTCAAGCACCGTAATCTGTAATCTTTCTGTAACGCAAAAGCGAGGCTTTTCCATTTATATGCTTCACGCAACTGTTTGCTTCGCGATTGTGTCACTAACGGCAATGTCTTTGGAAGCGTCACTATTATACATAATCAACGAAATGAAGGGGCAAACATTTTGCCCTGTACGCGAACAATACCTGTGTTTCCAGAATGAGATTTTCACTCTGCAGCGGAGTGTGCGCTGATATGAAACTTCCTGGCAGATTAAAACTGTGTGCCGGACCGAGACTCGAACTAAGGACCTATGCTTTTCGCGGGCAAGTGCTCTACCATCAGAGCTGTGTTACTCAAAACGATTAATCTTCACTATACATTTTAAATGACCTAGTGCACGTGGGAGCTCCATAGGGCTGTACGCGGATGATCTGTTGTATATAGAGAAGTCGCAAGGCCAGAAAATTATAGTGGAATACTGGAAGACCTGCGGAGGATCAACAGTAGGTGCCGGGGTTGGCAGTTAACCCTTTAACATAAACAAGTGCAGCATAAGGCGCACAAGTAGGCGGAAAGACTCTTTATTGTATGGTTACTTGATTGCTGAACAAGGACTGGAAGCAGTCACATCCATTAATTATCTAGGAGTACACATACGGGCCGATGAAGTGGAACCTACACACAAATTTAATCGCAAGAAAGGCAGCTGCCACAAACAATCCTCAGGACGGTCAACGAACTCACGAATAAGACGGCTTATTAAACGCTCGTGTGAGCCGCCCCCTCCTCCTTTTAAGTCCGCAGCTCGTGGTCTCGCGGTCGCGTTCTCGCTTCTCGAGCACGTGGTCCCGGGTTCGATTCCCTGTGGGGTCAGGCATTTTCACCTGCCTCGGGATGACCGGGTGTTTATGTTGTCATCATCATTTCATCATTCCTGGAAGTGGCGAGATTGGACTGAGCGAAGGTTAGGAATTTGTACGGGCGCTGATAACCGCGCAGTTGAGCGCCCCACAAACCAAAATATCATCCTCCTCCTCCTTTTCTCTCGCGAAGGGACTAAGGAGAGCGAAGGGACTAAGGAGAGGAAGTCCCCAGCGGTGCTTTCGACTTTTTGAAGCCATGTATACGTTTGTGTTGGCTAAGATCCCAGATATCGCACTCTGCAGCCCTCATTTGCGAATAATTGACCGAAAATCAGTTTCATAATTTTGCGCGACTCTCAGTAGATTTGCGTTATGTGGACCAGGTTATTGGATTCATTATATCTATTCCTCATCCTGCTTGAATTTCGGTTTACGTATAAACCGTTCTTTCGTTTAAATCTTTATCTGAATTTAGGCTATGTTTTTAATGTTTGTTTGAAGAATACCACGCAAATAACTTGGACATCTTGTAAAGAAAAATACATTTTTCGCAATATTGCACTGTCGATATAAATAGATTAGTTTATCTTTTGTTTTTGAGCTGATAGATTGGAATTATCAAATTTAATATTATAGAAGATAAATGTTATCAAATGGAAATTCTCAAAAATTCTGAATGAAAAGAGATTGATACAAATAAAAAATGAAACAAATGAAATAGTTCATACATTAATTAAAATTGTTACAAAGGAACAGAAATAAATCATTACATTTATACCATTTAAGTGAATAAAAAATGACCAAAACCATGGCGATGAAGATTTAGGAATAAAAATGAAATTCACTTGCCAAGATTCGAACCCATAACCTCCTGCATGTGAAGCCCTTACCCTAACCATTACATCATACAACCAGTCAATTACAGCTCGTTTAATGCTATTGCATATCGCGCAAAACTCCGGAAGTTTTTCGTCAGTTACGAGCAAACGAGGGATCACGAAGTTAAATGGCTGCAGGGTACGATACTTAGGATCTTATTCTGTATCACCGTATATTTGATTTCAGAAAGCCGGTCCCACCGCGGGGGAAGTCTCCTTGTAAGTAGTTAACATCAGAGAGGTTAAAGATCACACAGAGAAATGCGAACAATCTTTTTCTAGAGCACCGTTAGCAACTGGAACAGAAAAGAGGAGAAAGTTACACTGGTGTACAAAGCACACTCCTCTATACACCATCAGTTGCTTTGCAGAGTGTAGACGTAGGTGTGAAGACAATAACTTGCGCTCGCAGAAGAGAACATTATTTCCTCAATCCACGACTCTTGACAGCTCGCGTGAAGAGTTAAAGTACTTGTCGCCGGTAAAGACACACTGCCTAAAAAAAAAAAAAAAAAAAAAAAAAAAAATTGGGCGCCCATAAGACATCATAGGATGACATTGTAACTTTGTTCACGCACGCACCGTCGGTGAGTTTGTAAATGATTGGATTTGCACTTTTGTGTGATAGAACGGCCACCAGAGTGCATTAGTGTTGTTGATGTTTACTGATGTTACCAAGCCTGGTAGTGTTTATAAGGGGCGTCAACAGCGTCAGATATTGAGTGGTCGCTGGGACTGACACCGCGATGCTACGCACACGTATGAGATAGTGTTACTAGGACATAACAAATTTGAAAGTGGTCTCATTGAGGGTCTCCATGTGGGATATGACAGTGGTCCATCGGAACGCGAACGCTGGCATACTTGTCGTCAAGGTTCCGGTTGACAATGTATAACCACCCCAAGGGAGGATCGCCGTACTGTGCCCCAAGCATATGCTAACCCATCCATATCCTAACCCATCCATATCTGCACGTGCCATACTAGCACAAGCGATGGACGCCCTGCATCATTCTGTCATCCCACACCACTGGCTGGAGACGAGCAACAGCCGGACTAGGACTACCGTCGACACAACACGTACGGCTGCGTTTGGAGTGGTGTCGTGATCTTGAAGCATGAACTGTAGAAGAACGACGTTTCAACTGTGTTCATCGATGAATCGCGGTTCTGCACTATCCCAGAGGACCATCGCTGGCGAGTATAGGAGCGACTTCAGGTCACAGCTGGTATTAACTGAGGGAAATCTGACGGCACAACGGCACGTCATGGACATTCTTCGTCCGTGTGTGTTACGTGTTATGCGACAGTATCGTGGTGTCATTTTTCAACAAGGTATAAATTGTTCATCCACGCGCGGCAATTGTTTCTGCGAACAGTCTGCGAGGTGATGAGGTATTCTCGCGGCCAGATCTCCAGTTCTGCCCCCGATGAACTGTGTGGGGGCTACATCCGTCTCAGTGGCAGTACCCAGGATATAGGGGACCAGTTACAACCGTTATGGACCAGCTTGCCTCAGGAAAGGGTACAATGGCTTTGTGATACTCTTTACAACCGAATCAGAGCATACGTCGAGTACAGAGGGGATGCAATGTGACACTAAGTAGGCTCATACTGCCAAGTTCTTTACAAATTTGAAACGATTTTGTAAGTGCTGAAATAACATCACATACCAGATTGCAGGCTTTCTCGGCATGTTTCAGCTATGAAATCTTCACGGGTTATGAGCCGAGTGGCGTCGTCTTCTAGTCGCAATGCCTGAAGATGATGGATACGCAATCCATTGAAACGTTGCTACTAGAAGACGATGCCACTCGGCTGATAACCCGTGAAGATTTCATAACATCACATACCGTCTCAACACGGAAAGTTTCATTTCGTTTCCTCCTCCTCTTTTCAGTAGTTCATTTTTTTTCGCGCGCAATGGATTTCAGACGCGCTATGCAGATGCTGATTGGTAGATGGGTGGGAAGTGTCACTCGTCGACGTCGACTTAAAAGCGCCGCCCAGGTGTCGGGCGTGCCGTCTCCGTACTTGGCCAAACAAACCACCTGCTCAACAGCTCGCCAGACAGCCGCCGAGTTGGCACGGCTGCCCTCTGCACAGTATTTCCGGACCGCTGAATCTACAATAGTAGTTTCCATTGGCTGTGCACGCGTCACGTTTTCCACGTCTCCGCCGGCCGTGTGCACGCCGTAGTTCAGAGCAAGCGGATATACGGAAAGAAATGTTCGCACGCTATTAGATTATGAGGTTCCCAGTGTCTCCTCAGCGCGTCCCGGTACTGCTCTTAAGAACAACATGTCGATATTTTTGTTGACTTTGTGAATGAAATGGGCAATCACACATGTGTGAGTGGTAGTCATAAAAATTTAATAGTCTGCTCGCAATAAGGTGCTTTCTTTGTTTGTTTTGCCGGTCTAGCTACGCAGTCCTGGTACACTACGTATTGAAGTCACCGCGCCGTAGTACGCCGCAAGAAGAGCCAAAACAAAACAAAACGAACCAAACTACCTTCTTCACTGTATCAGTGCGCTGCTACATACTATTTTGGCTCCTATAACGGTGAGCTATGTTTCTATGGAGTGGGATTTAAAAATTTTACCAGCTCTGCAGTCATGTATCTGCAAAGAAACAAAAACTTAGGTACTGATCCGAGGCATTCTGCCACAGGATGGTAGTTCTGCAGCTGTTCAGTGTTGAGGAAATTTAATAATTTTTTTTTATTTTGTCCGTCCCAGTCGCATCAATATACAATTTTTGCTGCAGTGGTTACCGGTTTCGTGCTGACACGACCATTCCCAAACCACACACTTCATTGTGACATACAATATAGTGTCAAAATGCGCGAATAGCTACTGGTTGTGTTAATCAGGTGCAACAGTAGATACATAGGCTCTTATTAGTGGGAGTACTTTTTACCTACGGTTTGACTTCCAGTACAGAAGTTACTCGTGCCTTTCGGCACCATATCGTATGACTAGTTACGGTTAATGACGAGGTGTGCGGTTTGAGAAGAGCGTGTCAGCCCGAAACCGGTAATAACAGCAGCTGAAATTGTATATTCATGCAAATGAGTCGGGCAAAATAAAGAAATCATCAAATTTCCTCAAAAACGTGCATAACTTGATTTTTTCGTGGTGGTGATTAAACGCCAAGATTCTCTCGTACTTCGTGTTTGGTGATGCTACGAACTTTTTCGAGAAACAATTTAAAAAACCTGAACAATTTTTAAAATGTAGTTACAAGATAGAGGTTTGATTAGGTACGTGGCTTTTAGAAGTGGTGTCATGTACCGTACGTGGTCCGACAGATCCCAAGCTTCCTCATGCTTTCCAAGAAGCAATTTCACCGTTGGTCACGCATTTATTTGCGCATAGACGGGCGCCCTTAATTCTCCGTAGAAAATTAACGATCTGGTGATGCTTCAGTAGGCTGTCGAAAGAGATATCAAGAAATGACGGAATCTGAGCTGTAGGCAGGGTGTTACAACGGAGCCGTTCCAATACGGGTGGCTGTAGGCATTTTTCGAACCTATCCTGAAACAACACTTTCCCGACAATAAGCCTGTACATTTGATACGAATTGATGACTTAGGATTGTTGCAAGCATTTATTGTACCCTGCACGGTTTCTTGCACTGCTCTTCTCAAGGTAATGTTCCAGTACAGGTCCTGTTGAGACACTAAAGGTAGTGAACGCCAGCCATCCCGAAGAAGCCAGTGCCTCCAGTTTCTTTTTGGCAGCCGATCCCGATGGTCTCCACGGTATACCCTGGCTTCTCCGTTCTGGCTCATGGTGATGAACCAACATTTAATCTCCCGTTACTGTTCTGCTTAAGAATATTCGACTTCGTTGTAGCGGCCGAATAAGTGCTGGCAGCGCTCATCACGTTTGCACTCTACGGTAAGCTCTGCTGACGGTTACTCAACGGTTCAGTCAAACTATTTTAAAAAAGCACACACGTACGTACTCACGTACTAAAACGATGTGATACTGTAAACACGACAACACCGAATGTAAGAAAACATCCAAATACGACATTACCACAAACCTATACATGCATTATAGAGAAAGTCCACATAATCATTTACCAAAGGTCACCTCACGGACATAAAGACCACCAAATGCCAGACACACAAACTGGTAGAGGTAATAGTTTATGATTACCATTTATTACTCAACAGCAAATTATTACAGGAAATATGTTCCTTACTTCATACATGGTTTGTCATCCTTATCACTTTGCCTCAAAAAACTAATTGCACTCGTCTGTCAGAGTGGGTCTTTTTTTTTTTTACTCAAATCACAATAAATTAAAATTACTCATTAGGTAAATTATGTTGAGCCTCTATAAACTGATTTACGAGCGTAACTGACCTTTCAGCGTTAGTATTGTCTGAGAACCTGATCGAAGGTGAACCAATATCTATAATACCGAGACACAGAGGTGATTGTGTCTCCTGCGTGGACATCATGATTAAACTAAGCGAAAGTGAGAGATAATCTTAAGCTAAACACTTTGAACAAAAGGAAGAGCTCCAAAATGTTAGCATCACCGGGCGCCTTCTTGAAATAAACATAGCTTACATAATGTAGTACCGAACGACAGCGACTTTCTCATCATCAAATTATCTGGAGGATTAGGTGATACTGTAAGTCGGACACTATTCTTCTGCTTTCGTGATATTAATGAAAATATCATAGAATGGTGGCACGTAGTAAATTTTTCGAAAGGCTCTCGTTTTAAATCTTCACAGTCGTTCCAAAATGTTAGTTCGAGAAGTCAATGTCGATAATCAGGTTTATGGCGTCGTAGTTTCTCGTTGTGCATCATAACGTTACAGTGTTCCTTAATACAGTGGTCAGTCTCTAACTTATATAATGCGATAAAAGGTGAGCTAGATTCCACAGATTACTAGTAGACTATTTATGGATTATTACTACGCTTCTAATTTTCGACCGTGAACTGTGACCTTACGGTGTTAAAAGTATCGTGAAGATGAACCAGCTCTATGACGATGGATGGACGAGCAGATTCCTGCGGAGGTGGTGTCGCGCTTACCTGAAGGGCAAAGACAACTGAGTTCTAGTGGAAGCTTACCGAAAACTACTCGCAGAAATGTTTCGATTAGTGGAACGAATGAACAAAGAAGGGTGTAGTCTCAAGTATGTTCTACGTCCACTGCTAACGACATGTGGGAAGTAGACATTTTCGGCATCAGTCTCGTTGCTTTTTGAGTCATATGTACACACCATTTTTCAGCAGAACTTATGCCAACGGGTCCTGCGTTTTATAGTCGTGGTTTAAAACCGCCACCAGACTGTCAGTCCGCTTTCATGACCGTTGCCTGAAGGTATATTTACAAAGGCCAAAAAATTAAATTTTACTAATAGTATAGTCCGGTAATGTTGTATGGAAAAAAAATGCGTACACGCCTTTTGCAGCCACATGTGCGACAACATTGCCGCCACTGTTGCCTGGCGATGTTTGCATTAATATATTTCCGGGCCAGGAGTATTTACGCGAGCAACACTATGGTGCGAAATGGACGAAAGCGAGGTAGTGTCATTGAGTGCTGGTCTCATGCATTTGCATTCCAAAAGAAAAGAAAAGTTACCGAAAAAAAGAATCTGGCTTTGTGGATGTGTTTTATCAAGTAAGCGAAACTTTCACTCGTGGACTGATACTGGACACACAGCCTACGTTTTCCGGAACGCCGAAACATAATTTTGAGTTATTGTTGTTGTTGTTGTTGTGGTCTTCAGTCCTGAGACTGGTTTGATGCAGCTCTCCATGCTACTCTATCCTGTGCAAGCTTCTTCATCTCCCAGTACCTACTGCAACCTACATCCTTCTGAATCTGCTTAGTGTATTGATCTCTTGGTCTCCCTCTACGATTTTTACCCTCCACGCTGCCCTCCAATGCTAAATTTGTGATCCCTTGATGCCTCAAAACGTGTCCTACCAACCGATCCCTTCTTCTAGTCAAGTTGTGCCACAAACTTCTCTTCTCCCCAATCCTATTCAATACCTCCTCATTAGTTACGTGATCTACCCACCTTATCTTCAGCATTATTCTGTAGCACCACATTTCGAAAGCTTCTATTCTCTTCTTGTCCAAACTGGTTATCGTCCATGTTTCACTTCCATACATGGCTACACTCCATACAAATACTTTCAGAAACGACTTCCTGACACTAAAATCCTTACTCGATGTTAACAAATTTCTCTTCTTGAGAAACGCTTTCCTTGCCATTGCCAGTCTACATTTTATATCCTCTCTACTTCGACCATCATCGGTTATTTTACTCCCTGAATAGCAAAACTCCTTTACTAATTTAAGTGTCTCTCAATTTTGAGTATGTATTTTAAAAATAGCTCGTCCGAGATTTGGTAAGACGAGTACCAATATGAATCCCTTTATACGAGTTAGAACCGGATTAGCTTTTCAGTTTTCGATTCACGTAATGAAGCTTCAAGGAAGTATATACATCTTAAGAACATATACATAGTAAAATTATGGCCTGATACTGCATATCTACTGCGACGGTAACAACGGAAACCCCTTTTTTCAGTTTAGTTGATTGTGCATATTATTTCGTGTTGTATACCAGACGTACGTATCACATTTATGGAATTTGTTTGTCTCGTTTGCCCATTTATACAGTTCTGTAGACAACAGTGTCTTTACGATCGCGCACTAAATTTCGAACTGAAGGCAAAAAGTGTTTCATGTGACTTGTGCCTGCAGCGCTCGACCAACACGAAATATCCTCCGCACTTGGTGGACAGCACCAGAAACATCTTGGCAGTATGCTGGCGACTGCCAGTAACAACTTTCTGCATTAACGACATTGAGCGGTCATATCGCAGCATTGCCATGTATTGCAGCGACATCGCAGCACTATTGACGGCAATACGGTTGCGGCCACAGACGGCCCTAAAGTATGTCTCGAGTAAACACACTTTAGAGCACCTCTCTCCCTCCCACTGCTGTCGTAATTCGCCATGGCGTCAAGCTTGTTGGTGGAAAAGTGTGATTAAAAGAGGTGTCAGGATTATTCGACTTAAAGAAGAGTCGACTACACACTCAGTTAAACTTTTCCTATAGACCGATGAATATATCTCCACGAAGACTCGCACATTTAATAAGAGGGGCGCTCAATAAGTAATGTCACACTTTTTTTTCTCGGCCAGTTTACGTTGAAAAATGCGGAATTTTTATGGGACATCGTGGAATATTCCCGTTTCAGCCACTGCGGTTCCGGTAGGTGGCGGCGCTATACGAATCCTTCAAAATGACGTCTGTAACCGAAGTCAGTTCCAAGGAGAGAGCTGTCATTGACTTTGTTTCGGCAAAAAACCAGAGCATCGCAGATGTTCATAGACTCTCGCAGAATGTCTACGGTGACCTCGAAGTGAACAAAAGCACGGTTAGTCGTAGGGCGAAGCGTGTGTCATCGCAACAAGGTCGCACAAACCTGTCCGATCTCCTGCATGCCGCCGGCCACACACGACTGTGACTCCAAATGCTGCAACATGACACACTCATTCAAGTTGATAGACAGTTCACAAAAAAACGCCTCGCTGCAGAACTGGACGTCTCTGTTGGCCGTGCTTGACACACTCGTCCACCAATCAAAGGTGTGTGTGCTCGCTGGTTTCCTCGCCGACCGACAACGCACATTAAACGGCAACGAAGGACCATCTGTGCGGAATTACTTGTGCAATACGAGGCTGATCGTGACAATTTTTTGTCGAGCATCGTCAAAGGCGGTGAAACATACGTTCATCACTTAGAACCAGAATCAAAACGGAAATCTGTGGATTTGCGCCACACCACGTCTCCTCCAAAGTAGTAGTTCAGAGCCGCACCCTCTGCCGATAAGGTCGTGGCGACTGTCTTCTGGGACTCTGAAGGGGTTATCCAGTTGGATGTCCCCTGTCATGGTGCAAGGATCAACTCGCAATTGTAGTGTGCTACCATCAGGAAATTGACTTCAGCGTGTTCGCTGCCACAAAAATGCAAACGAGCCTCCTCTTCTCCATCGCAATACAAGACCCCACGAGGATCTCACTAAACTTCATTGAACTGTTTTTCCTCATCCACTCTACAGCCCGGATCTCGCACCTCCCGACGTCCATCCGTTTGGCCCGATGAGAGAAGCATTACGTGCCTGGCCAAACAAGCTGTTGGCTCGGACATCGACCAGTAGAGTGGTCACATGCGGGTATAAAGGGCCTCCCAATAATGTGGCGTAAGATCGTCGCATTGAACAGAGATTGCATTGAGAACATAGGTTTTGCAGCCAAAAGAATAGGGAGTGATGTGGTATTGGAATCTTGAGTAAAACAAACCTGCTTTCAGAAAAAAATTGTTTCATTACTTATTGAACACACCTCGTAAATTACAAACATCTGAAATGAGTGGCAGAAATGCTGTTATTGTAGAGAATTAATTTGTAAAGAACCGGCAGCCAAAGCTCGTTAAATCGGCAGAAAAAAGTCACACACAAGAAATCACGGAGCGTAAAGGAATAAGGAAATTAAACATGACAAACTGCGGGGAAGCGAGAGAGATTGGCTATTGAGGGGGCACGGTAGTAGAATGTCGAAGATTACCTTAGCAGCGGTAAGGACGTGTCTGTGGTCCGAATACGTTCGTAATTAGGATTTGGCATTGTAATTTCAAGTATCAAACTGTAATGACTAGCGAACGAGAAGATTGTAAGCAGCTTCGACAAAACAGACATTCTCTCCTGAACGTCTGATGCCTTAGGTGCTCAGATATGTTACTGCAACATGGCGCCTAAACTGTAGGTCATTGTGACTTGAAGGCTGACTGTACTAACCGCAGGAGACGGTCGTTGTCAGTAGTAGATCAACCAGCACACTTGAGACCGACCCCCCTTCCCCCCCCCCTCCCCCCCGCCCCAAAAAAAACAATAAAAGTGATTGCTTATGACGGAAAAGGTGTGGTTACATAATTTTTGATGTTCATGGAATGCTTTAGCAGCATGTTTTACCTGCACACACATCAGTAACAGGACAATAGTACAGGGATGCCCTGAAATCCATGTGAGGCACAAAGACAACACATCCTTGAAACAGGCTGCACCACGGTAATGCACAGCGGCGTATTGCAGGTGGTGTTACTGAATATCTTGCAAAAATCGATGTGAACTTTATCGCTCATCCTCCTAATAGTCCGGATTTAGCCCCGTGTAACTTTTTTCTATTCCCTAACCTGAATAAATACTTTTGTGAGGCGTTTTCCATCAGATCGTGCTTTATTGAACTGCCTCGTATTTACTATATCGTGTCTGCCGTCGGATCATACATAAAATTAATAAAAAATTCAGGAACTCATAAGTAAAATCAAAGCTGTATGTCATCGGTGGCCTCGAAGTCTTCCTGTGCTTCAATTACCATGAGTAATTACTACAGTCCGCCACTCCTGAAGTATGTGGCATCACAAGCTGACGTACTTTATTATTATTGTAATAATATAGAATTTGTTTAATGTGAGGGATACCGAGATTCCCCCGTTTCTGAAAACTGGATGGTAGGTAGGAGGGCAGATAACACTGGTCCTGTAGTCCTGCGCCTGCTATACGGACGTTTGAGTCACAGCTCACGTACAAGATAAGTAATTTAAGTTGTAATAAACTGTTTCTAACACTTTAAACTAATTTATTACGTTAATTATAGTGCTCTTCAACCGTACCGTTAAAAGTTTTTGTCTTACTCGCGTATTTTCACAGTAATCACGTAAAGTTCGTTTTGTTTACATATCGCGGCCAGGCCGAACTTTTTGAGCTTTCAGATTAAACTTCATACCGCAATTTTAAGTGCATTTACTGATAGTTTAGTGTGTTAAATACGTTTGGTGCCCCTTTATATCTGTACAGTATCGTCTTCTCTTAAGTAATTTCCAGTAATAAACTTCTGAACCGTTGTTTACATTGTCGCGAGTAGGCCTAATTTTTCGTACACGTATTTTCATTGTTTTCCGGTAACTTAATTGTCTTTCTGTCACTAAAATCGATTTGTACCATGAGTGTAAAGTGCCTGACGTGCCGTAGAATCGTTAGCTCCGGGGTCTGGTGTGATGGATGTAGTAACTTTTTTCATTGGGGCGATTGTAGTGGCGTGGGAATTGGGAAAATGAGCGAGACTCATCAGTGGTTCTGTAGGCTATGCAGTAGAGATAGAAAGATTGTGGAACAGGAGGGGAAAATTGCTGCCCTTCAGGCTGAGTTAGATGAGGGTAGGCGAGAACTGGGCAGGTTAAGGGGGGAGAAGGTTAAACAGGGGTGGGAAGTGACAACAGGCATAAGGAACAGGCCAAGAAATTCTTCTGACAGCTTTGTTATTAATGTACAAAATAGGTTTGACCTGTAGCCTCAGTCGGAAACTGATGAGCCTCTCACAGAAGTAGATGTAGACAGGGCTCAACAAGCTTTCAGCAGCAAATTGAATAAGAAGGTAGGGAAGTCTGCAAAGAGAAAGAAAGTCTTGTTGCTAGGTAGTTCGGATGCTAGGGGTGTGGGCCAACTTCTGCAGGATGAATTAGGGTCAGAATACCAGGTCACAAGTTTTTTTCAAACCTAGTGCTGGACTGGGGCAGATTACAGAGGATTTAGGTTCACTATGTAGAGGCTTTACTAAGGAACATACCATGGTTATTGTGGGTGGGCCGGGCAACAGTATTGACAGAGATCCGGGGTACAGCATAGAGTGTGACCTGGCAAATATTGCATCAGCATCGAGTCATACCAGTGTTGGGTTTGTGTCGGTTCTGGAGCGCCACGACCAGCCTCATTTGAGCTCTTCTGTCAGGAGAGTTCATTTGGAGTTGGAACTGCTACTTGGATGTGGTGTGGGGTCACACATTGGTGTGGTTCCTGTTGATTCACTCTGTAGGTGGGACTATACTAGACATGGCCTACACCTCATCAAGAAAGGGAAGGGTAAACTGGCTGGGCTGATAGCAGGAAATTTAAAGGGGGGAGGAACTACATCTCATGGTGGAAACACTTTTTTAGTGTAAGGTCAGTGTCCAGTGGGAAACTCAGCCAGGCAACTACTAAAGATGCTAAAAAAGTTCAAGATACTCACAAAAGTAAAGTGAAAAATAATGTTAGTATATTTCATCAAAATATTGGGGGATTGAAGAATAAAACTGATGAGCTTCTGCTTTGTTTAGAAGATATAGAAACTGAGAATGTAATAGATGTACTATGCCTGTCTGAGCATCACATTGTCACTGATATGCAAAAGGTTAGCATCAATGGGTACAAATTAGCTGCACATGTAAGTAGAGATAATATGATGAGAGGAGGAGTTGCCATATATGTCAAAAACTTCCACAGTGTAAAAAATTTAGAAACTAAAAAATTTTGTGTAGAGCAACATATGGAAGCATGTGCCACTGAACTAAAACTAAATAATGGCACTTTCATAATTGTAACAGTGTATAGGTCCCCCTCAGGGAATTTCCAGCTATTTCTAGAAAACTTGGATGCTTTGTTGTGCTATCTGTCAGACAGGGGGAAGCAAATTATCATTTGTGGGGATTTCAATGTTGATTCCCTGAAAGAGTGTAATAGGAAGAATGACCTTGTAGTATTACTCAGTTCCTTCAGTTTGAGCTCCGTCATTGATTTTCCTACTCGGACAACAAAGAACAGCAGGACATCGATAGATAACTTTTTTATAGACCAAGATAAGTTTAAGGACATAAATGCTTATCCTGTTGAGAATGGTCTTTCAGATCATGGTGCACAGCTAGTTACAGTACATGACATAGCTCCATGCAGTATATCAAATCAGAATTTCAAAGCAGTGCGTTCAATTAACAATATAAATATTGCAAACTTTAGGAAAAGCCTAAAGCAGCTAGACTGGGATGAAGTGTATATGGAACCCGATGCAAACTTGAAATATAACTTATTTCACGATACATTTTAAGGGTATTTGAAAATTGTTTTCCCAAGAAAATAGTTAAACATATTTCCAAGAAAACATATAAAAACCTTGGCTAACTAAAGTAATAAGAATATCTTGCAGCCGTAAAAGAGAACTTTTTCTAACAGCAAGAGGGAGTACTGACCCCGAAATTGTTCAATATTATAAAAACTATTGTGTGGTACTAAGAAAAGTTATTAAAAAGTCCAGAAGCATGTGTATCATGTCTGAGATCAGTAACTCTGATAATAAAATTAAAGCAATTTGGATTACTATTGGAAGGGAAACAACCAAGAGCACAGGAAGACTTTAGTGCCATAAAACTGAATGACAAGTGTACTAACAAACAATCAGAAATTGAAAATATTTTCAATAATCATTTTTTAAATGTTGTGGAGAAAATAGGATCTAGATCGTCACTAGAAGAGGCAAGGCTTCTAATAGAAGAGGCCATACCTGTGCAGTTTGAAACAACTGTATTTCCACCAACCTCTCCCTCTGAAATCAGTAAAATAATAAACTCACTGAAAAGTAAAAGCTTTTACGGAATTGATGGCATTTCCAGCAAGATACTTAAAGATTGTTCCCCACAGATAAGTAGGATTCTCAGCCACGTATGTAATAGCTCTTTGGAGCAGGGTGTTTTCCCCCGATAGACTGAAATATGCCATTGTAAAAACATTGCATAAAAAGGGGGATCTGTCGGATGTCATCAACTATTGCCCAATCTCTCTTCTAACCGCTCTATCAAAAATTTTTGAGAGATTATTGTAGTCAAGAGTAGCCTCTCATATTTGTAAAAATAAAGTACTAACAAAATGTCAGTTTGGTTTTCAGATAGGATTTTCAACAGAAAATGCTATATACGCTTTCACTGATCAAATATTAAATGCTCTGAATAACTGGACATTGCCCATTGGTATTTTTTGTGATCTTTCAAAGGACTTTGATTGTGTAAATCATGGAATTCTTTTAGATAACCTCAATCATTATGGTTTGAGGGGGGGCAGTGCACAAATGGTTTAATTCATACTTAACTGGAAGAATGCAGAAATTTGAAATAAGTGGTTCATGTAATGTTAAAACAACAGCTGATTCCTCAAACTGGGGGGCTGTCAAGTACGGGGTCCCACAGGGTTCGGTCTTAGGTCCTTTACTGTTCTTGATATACATTAATGACTTACCATTCCACATTGATGAAGATGCAAAGTTAGTTCTTTTTGCTGATGATACAAGTATAGTAATAACATCCAAAACCAAGAACTAAGTGATGTAATTGTAAATGATGTTTTTCACAAAATTATTAAGTGGTTCTCAGCAAACGGACTCTCTTTAAATTTTGATAAAACACAGTATATACAGTTCCGTACAGTAAATGGCACAAATCCAGTAATAAATATAGACTTTGAACAGAAGTCTGTAGCTAAGGTAGAATTTTCAAAATTTTTAGGTGCATCCATTGATGAGAGGTTAAACTGGAAGCAACACATTGATGGTCTGCTGAAACATCTGAGTTCAGCTACATATGCTATTAGGGTTATTGCAAATTTTGGTGATAAGAATCTCAGTAAATTAGCTTACTATGCCTACTTTCATTCACTGCTTTCGTATGGCATCATATTCTGGGGTAATTCATCGTTGAGTAGAAAAGTATTCATTGCTCAAAAACGTGTAATCAGAATAATTGCTGGAGCCCACCCACGGTCATCCTGCAGACATCTATTTAAGGATCTAGGGATCCTCACAGTAACCTCACAGTATATATATTCACTTATGAAATTTGTTGTTAATAATCCAACCCAGTTTAAAAGTAATAGCAGTGTGCATGGCTATAACACCAGGAGAAAGGATGATCTTCACTATGCAGGGTTAAATCTGAGTTTGGCACAGAAAGGGGTAAATTATGCTGCCACAAAAGTCTTTGGTCACCTACCAAACAGCACCAAAAGCCTGACAGATAGTCAACGAACATTTAAAAATAAATTAAAAGAATTTCTAGATGACAACTCCTCCTACTCATTGGCTGAATTTTTAGATATAAATTAAGGGGGGAGGGGGGGGGGGGGGAACTTAAACATTAGTGTCATGCAATATTTTGTGTAATGTAATATCTTGTACAGACATCTTTTATTAACCTGACACGTTCCACATCATTACGAAGTGTCGTATTCATGATCTATGGAACAAGTATTAATCTAATCTAATCTACTGATAATTTCAGCAGACACTCCTACGAGCTCTTGACTTATATCCTCGTCCCATAAATTATAGTTTGCAGAAAATCAGTTGCCTGAGAGCTATGTTCTCTGTATTTCATTTGCCACCAGATACTCGATCTCATCTTCTCTGTAAGCCTATTGTTAGAAATATCTTCTGTGGCACCAAAAGACCACATCCACTTATCATAAACACTTACGTTTAATGAGCGAATCTAAATTTGAGCTACTGAAGTTCTTAACGAGCTCATCGCGTCCTTACAGGGTACTTCTGCTGCAACCGGTACTAATTAGGGAGAATGCTCTGATCTACTGAAAATTGTGTATACCAGAAGAGCTGTCGGTTACGGCAGCAAATAACTAACAAGTACTGTCCTACGCCGCTGTGTGTAAGACTCGCATAGAAGATCAACGGCTTAAGAGCTAAAAGTTTTCAGTTACGTTCAATAGTCGCAGATTTTCGTATAGCAGTGGTGAGTTTTAATTTGCGTCTTATTGATACGTTTGATTGTTTCTGGCTGTCAGTAGTAATAAAAAACGAGAAGAAACAGAACTGGAAAGAAGTCTTGGAGGAATTAAAACGTATCTCTCTTTTTCGACTCCAAGGACGCGAGTATTAGAATAACAGAGATTGTGGGGAAAATACTGATAGAGAGGATTGAAACGGTAGAAAACGGAAGATGTGTGTGTGTGTGTGTGTGTGTGTGTGTGTGTGTGTGTGTGTGTAAACGTACTGAGTGGTTATAATTAAAGTACAGCTACTCGTGGAGGTCCGGTATTGGGCTGTAATTATCGTACAGCAGTGAAACTTGGTAGATATACTAATACATTAAAGCGAAATCGATTTACGCAGGAAAAAATTAGTTCCAGTTTTGGCCACCAGGTGCAACTCTGGCGCTATACTCTGATCGTATGACGGTAAAACATCCACTCTGCCATTTGACAAGTGAGTGAACAGTACGGGTAACGTGAAGCCACCGTGCGCTTTTAGCGAAACTCTTTAATGCGAATGCCTGTATAGTAAGCAGTCTGAGGAGGAGCTCGATGTCATTAAATGATTTAAAGGTGAGAATGGAATTGGAAAACATGAGTGAGCTTGGTGTGGCACCTGGAAGAGGAAGTTATTGACGAGATTGCTGTAACTGACCATGCAGCACGTGTCTTGGCTGGTACTAGTGTTAGTGCTCGTGTGGTGTCACGAGAATTGTTCCTGTCGTGGTCAGCAATACGGAAAGAGAGCCAGACGGTGCAGCATCTGAAACCTCATGATCAGCAGCAACGTTCTGATTTTGGTCGTCAGTTTCTGGCACGGATCGAAGTTGATGACGCGTGGCCGGACAGTATTTTTTGGAGTGACGTACATTTTACACTACAGAGTGCAGTGAATACACAGAACTTCGGCGCGTCTGGAGTACTGTTAAACCGCGTATTGCGCAGGAAGAGCTGTTACACTTACCGTATGTGGCTGTGTTGTGTGGATTCACAAGCACCTTTATTCTCGGTCCATTCTTCTTTGAAGAGAATACGTCCAGTGAGCCTGGCATGTATACCGTGGCGTCTGCACGTTAGTGAGTCGTCCTTGTACAGCACGTTATTCCTGTATTGGAAGAGCATAACTGTGTGGAATCCACTGTTTTCATGCAAGATAGGTCAACACCTCATGTCGCTCGCCCAGTGAAAGAGCTGCTTAACGCAAGCTTCCACGAACATGTGATTCCCAGAGGTTTTCCAGATGCATGGCCTGGAAGATCAACTGATGTGAATCCATGTGACTTTCGGTTCTGGGGATATCTGAAAGAACATGTTTAACAGGGACACGACCGATCTCTAACTGAACTGAAGGCTAGTATACAGGAACGTTGCTCAGATTCCACCGGAACTGCTGCGAGCAACTGTTGGTCTCGTCGTTTGTAGGTGCAGCATCTCAACATGTCCGGTGCTTATTTACAACAGCAGATGACAGAGTACAATGACATTGCAGGCACACGTGTTTCGGAGTGTTGACGCAGCGTCATCGTCAGCTACCAATTAACCAGGCTATCGGCCAGTAATCGGTGGCGCAGGTTCTATCCGGGACGGGCTCAGCTTGTGCGGCACGTTAGTGCACAGTTCGAACGATACTTGTGTGGAACATCGGTCCTCAGACGGTAATTTTCGTTACCGTTGGCTTTCCTTCAGTCAGTTGATACAATGCAATTTTCATTATGAATGAAAACACACGCAACACTGGTATAATGTTGTACAATATTATTTCACAAACCGGTTTTCGGCTATTAAGCGATCACCAGGTACAAAGATCAATATGTAGTGCATTGACAAAGATAATTATAAAATAGATGCAGTGCATTTCTCACTTGTTTGGTCTTTTTTGCCCACGTTGGTAGCTTAGTGGCTAACGTGGCGGCCTCTCACTTTTACCTCCCATGATCGAAGCCAGGTTATTTTTTTATTTTATATTTTCGTTCATCTACCCATGTCCGCAGAAGGTTGCTACACGAATTTTTCTTAGCGAGTTAGGAGGTACTAGGGCATTATATCAATTTTGAAATTACAACTGTATTTCACAGAAGTCTCAAACATTCGTTGTGTGTGTGTGTGTGTGTGTGTGTGTGTGTGTGTGTGTGTGTGTGTTCTTATATTTCATTCTTATATAGATTCTTATATTTATTTTTATGTTAATTTTTGAGGATGATTTGGTGCATGCCCTCGGATGATACCGATCGTAGAAACATTCAAAACGTAGAAATTCCGAATCGCCCAAAGGCAGATTTCCCACAGTGACATTTCTTTGCACGAAACTCACTCGGGAAATAAACGACGCTTTGACGAGTTGTCAATTTCGCGGCAGACCACGCAGAACGGATCTCTCTTCCCGAAAACTGGTGTTCGCAGTTGGTTGTGAATCAAGATACGGTACAGGAATTTCACCGAAAAAAGTTTCAAATACTTTTCCATTCATTTACTTTTTTTACTTCATTTAGCAGTGATACAAATAGTAGACCAGTAAGAAGAACGTTATTTCAATATACACTCCTGGAAATGGAAAAAAGAACACATTGACACCGGTGTGTCAGACCCACCATACTTGCTCCGGACACTGCGAGAGGGCTGTACAAGCAATGATCACACGCACGGCACAGCGGACACACCAGGAACCGCGGTGTTGACCGTCGAATGGCGCTAGCTGCGCAGCATTTGTGCACCGCCGCCGTCAGTGTCAGCCAGTTTGCCGTGGCATACGGAGCTCCATCGCAGTCTTTAACACTGGTAGCATGCCGCGACAGCGTGGACGTGAACCGTATGTGCAGTTGACGGACTTTGAGCGAGGGCGTATAGTGGGCATGCGGGAGGCCGGGTGGACGTACCGCCGAATTGCTCAACACGTGGGGCGTGAGGTCTCCACAGTACATCGATGTTGTCGCCAGTGGTCGGCGGAAGGTGCACGTGCCCGTCGACCTGGGACCGGACCGCAGCGACGCACGGATGTACGCCAAGACCGTAGGATCCTACGCAGTGCCGTAGGGGACCGCACCGCCACTTCCCAGCAAACTAGGGACACTGTTGCTCCTGGGGTATCGGCGAGGACCATTCGCAACCGTCTCCATGAAGCTGGGCTACGGTCCCGCACACCGTTAGGCCGTCTTCCGCTCACGCCCCAACATCGTGCAGCCCGCCTCCAGTGGTGTCGCGACAGGCGTGAATGGAGGGACGAATGGAGACGTGTCGTCTTCAGCGATGAGAGTCGCTTCTGCCTTGGTGCCAATGATGGTCGTATGCGTGTTTGGCGCCGTGCAGGTGAGCGCCACAATCAGGACTGCATACGACCGAGGCACACAGGGCCAACACCCGGCATCATGGTGTGGGGAGCGATCTCCTACACTGGCCGTACACCACTGGTGATCGTCGAGGGGACACTGAATAGTGCACGGTACATCCAAACCGTCATCGAACCCATCGTTCTACCATTCCTAGACCGGCAAGGGAACTTGCTGTTCCAACAGGACAATGCACGTCCGCATGTATCCCGTGCCACCCAACGTGCTCTGGAAGGTGTAAGTCAACTACCCTGGCCAGCAAGATCTCCGGATCTGTCCCCCGTTGAACATGTTTGGGACTGGATGAAGCGTCGTCTCACGCGGTCTGCACGTCCAGCACGAACGCTGGTCCAACTGAGGCGCCAGGTGGAAATGGCATGGCAAGCCGTTCCACAGGACTACATCCAGCATCTCTACGATCGTCTCCATGGGAGAATAGCAGCCTGCATTGCTGCGAAAGGTGGATATACACTGTACTAGTGCCGACATTGTGCATGCTCTGTTGCCTGTGTCTATGTGGCTGTGGTTCTGTCAGTGTGATCATGTGATGTATCTGACCCCAGGAATGTGTCAATAAAGTTTCCCCTTCCTGGGACAATGAATTCACGGTGTTCTTATTTCAATTTCCAGGAGTGTACATTGGAAGACATTCGTGTAGTAATCTTCTACGTACACGGGTAGATAAATGGAAAATAAAAGCAAAAATAATAATCAGGTTTCGAACACGGGGCGCAAAACTGTGAAGCCGCGATGCTAGGCACTGTGCCATAGCTTTGGTTGAAACATATGCTCGTAAAAGGCAGATAACTTGAGGCACACACACTTATTTTTGAGCCCTCTTTCAACAAGCGAAGTTTCTGGGAAACAGAGTTATGACACTAGCCGTGTTCTCCTCGTTAGTCAGCATTTCTCTCACTGTCAGTACATTTGATTTATAGCTGGGAAATTCCGGACTTTTCAGTGGATCAATATTCTCCCAGCTCGATTTACCTCTAGGGTTAGGGAAAGGAAAAGTACAAAAAAAGGTTGAAATTTACTCGATGAGTTCGTTGTACTTGTTGGAATAGTGTTCTCGACTTATCAGATTCACAAATGCTGAACTAATTTTCTCATTACAAGCAAGACGAACAAACAATTTGTGGAACAGCCTTCTCGACTTAAACAGCTCAGTGCTGTCAGACTTGCAGTTTGCCAAACAATTCTCTGCATAGAGAGCTAAAAATAATTTTTTTTTACGGGGTCCCAAATAATTTCGTTAAAAGTTAATGGTTGCTGAGTGTAATTTTATCCAAATAAAATAATTACGTCACTAGAATCAGTTACGTTATTCAAAATATTCATTATGGTTCTGGGTTGTGGGCATCACACAGTCATGTCTCGAAACAATCTAGGCACTGCACTGCACTTCAGTCAGTCAGTTCATTTACGAGATAAATTAACTAAATTTCCGTTGCGGGGTTTGCACCTGCCGCCATCAAAAAGCTAAGACATTCTCAAGACCCTTTTTTTTCCGTAGTGTTATCAGGAGTGTAGCGCTCAGAGGGACAGACGTACGATCAGTAATTCATACGGACAGATGGTTTGTGTAAAAATAAAGACAAGATGACTCACTTTACAAGCCAACAGCTTTCTCTAATTAAATCCACGCAAGTGATTTAGTCTATTAATACATATGAAAGCCTGTTAACTGCAAGCACGAGTAACATTCATGTGCAGTAGTGGAGAGGAACTCGTTGATCAAATGTCTTACCGTTGCGGTGCTGGTAGTTCATCTGGTCTCGTTGGGCGCCGTAGCGGTGTCTCCATATATCGGTTTCCGGTTTCGCGTATACCTTGCTTTATATTCTCATATAAAACATCAAACATGTAGACTTAAAGTTAAATGAAGCACTACTCCACCATTTTCACCTTTAGCAGTGTATATTCTGTTACAAACAGCACCCACAACATACAGTTTTGACCACGAAATACATAGAAAGATCAAAATCCATAGTGTCTCTGACAAACTCATGAAATAATTGTTTCCTTCTCAGATCATCAAATTTTAGTGCTTTACAACGAATTAACGGGTGCAAATATGAGTAAACAAACATAAATATCAATAAACAGATTTAAATATTAATCCTAGAACACTAAAGGGGAAAAATATTACATTGTTACTAAAGCATCGTAAATTTTACTACTACATGCTTTATTCAAAGGAAATCCTAATTTATAGTTCATGCACAAGCTAATTACACTTACAATGTGTCCATGGTATGTCACATACAAAATAAGTACAAAATGTTCTGTCTCACACCCTATATTGACAATACCAGATTGGCGGGAACCGCGGATTGGTATCAGTTGGAATCGTAAATTTTATGAGAGATTAGTAATCTAGGATTAAATCACGTGCGCGAGTGAATGCTGTTATTTACGCCATTATGTTAACTCACAATGTAACCCTCATAGATAAAGTGCAAGACGTTAGGTTTGTAATTAATAAAGAGAAAACGATGTACATACAACTAAAAAAGGCAGGAGATTGGAAGGGTGACAAGCGCAATGGAGGATATGAAGCTAAAGATGTTGAGTTAATTAAAGTACCTGGGATCCATAGTAAACTGGAATGAAAGTGTAGAGCATAAACTTCGAGTAAGGATAAAAACTGCGAGAGATACACGTATATCTCACAGAAAATGTACAGTAGTAAGTTGGTGTCAGGGAAAAGAAAATAAGAGTGTGTGTAACAGTGATCTGGCGCGTACTGTTATATGGGTCAGATAATTGGACAACGAGTTATAGAAAAATTGGAAACTGATGATATTTGAAAATAGTCGAATTTCGCATCAGTAGAAGAAGTTGCAAATTACGTGTCGAGTTAGAACAAAGATTCCGGACGCGTGGATTGTCGCAGATCCAGTAGAAATTAGTCGGGCAGCTACAGTGCCGGGCCCAAATGCGAGTTGTTGTAAGCGACAAAAATGTTGTTAGAACAAGTCTAGATGTGAAAAGCCTACCAAGACGACTCAAAGGTAGGTGGTAATATGGGGCAATGAAGGACATAGATCTTCTGCAGAACAACATGTGATGTAGGTTAGAGGTAAATGATTAAGGCTGAAGAGATCAATCTGAATGTGTGGCAAGTACTGACTAGCAGGTTAGTGATATTGGCTTACGCAAATGCGCAGATAAAAGGCTTATGATGCAGTAGTAAAGTGTATTGAAAAGATACTCACCTTTTTCCGCTATTTTAGCTTTTTTGGATGAGTACTTTAATTGTAAGATGCCGTTGTGCGGTACTATGAAACAGGCAATTACGGGAACAGGGCAAAAGCCATGAGAATAATTACCCAACGAGACAGGAAACAAAGCCAAGCAAGCGTAACGAAAGTGTGAGCTTCTAGCGTATTGGATCTCTTAGGAGGTTAAATGTGGCCGCTTCGTCCGGTAATACGATGAATATCTTGATTCTTCCTGCTGCATTTCCTCGACTAGACTCCATGACGTTCTCGGTTGAAATATCAGTTAAATATGTAAACTGCACCCAGCTGCATACTTACGATAGCATTAAAATATTGAAACCATTCCTTACTGCCGGCCGGAGTGGCCAAGCGGTTCTAGGCGCTTCAGTCTGGAACCGCGCGACCGCTACGGTCGCAGGTTCGAATCCTGCCTTGAGCATGGACATGTGTGATGTCCTTACGTTAGTTAGGTTTAAGTAGTCCTAAGTTCTAGGGGACTGATGACCTCAGCTGTTCAGTCCCATAGTGCTCAGAGCCATTTTTGAACCATTCCTTACTCAAGACACAATGAGTGTTGGTGTGTTTCGGCAGGTATAAGTTACAGACTAGGGAAGTGGATGCTCGGAATAACATCTCCTTTTGCTGTAAGCTTTCAGAAAAGAAACCGCAAATGCAGCTGTGCAGATACTTTCTACGTAGCTGTCCGTGGTACAAAAATCTAACTTACCAAATAAAATACAGAGGCTGTCGAATTTAAAAGCAGATGGCTGGCGATGTATGGACCGCGGCAAGAAAACCCTGAAAATAAAGCATATTTGTTAGTTCTATTCTAAATATGCAACTGCTGAAAATAACACTCTTTCTTTAAAAGTATTTTGTTCAGAAAAAAATACATCAAAGCAGTTACAGGTTTTTATAGCAATTATAATGGCTGCAAATCCTGAAAATTAGCAGACATAAGATACTTTGAAAAGGACATATTATGGCCTGGCACCTGGGATCAAGTATCTCGTACTCATGCGTATACAGTGAGCATCTACGGAAAGTGACTGTAGGTCGGCGAAACCACGAGAAGGCGAAAGGTCATTAACGTCCATACTTCAATGTAGAAGGTAGGTTTCGACGGCTCGCGTACTCTGTAAAGCAGGATGGCGGCGATCTACGGCAGATCTGATGAGTGTACAATGACGTTGCATGCACGCGTGTTTCGGAGCACACTGTCCAGTTCACGTTGTTGAAAATGCGGCTTCGCCGCAGACTTCCCTCCAGTGTTGACGCAGCGTCATCGTCAGTTACCAACTAACCAGGCTATCGGCCAGTAATCGGTAGCGCAGGTTCTATCCGGGTCGCGCTCAGCTTGTCCGGCACGTTAGTGCGCTGTTCGAACGATACTTGCGTGGAACATCGGGCCTCAGACGGTAATTTTCGTTATCGTTGGATTTCCTTCAGTCAGTTGATACTATGCAATTTTCATTATGAATGAAAACACACGCAACACTGGTGTAATGTTCTACAATATTTATTATTTCACTAACCGGTTTTCGGCTGTTAAGCGATCACCAGGTACAAAGATAAATATGTGGTGCAGTAACATATTGTAGGACCAAAGATTTTAAATTAGTTCATCTACAGTGTATCTCCATCTCCAGAGATAAGATTTTAACGTTGGATTTAGGAATAATGCGAGAGGAATTATTTCAGTCTAAATGCGATGTAAGATTATTTAACTAAGATGAAACACGGAACATTAACTAACTAACTATATACTAATTAAGTCATTGTTCACAGAATAAAATAAATTGAACAATAAACTTCTGTGACATGTTCCAAAGGTGTGTCTGAGCAAAATGATCTTGCCTTTAATAGACCCTAAATTACAGACAGATGCAATTTCTTTACTATGTTCTATAAAGGCCAAGAAGATTGCATGTGACGTATAAAACGTTACGAAGATAGGTGAAAACGAATTTTACTGCTACGGTATATCTACGTCACCATTCTGGAAGCCATGCTATAGTGTGTGGCGGATAGGATTTAATGTGTCCGTATCATCCTACCTCATTATTATGCCATTCAGAAACGATATACGTGAAAGGCTGCCGCTGCGCCTCCACATAAGCTTTAGTTTATCTTATCATATTGGTAATTACGCAAGATGCGAGAGAAAATATCGTATTTTTAGTCTGTTTTCAATGTACTCTGTTGGAAGTTTGATTAAAGTTTCGCGCGGTACCAATTCCGAGCCGTGCTGGTCACGTTGTTCAGGGTCAAGCAGTCGGGTAGGGTTCTTTTCATCATCTAACTTGTTAGGCGACACCCACCACCTCAGAGGCGACGATCACACATACTCAGAACATTGACACAATGATCTGTGAAGGAAATTGTCGTGGAGCTTCAGGTGTCGCTTAACTGACTTTTTCTTTTTTTTCTTTTTTTCTTTTTTAAATTCGTGGTAAGATCTTATGGACCAAACTGCTGAGGTCATCGGTCCCTAAGACTACACACTACTTAATCTAACGTAAAGTAACTTAAGCTATTGACAAAACACACACCCATGCCCGCTGGAGGACTCGGTCCTCCGACGGGGGAGCCACGCGGACCGTGACAAGGTCCGCTAGACCGCACGGCCACCCCGCGCGGCGCATAACTGTTGCCACCATTTTCATAGATCCATATCATTGATGAAAAGTTCCTATAAATGCGAGATAAGTCACCTACAGTTAAAGAAACAGACGGTATGGTTTCGATTGTCTAATTGGGCTGTGGATTCGATTTTTGTGCGCAATATTTCGACAACTACCTGATCGTTTTGGTACGACGAGTTATGATGTAGCCTATAAACACATGAAAGATAAAGACTCGTGCTAAGAAGACGGCTGTATCCTGTTTCAGCCCCTTAGGGTTGGAATTTAGAGAAGTCCCGTCTTAAACGACGCCTACAGTATCAGGTCCACACCTTCCCTAAAGTTTGCAGTTTGGGCTGGGCGACGTTGAGTCAGTCAGTCAGGACAGTGCCTTTTATTTATACAGATAACAGGTAGCTTCATTAATAAGACATTTTGAAATATTCATTTTAAGACTGATTATTTATTTTGTAGATAGTACTATATTTTGTATGTAGGTAAATTCTGATTGGCTGCTACGTTCTATTTATTAACTTCCATTTGGCGAACAAATCTGTTTGTTAATGGTTATAGTGCGTTATTTTTTAAATTGAAAGACTTATTTTTGCATGGACTGGAATCTCATCTGTAGAGTTTCCTCTCCTATCCAATAAGTGAACGAGAAGAAATTTTCCTACCGTGACACACAAACATGTGCGACACACTAACCGTGGTTTTGCGAAAGTTCACATCTGCAAACAACAAATATCCCCCGATTCTTCGCTAGATCGGGAGACGATTTTCTTACTTAGGCTGTTTGAAAGCTATGTCGATTTCCCCAATGGATTTCTCCTCCATAGGCTGTGGCTCCTAACGTGGGCTCTAAAGCAGTGAATTCTGTAGGGCATTTCGGAAATCTACTACGATGTTACAGTAAAGCCTCAATACTTGGGATGCCACGTCATTTATTAATTCAAACAAAAATGAGTAAAGTGTGTTTTCACAATCGTCGTTCTCTGAGTGTCAACCTCAAATAATTAATTACAGTAACTTTCACAGTGTCTGGTTATAGCCTTTCGAGTACCATGATGTTCACAAAACCATACACGGTATCTGTTCCCATGTTCCTTCCATTCTAATCGTCGCACTAGTTAGCATAAAAATTAGTTATTTTCTTAAGTGAGAATTGGCGCTCGAGATTTGTGTTGACAATCTTCATGGCAGTACTCGACTGGCTACAAATGTTTCCTGAGGCAAATTTAAACTTTCAGCTCACTTTTAATTAATTGAAATAACCTCTCGTATAGCTGACATGTTGTCTGCAAGAAAGTTAGTCTTAGACTGGGCTGTCCAACTCTCTCCCGCCTGCCCGAGCAAGGCGCACTTTTGTGATTGGTCAATTAAGTCAGCCAAGCACTTTAAACATTACATTAATTCTCTTATTAATCTTTGCACTCAATTTGGAAAAGCTGAAATTGTAGTTACATGTACGTCCGTGTGGATAAAATCCTCAGCATTGTCAGAATAGTTTATTAAGCCTTTAGACATTAAATATTAATACAACAGGCTAATCATATTGGGGGGGGGGGGGAAGAGGGGAAGGAGAGAGGGTGGGTGGGTGGAAGGAAATGGACGTAGGAATTGGAAGTGAGAAGGCGGCCAGACACACACACACACACACACACACACACACACACACACACACACTCTCACACACTCAGAGAGAGAGAGAGAGAGAGAGAGAGAGAGAGAGAGAGAGAGAGAGAGAGAGAGAGAGAGAGGGGGGGGGGGGGGAAGGCGGATATGCACAAGGAGGGAGGGGGGAGAGGAGTTTGAGATTAGGACGCATATCCAACTCCCATATATATTAGAAACGTGCCCTTTCTCTTTTCTTTATTTTCCGTTTAATAAGACTTAGCCACGGCCACGCTTGACTGGGGGGATGATGATGATGATGATGATGATGATGGCCTTTCGACTTTCCTCCTGTTACTTGTGACTCGCTACCTACAGGCTTGCATAGCTTCAGCAGTGTAAGCAATTAGATACGATGTAATAAATTACGGCCCACAGCTTTGTTATTTTAAAAAACTAGTTATTCATAACGACGTCTATAAATTGTTTCAAATACCTTGATTTGAATTACACTTTTTTGCGTCATCAGTAAAATTTTATACAATTAACAACACACCTTGATTGCTGCGTTATAGGCTTTTAATTAAAAATTGCTCTAAAATGCTGCTGTTACTGGTTAGTTTTCACACAATTTCCCGTTGTAGTTTCCATACCACAGGTTCAGCCTATGGATCCATAGATCCTGAACACGCCCTTGGTCAGTAGATGTCTACTGGGAAAAAGCTTGTTACTACATTCCACGCGGACTGACACTAGCAGTAAAGCGATAGTTGGTCCTCTGAGGCTTCGTTTGGCCTTTTACAGAGCTCTGCAGGCAGTAACGCTTTCCTGAAGATCCTCTTTTCGCGCAGCCGCCTGAACCCGCACGGCCGGCTGTCGTCGCGCTGTCGTTCTTTTATTGATGGCAGGTGCCGGCGGGCCGGGGACCTCGTTAATAGATTCTGCCGTCGCTGGACGTGGGTGCCGCGCCGCGATACCATCTGTACATAAAGCGACGGCCGCTGTTAATGGATTCCCATGCTCGGCGCCCTCCTCCCGAGGAAAACAGTGCCGCCCCCGGGCCGGCGTTGATGCGTGGTAACTCCCACGCGCAGCCGTTTCTCCGTTTCACGATTTCCTGTTTGCGATCTGCTAACGCGTCTGTCGCCGGCGCCCGCCGCTGCACGCGGAGGGGACTCGCCTGGCTAAAAGAATACTCTGACGGCACATGACTGACTCGCCAAGTAAACAAATAGCGGCAGCCACTTATGTCGATATCGGAAGAGAATTTTTCTTTGTGTATTGTTTTCGAGAGTTTGCCTGCGTGTATATGCGTAAATTAAATTCTCAGACACACATGTGCGACGTAAACAGAGGCGTCATTCATGTTCAACCACGAACATATTACGTAAATGTAAATATTCGATATAAGTGTTGATCTATAACAAATGTTGCGAAATAAAAACCTCTAATATGATATTGGAAATGAATTGTGAATTTTATTTCGAAAGTACTTACTTTGAAGAATATTTTAACCCAACCACCTGAAACAAGAGGATTTAATCTGAGAGATTGAGATTTTTGCCTACAGGAAATATCACAATGTGTAAGATCTTTGAAAACTACTACTTACGAAAAACGAAAATTTGTGTTATACGACGTGATCTTTGTGAAGTCCGAATATTTTTACCGGGAGTTACAGTGGAAGATTACGTCGTAGTTGCTTAAAATATCAGAATCTTGGTCGGTTATCTGTAGAGCATTTCTTGCGGCTTGCGTGGAGGTTAAACATAAATATAGTATTTCTGCTGAACCTCTCGGTTTTGTTATGTTTTACCCGACTTTTTAAAAGGATTGCGATTACACCTCTTTTGTATCACACGGATCGGCAGTCCCATGACGTTCTCTCGAAATAAGTCGCCAATTTTTCTTGCGTACTTGGAGGCAGTGCTTCTACAAAATAACTCGTGCTTCCCATCAGTCGCCCTATAACGTATTGCATAGCCCTATTAACGACTTTTGGATACCCCCTTTATATAACCTCATTCGTCCCTCGCCTTGTAGTGCGAAGGGAGGACACGATGACGACTAGTTACGTTGTCGAGAGATTCAATGAGAAACATAAAAAGGGCAGCATTCCCGGGACGACGACATCAACGGTGTCGGCAAGACATCAAAACTTAATTATATCTGAAGGTGTCCCAACTGGCTTTTGCAGGTGGTGCCCTAATTACGTTCAGAGATTCTAATTGTTGACCACGACTTGTAACTACTAGAGAAAACTGCCGTAGACTACCGCAGATTATCATAAGTAAGAGTAAACTACTATAGTTTCCTTAGTAACCTTGGTTAGTTAAGATCGTAACCACATTACCAGCGGGTTAGGTGCGTTGCATACCTGTGGGGCGATACCTCATTCCGATCTCATTGCTTGAGTATGCGGTCACTGTCTTACTATGTTCCGCTAGAAATCGGAACTGGTGTACAGTCTAGAAAGTGAGGATATGCAGAGGACTTCGTAATCTATGAAACATTTTTGTTCTACATGGTTATCCTCCTGTCCGTTGCTAAAGAATAAACAATATTTACAGCGAAACTGAAACCATCAATGTTTAATTCACGTTTTATTAGAGGATTATTGATTTGTAACTTGAAACAGAGGTCTGTTGTGGTAAAAATAGAAAAAATACAGATTTATCATATAGCAGTAGAACACAAAATTTCCTCAAAATATCTAAAAAATGCGAGACAAAATATATCATTATTTTTAATAGTTCGTCGAGCTTATATAGAACATGTTCCTATTATTCATAAACAGCTTTCGGACTTTAAGAAGAATCTTTTGTATTTATTGTGATGAACTTCCTAAATGTACAAAATAACAATAATAAGTATATTTATATATTTATGTTTGTACATAGAAACTGTACTTGCGTCACAAGTAATTGCTTTGGTTACATAAAAGCACAGAACTTACGTGATCAACAAATTTTTATAACTTAAAAAATACAATTTATATTTTGTAGAGATATAAAATACACAATGGACTAACAGAGGACGATGTACGGTTCTAATTATGTGTAAAACAAACACACAAACAAAGAGAGAAAAAACGAAAATTTCTCTCATTTCCTGTCGCACATCCATTTTTTTTCTTTTCCTGCCAATTCTGCCAGTACTACCGGTAATTCTACTACGTCGTTTATGTACTGTACAAGGGCTACCGGACGGCGGTTTTGGTACAGCGCAGCTCTACTAACTGCGATCCGAATTTTCCACGTCTGTGAAGAACCGCTCTGCCCCTGGATTTCACAGTTGTCGGATTTGACGAACTTCTGTGCAGGAATTCCTGGTCTTGAACCTTCACTTCATTGGAAGTAGTTTATCCTGAAAGCTAATCAAACGGCATTCCCCGTTTCTCTGAGGGGTCTACTTAGAGCTGTTCTGTTTTTCTCTTGCAGAAATGTCTGACGAAAGCATGGGCGGAGAGGGCGGCGATGCGCCGCAGATGGAGGACAAGAAGTTCTTCGTGGACCGCGCCAAATCGGGGCGCGCCACGTGCCGCAAGTGTAAGCAGAAGCTGGAGGCGGGCGGTCTGCGCATCGCCAAGGCGGGCCACAACCCGTTCGGGCCGGGCCTCATGAAGCTGTGGCACCACGTGCCCTGCATGTTCGAGGTGTTCGCCAAGCAGCGCGCCTCCACCGCCCGCATCAACTCGCCCGACGACGTCGCCGGCTGGAGCGACCTCGACGAGGACGACCGCAACCACATCCTGTCTTTCCTGCCAGGTTAGTCACTGTCCGCCCTCTTCCACTATCATCTCTACCCCCCCCCCCTCCCCCCGGGGGCCTGTCACACCTCCACCCTCTTCACATATACACAAACCAGTGACTCAGTTGTTAATTTTTCACGCGCTACTGATATTCGTTATGTGGTCATACACTCAAGAACAATAGAATTACTCATTTCTCTTGAGTAGAATGTGGCACCCCGTTTCGTCGTGATGGCGGCACTGACACAATGTCACCGTATTGATTACAAGAGAGACTGAAAGCATTTGGGCGACATCATAATGACCCCACCCCCTCTCCCAACACACATACACCAATAAAAACCGATGCACATGATTGGACAGAATGATAGTACACTCCGCAACAAAATTAAAGGATCACTTTTTCGAAACCCCGTAATTTTTTCCCACTGCGACGCATAAGCTCGAAATTCGGCTAAAGATGCCTACAACCTTGGTCTGTAATGGTGCAAGAGAGTGTCGCCCCGAAATTTCACCCTCGGGCTCGGCGGCGCTTCAAACAGCAAAGTGTCAACACATGCGAAAAAAAGCCACAGCTCAGAAGTTCGTGTGTGCTGACAGGTTGGTTAATGTCGTCATAAAGGCAGAAAAATTCAGTAAATTTATCCTTAACGCTACCGTTGACGTGTCGCTCTATGGGAGGGATGTCACACTCCTTATCCACATTTCACCCCTTCTTTTAACTCCTCTGCGATGGAAGTCAGAACCGCAACGCCCAGCGTTGAAATCACACGGTTTTCTTATGTGCGGCGAAGGAAAATATTTCAGACACACCGCCCTCAGAAACGATTCGAGAACGCCAAAGGGGGTGACATATTGGGCGTGACTGAAACCATTCCTTCCTTTGGGTCATTGATTCCCACACATTTTGTTGTGGAAAATGGAATTTCGTTGTAACCCTACTGTATGGACATTGCGCTGGTAGCACCGAAGATGTAGTCGAACGTGGTGATCTTAGAGGGACACTTTGCCATTTTATTCACACATCATGTGTCAATGCCAAACTTTTTCGTCATCAGGCCACAACTCGGCGCCCAAAAGGAGGGATGAAAAGCACAAAATCACTTTTGTGCTTCGGCTCACGTAAAATTTGGTCGAATGATTTTCAACCGTCCCTAGTGGCTCCACCCTGTATGGCACAGCAATACTTTTTGCTGCATTACAATGCGGGGAGATGAAGTTCAGTTTGGTTGCAGCCCTGCGGTGTCTTCAGAGTGTGGTACAAACGTTCAGGTGGTGGCAACAGTGGCCAAATTTGTCAAGAACGTGGACCTGTTGCTCACTGCACCGCGAACTGTCGTTTTCGAGCGCAAAATGTATGGGAATCAATGTGTCGAGCGAGGGGGTGGTTTCGTTGACTGCATTTACGCAACCCTCTAAGACATTTCGTATCGAATCTGAGCGGTGGTGTCTCCGAAATGTTTTCCTCGGCCACCTATACGAAAACCGCAAGGTTTGAACCCTGGGTGTCGCAGTTATGACCTTCATCGAATAGGCGTCAAAGAAGGGATGAAATGAGGGTAAGAGTGGGTGTGAGGACCTTGCCATCGTATGGCGCGTCCACGGTGGCACTGGGCAGAACTGTGGCAAAATTTCCTGGCAACGTAACATTATTAATCCACCTGACAAAAATGGTTCAAATGGCTCTGAGCACTATGGGACTCAACTTCTGAGGTCATCAGTCCCCTAGAACTTAGAACTACTTAAACCTAACTAACCTAAGGACATCACACACATCCATGCCCGAGGCAGGATTCGAACCTGCGACTGTAGCGGTCGCGCGGTTCCAGACTGTTGCGCCTACAATCGCTCGGCCACAGCGGCCGGCCCCCACCTGACAGCTCACATGAACTTCTGTGCTCTGGCCTTTTTTTTTCGCATGTGTCGACATCTTGCTGTCTGAAGCGTCGCCGCCGAGGCGGAGAGTGATGTCGTAGGGCGCCAGTCTTTCGCACCATTATAGAGTAAGGTTGCGGCCACTTTCGAGCGAAATTTAAAATTTTTGCATCGCGTTGGAAGACAATTACGTGATTTCAAAAAAGTGATCCTTCAATTCTGTTACCCAGTGGACATTACTGCGTGACTCGACACTGAGAGACGGACAGACGTTTCAGAGGCACCATTTCATGCCATCCGTCGACAGCCTTTTCTAAATCCACGAGTACGGAACATTCATGTTCATCTGCGTTCTTTATTTGCGAGAAATAGGAATTTGCTAGAAATAGGAGCTGCGTTTCACAGTAAGCTGTTTCTTACATAATTTTCGAGAAAATTTTTTATTCCCATAGGACGGTCATCATGTTCGAACTCAGAATATATTTTAGTATCATACAACAGACTGAATTTACTGATGCGCTGGGGTATTTTGTTGGAAAACTCCACGAAACATACCTTTCTACACTGAGAGATAATGCCCCATTTCCAGTGACCTTATGTTGATAGGACACTAATTATCTCGTGTTATTATTCACTGACCAAATCTGGGTGGTGGATTAACAACCTGCTACATAGTTTTCCACCGTTTTCATTACCTTCGGTCACATCGTCCTCCTGAATTTTCTCCTTGCTGCACTTGTTGAAACCATTGTTTGTTTAAATGTTGATTAACGTATTGTTGGAAAATGACTTTATCACGTTTAAATTACTGTGAAAGTGGCGGATTATTGGCAGATCTTGTGGGAACCTGTCTGCGCAGATAGTACACAACGCTGTAGCAATACGGAGCGCGATCAGTGTAGTGCCGAATACCTGCAGGTGGTTATGAATCAGCCGTCATTTTGTGGACACGAAAAGGGGCCTTATCTTGCACTTCTCAGTAGAAGGTTCTGAAACAAACACTTTCAACTGCCACGAGGTAGCTGGAACCACATAGTAATATTGTCGCCATATTTACCAAAACGAATTTTGCTACGTACCAAAGGGGACAGCAGATGTGAACATGTGGCTGCTAATAAACTGAGGGAAGATCAAATACGCCATGTCAGTATGAAACAAGACAAGATTCCAATGTTCGCCGATGGTATGGTAAGTTGTCTTCACATCTCCTATTGGAGGTGGGATGCTCTTCTCTGCTTCAGACTTCAGAAGGACCTACAGTTGAATGTGGACTTGGTATTTTTTTTTTCAAGTGCAGAACACTACCTAGATGCAAGAAGCATAACAGAAAATATCCTAACGTTGATTGAGAACTGAACCCTGATATTTGGATATGCAACCTGACATCCACTTAGTCACAGTCACAAATAGTTTTTCAAATCAGTGGAGACATTGTGACACCGACACCTGGACACTTGGTTTGCCACACACATTCAGACTGACTTGGATTTAAAGACGGCTCTATAGAGAGAACAGACTTTTTTCCCATTTGGAAAGTACACTGAGATTCCGAGCCGAGGGTAACTCAAAGTTTGCAGTATTACCATTTGCTTTATGATGTATGAGAAAAGTAATTTTTTATCTAACAAAGTCATTATTTTTGTGATACAACGGTATTGTCGCCTTCAAAGTGGTTCCCTGTGACAGCTATACACGAATGGAGTCGTTGTTCGCAGTCTTGGTAGCAGCGCTGAAAGGCTTGAACTGGTAGGATCTTTAACATGTCGGTCACATTTTTTTAATGTCCTCCAGGGTCCTAAAATAGCGACCAAAAGACATTCCTCAGTTTCAGGAAATAAAAAAGTCGCGAGGACTCAGATCGGGAACAACAGGAATGTCTTTTCAGGTCAAAAATTCCGTGATGGAAATGGCCGTGTGACATAAGGCGTTGTCATGATGCAGCATCCACTTGTCTGTACTGTCCGGTCTCTCTCGAGTAGGTTCGAATCATGCCTCGGGCATGGATGTGTGTGATGTCCTTGGTTAGTTAGGTTTAAGTAGTTATAAGTTCTACGGCACTGATGACCTCAGATGTTATGTCCCATTGTGCTCAGAGCCATTTGAACCATTTTTTTCTCTCGACTCATCCTTTATAAAGGACCTCTTTTTACATCATTTGGTTCACAGTTTGCCCTGGAGGAACACATTCGACTTTTTCGTAGGTTTTGAAGTTGACTTTCTCCCAGAGCAAGGCTCATCTTCAGCGTGTTCTTGGACTTCCGAAAATGATTTGTGCCGGTGAAAAACTTGTGCTCCTGATCAGAAAAGATCCACTTAGACCTGTTTAAATTTTTCGAAAGTCACATTCGCCTTCAAAGTAGTTTTAACACAATACTTGATGGCATAACGTTGGTCTAAATTCCGCTGTTTCATTTTCGTAACGCACAACAAAATCACAACTTCATCCATGGCGATCCCAAAAATCACATGATGGCAGTGCGGAGCTGAAATTTGGACTGAAGAATGTGAACACACAGGTCTACACAAGTGGGACGACACAGCGTTGCAGATAGCTCGCAATGTTGTCATTCTTATTACTTTACACACCCATTGTATATATTCTATGACTTCGAAACAGTGATTGCTAGAGGAAGATGGTTAAAAAGAAACTTGACATTTTTCAAAAGCGGAATAATGATGAGTGTATGTAGACCCTTTAAAGGCAGAACGAGGTGGGGCCAATGTACGAACAAAGAAGAATATGTGATATTATGGATGGTTATCCGAATGAAAACATCATAAGAAGGAAACTGATTAGTCTGTCTGAGCGTGTGGTGAGGCTGCCTGAAGGAGTAATTTGCAGAGTTGTGTTACAGGAAAAATCAGAGAACAGTGCATGTAGTGGACCAAGACTGCGTTGTTGAGGTGAGACGGAAAATGTCTTACCCTTCTGCATACCTCAAGGAGACTGGAAAACAGTCGAAGGAGATGAAAGCAACGCATTTAGGTTCCTCACGGTCTAATAGCCAGAGATCGCTGGATGATAACAGTGAACACGTAGTTATGTCCTTCATCAAATAAGCATTCAAGAAAGTTTCACATAAAGAAAGTCCCACACTGACGAATTCAGCAGCACTGGCATACCACTTCATTCTTCTTTAGAATGTACAGTTACAAGAGTGTTCAGATTCCATTTTAATGTTTAATCGGGTAATGCAATGCTGACAACTTCATCTACAGTTCCATTAAGTGGGTTTAATAAAAAAAATCGGTTCACTTTATCGTAGATCGAATGGAAGCTACTTGCTGAGATGCACAGTTTCTAGCTTTACAGTGCTACCAGTCATCCTCGACGGACATAACAGGATTTGGGGTAGACATCATTAAAACAAAGGCGTTTCTCGTTGCGGCGGGATCTTCTCGCGAAATTTCAGTCAAAACTTTCTCCTCCAAATGCGAAAATATTTTGTTGACGCCGACCTACATAGGAAGGAACGGTCATTACAATAAGGCAAATCAGAACTCACACGGAAAGATATGGGTGTTCGTTCTTTCCGCGCGCTTTTTGAGACTGGAATAAAAGAAAATTATTGTGAAGGTGGCTCGATAAACCCCTCTGCCAGGCACTTGAGTGTGATTGCAGAGTATCTATGTAGATGTAGGTCAGTGAGTGTCCGCTTCTCTTTGAGTTACTAATACGTTTTTAGAGCAAAAAAAATGAAATGGGGTAGTTAAATAAACTTTAATGAAATATGCGAGGTCAAAAACTGATGTCAGTGTATGCGGGACGACGCTAGCGCAATATTTGGAAATAAACATGAGCCACGTTTTCCATGATTGCCCTGAATCACTTCAGGCGAACCTCAAGTTGGCTCCTTTGAAAAGACAATGGCCAATTTCTTGGCCCTTTCTGGGCCAGCCTTCGTTAATCCAAAGTGGCAAAAGCCAAGCATAAAGAAATAACCTTAAAGACCAACCAGCGTGAGTTGTTAGCTACATCTGCATGCATACTGTGCAAACCACTGTGACATATATGGCTCAGGGTACTTAGCGTGGTTCGACATGTTAGGGCCCATTCCCGTTCCAGTCACGCATAGAACTCCGGAAGAATGATTGCTTAAATGGCTCTATGCTCACTGTAATTAGTCTAATTTTGCTCACACGATCCTTAAGAGAGCGATACGTAGTGGGATGAGGAATCTCTCTAGACTCTGAAATTGTTACTGGTTCTTAAAATTCTGTAGGTAGAATTTCGTGAAATGGTTGGTGTCGGTCTTCAAAGTGTGCCAATTCAAGTTTCTCAACGTTTCCATGATGGTCTCCAGTGACGGAATAAAAAGCCTGTGACCGTTTTCGCCGTTATTTTAAATTTGCATAGACATACATACTGGGTAAGCCGCCATATGGTGCGTGGTGACGGGTACCCTGTACCTCAACTAGTCATTTCCTTTCCTCTTCCACTCGCAAATCTAGCGAGGGAAAACGACTGTTTACATGTATCCATATCAGCCTAATCTGTCTGATGATATCTTCGTGCTCCTAATGCGAAATACACGTTGGCGGCAGTAGAATAGTTCTGTAGTCAGCCACAAATACCGGTCCTCTAAATTTTCTCGGTATTTCTCCTCGAAAAGGACGTCGCCTTCCCTCCAGCGATTCCCATTTGAGTTCCCGAAGTATTTCCGTGATAGTTGCGTGTTGTTTGAATCTACCAGTAACAAACATGACAGCCTGCGTCTGAATTGCTTTGATGTCTTCATTTACTTCGACCTGGCGCGTATCCCATACACTCACAGTACTCAACAGTTACTCGGACTAGTGTGCTATATGCGGTCTTCGTTGCAGATGAACCACACTTTCCTAAAATTCTCTCAGTAAACCGAAGTCGACCATTCGCCTTCCTTATTACAATTCTTATATGTTCATTTCATATTGCTTTGCAACGTTACGCCTAGGTATTTAATCGAGGTGATTGTCAGGCAGCACACTACTAATGCTGTACTCTGACTTCTTTGTATTCGTTCAATATCTCTTGTTAGCCTATTTGGTATGGGGGTCCATAACTTGTGAACAGTGTTTAAAGACAAATCTCACAATGGGTTTGAAAGCGATCTGTTTTTTAGACAGACTTCATTTTCCTAGTATGCTGACAAAGAACCGAAATCTGTCATCGGTCTTGCCTACGACTGAGCCTATGAATCGTTCCATTTAATATCCCTACAGATTGTTGCACCTAGGTATTTTTACGAATCAGTTGAGTCCAATGATGACTCATTCTTACTGTAGTCATAGCATATTTCTGTTCTGCGTTTTGTAAAGCCCACAGTTTTACATTTCTCAGCATTTAAAACAAGTTTCCATCCTTGCATCAGTTTGAAATCTTTTTAAGATCTTACCTGATATTTATGCAGCTTTTTTTTTGATAGTATTTCATTATAGGTAACTAAATCATCTGTGAAAAGCCTGAGGTTAGTATTGATGCTACCTGCCACGTCGTTCGTTAATTGACAATAAGAAAAACATGGGTCGCAACACACTTCCCTGTCGATGCCTCTCCATCCGCGATAACATGCTGCATCCTCCCATCCAATCAGTCACAAATTTTGTCTTATACCCCGAATCAGTGCTAGTTGACATGCAGCTGGCGATTCTGTTCGTGATCCCTCACCATGTTTGAGCCTAGAATATCATTGCACACTGTTCTGCGTTCTGTGAACAGCAGACGCTGGTTATATCTCGCCACCTTACTTAGCTTGTGTGGCAATTCTACAGCCGGTCGTGTTGCTTTTGGTAGTCGTGCAGTTCCTTCACATATGTCCGACTGAACCCTTTGTACCACGTCCGTCTGGACAGCGTTTTCCCTCGCAGCAGCGAATCAATAGTCACGAGCTGACGTTCCGGCAATTAGGAAAGCCAACGCGTCGTGGAATGACTCCTCTGCCGTCCGAAATTACCTCTAGGGATTACTTGCTAATGGGTATGGGGCTGATTCTTAATTGTAAACGGCACCATTTTTTATTCCGGTTTTATTTCTGTTCCTCTTTCCCACCATTCAGTTGTTGCTCTCTCTGAGTTTACTTTCTGGTTGATAGACGCGCTCGTCTGGTACGACTGTGCGTGTTTCATTCATCGCGCGCAGATTCCTGGAACCGTGGAGGCTGCCTCTATGTAAAGTCCAACGTTCATCCACCTTCAAGTAAATATTTAATATGTAAATTTGTTATTCATATAGGTATTAAAGGAATTCACGCAGTGCTACCAATTTTGAAAACAGTTTTCATTGTCGTGATGTAGTTCACTACTGGTGAGGGAGGGGCAGATGGAAATATTGCGCGGTCCATCTTCATTCGAATTACGAATGAAATCGTGCTTGCACCTGAAACTAGACACAGTATTGGATTGCAATAAATAGAAAAAGGGAGGAAGGTTGTAATTTAGATTATTCTGAAACTTACTTAGAGAGCGGAGTAATACGAAGATATCGTAATGTGTATAATACTCATGCTTATAGTAGGGGGTTAAATGCGGTCGATAGATTAATGGTGGGATGTGCTAAAGCGAATCATTGATACACTAGTATAGTCAGGTACCAGCCTGTTTCGTATCAGAAACCTATTTGAAGTATGCTTTGCAAATTATTGATACAATTCGTGAGGCCGTGGGCCCTGAATGCAGTCAGATATTAGCTAGTACCCCTTCACTCCAACCCCCCACCACCAACATTAGCGCCTAACTGAACTTTAAATAAAAAAGAATTTTCTTTGCACACTTTTATTTTTAAAATGACGGAAGATAAATGATGTTTAGTTTTTGTAGCTGTTTCATTAAACCCTTAAGCAATGAGTGAAAGAGACAGTAATTAGTACTGCTTATTTCTAACAACCTTCTTTATGGACTGATAAAGTAATTCTCGGTGGATCGTGACCGCTGCCTACTGTTCCTTCTCAGATGGGAGAGGTAAGTATCCACACTGAGACTAGATACTTATTACAAACACGCTTCCCCCTACAGCACTCATCTCACTAGCAGCACTTGATTCGTCCACACTCTGCACCCACATTTAAAATAAACCATGTTAAGATGTGTGCACTACATTTGGACCTGCTCTTTGTAAATTACTTGATTATTGGACTCCTTATTTCTGAACTGGCAGAAATTGGAAGACTCCAGGTTGCCAGTGGTTTGTGTCTGATCACTGCGAATAATAATCAAAATACTCTGTACCCCACAGCATTGTAGTAGCCATCACGTAGTTACTTCTATGGTGTGCGTCTGCCAGTTCGTTTATTGTTGCAAAGTGAATAATGAGGAATTTTCTGGTCTACTACTGGAACTACCTAAAAATATGAGAAGACATTTTTATGAGAGATTAAAGCATATGTCATGTATATGCCACAATTCTACTATCGTCGATGCATGGTACAAATCATGAGTGTAGTCGGTGGACTGTGAAAGGGAAATGTTGTTCATGAATTCAGTCATTCCACAAGCTCCATCACATTGTGTAACGTGTTAACGCTAGAATTTGGGAAAAAAGAGTAATTATTGGTAACGTATGTAATCGGTATTACGGTCTAACGAAATAGTGGTAATAGTAGTGATATTTGAAAGAAAATGTGGTTTCGTTACCAAAATGCACTTGAACCCTTTTGTTTTTACCCCCCAGAAAATTACATTTTACCTCTCGGGAGGTGATTACCCTGTTTGGTAATCACAGGTTTACCGCAACCGCTGCGTCAGAATTTTTGAGGACGAATGCTGTGCATTCCTTTTATCACTCGCAAGGTGTTACTTTCCAGCAAGGGAACAAAAAACCATATGATGCTCAGAATCGCAGTCTTTCCAGCAGTGCATGCACACTTGCCGAGGCCAAAATGTGGACATGCTATTTTATTGCGGGGTATCTGCCCTGCAATTCTCCAATAGCAAAAACCATTATATTCACATTATCCAGATCCTTGCCACTAGCTGCGTTTTAATCACTTCAAGATGACCGTCAGTATTGCCTGTGCTCACTTACATTGTTTCAAGCTATTGTTTAGTTCTTGCCAAATAAAACATTTATTACAAGTCTTTTGAGTCGTTAATCTTCAGATATCTGTCGTGTACAAATGCAGAGTTCGACAGATAACTGACATTGATGGATGACAGAACACAAACTCATCTTAAAATAATTTTTTTATTTGGTTTTAGTCGTTTGAACTGTGTTACTTCCCTTGTTACTGAAACTGCCATTTTTGGTAGGGTGTCAAGTTGTTGAGGTATGTCAGCTTTTTACTACTTTGTGTGCGTTATTGGTGTAAAGCTGAAAATATCTCTGTCACAAATAGGTACTAAATATGTTGCCTTAGTTGTGTTGCTGATATTAAGAAGAAACTTCCTGTGAAATGATCACTGTGACAGCTGACAAGAAGTTTAACGTCGAGGCTGGTTTAAGCGGCGCTTAATATGCCTCCTGCGAAGGGTTCATCACTAACGGACGCGACGGGAAATGGAAAGTGTCTCCGGCAACGTGCTTGTAATCGCTCCATGCCGAAAATAGCCTACTCGTTTGTTAGCAGTGCGCTGTCTGCTCTTGTAATTCTAATGTCCAGCTAGTGTTTGCATTACAAAAATGCGACAGCTGTCCGCTGTTCGTCTTAAGATGTAGCTTGTAAATTGCAACGTTTTTTTCGTCGGTTTGTCACCTCATGTGAACCATTTGTTGGTTCGCCGCCATCTTCTGTATGGTGACAGTTATGTTAACTCCAGAGGCGACGAGGAATAACCTGGTAGGCGTACGTGCATGGAGCCGTTGTTACAGTAAGTGCCTACACTAAGCTACACAGCGTTGGTTTCCCAACTGCCGGTACGTAGTTAGGACTCCCGGTATCTGACAATACAGTATCCGTACTTTCGTGGAAATATTATTTCGTAGATAAAACAGACTGGATTCCAGTAATCTTACCCCTGTGGCATTAACTTCCCTTGACAGAGAGGAACGTAGTCGAACTTAGGGCACACCGTTCATTCTTATTTTCGTGGCAATGCCTGACAGTTTTGTGGAGAGAGAAATACTATGGAAATAGGTACGAGTATTTGGTAGTTATCATTTCGGTTGCCTAAACAACTACTGCCGACCCCATGGAAGTCAGGGTTAGATATTTCCTGACTATTTTAAATTCTTATCTAGACAGTCAACAAATTGTACTTGAGTGGGAAAAAAGTTGCTAAAAAATTGAACCGGTGTGGTCTTATCAATACCGTGTTTTATGTCTATTTGCAGATTATTAATAATTTTTGTACTAGACTACAGAGACCCTTTTGAAATTCTAATAGTAAAACAGGTTAAGCCGGCCGAAGTGGCCGTGCGGTTAAAGGCGCTGCAGTCTGGAACCGCAAGACCGCTACGGTCGCAGGTTCGAATCCTGCCTCGGGCATGGATGTTTGTGATGTCCTTAGGTTAGTTAGGTTTAACTAGTTCTAAGTTCTAGGGGACTAATGACCTCAGCAGTTGAGTCCCATAGTTCTCAGAGCCATTTGAGCCAAAACAGGTTAATTTTTTTCCACCGTGTGCAAATTCTAGGGGTCGATGGCTGAGAGGATACGGAACAAAAAAGGTCTAATGAACTTATTTACGGAAATGCATGGTTTCCACGCTAGAAACCACTTATTGAATCATACATTGTTACAGAGACTGTGGTCTAATACGCGCTGTACCATGCAGCCACAGTTAAAGTATCTGCTGAAAATGGTTTCCATGTGCCTCAGCGCATGCGTGTACGCGTCATAGCATGTTCTGTCTCACACTTTCTCATCGGCCAGGCTGCATCCGAACAGTGTCAAAGGCAGCATGAATACGCTACTCCAGTATCTCCACATCTGGAATGGGCTCTGCAAACACATACTTTTGAGATGGTCCCATAACCAGAAATCTCACGGGTTCTGATTCAGTGAACAAGCAGGCCATGCAACTGGACGCCCTCGTCCGATCCATCGACCAGGGAACATAGACTGAGATGCGTCCGGACGTTACCGGCGAAGTTGACTGGAGCACCATCATGTAGCAGTCACATAGCTCTTCGATCATCAATGGCACTTCTTCCAGTAGGGGAGGCAAATCACTCGCAAGAAATGCCGATAGTTCCGGCCTGTTAGGCGACATGGAAGGAAGACTTGGCCCAAAATACGGTCGCCAATTATCCCGGCCCACACATTCCGGCTGTAACGATGCTGATGATTCGCTGTCTCCATACTATGGGGGTTCTGCATACTAACCCACAGATGACTGTTACGAAAGTTGAAGATACCACTCCGCGTAAAAGTGGCCTCGACTGTTAATAGAATAGATGACACAAATCCCGGAATCGTGGTTGCCTGGTGAAGAAACCTGTGACAAAACTGCTCCCGATATGATGGAAAGTCTGTCACTAATCAGTCGTACACATGCTGTAAGGGATAAGGGTAGCAACAGTTGTGATGGAGAAAGTTCCACACGGCCGTCTGTCCTATCCTGTACTGACAGGCCAACTGCTTGGTACTGACGGAGCCGATCACCTTCCACAGTGTTAGCCATATTTTCCTCCAAGTCTTGTGTCTGAACATTTCTGGTACGTCCTTCATGATTTTCTGCTTCCTGGAACAATCTTGTCTCAGAGAAACACCGGAAGAGTAATGCAAACATTCAACAATGTGGTGGTTATTGGCTGCCCGCCGCCTGTTGCCTGTTGCCGTTTGCCTTTCCGTAAGTAAACACCATGTCAGTAAGCTCTCGATTCGAATACGGAACCATGGTGTACAACTCTGTATCACATCCACTACAAGATGAGTTAGCAAGAGAAGTGAATCGGACACAACACTACCAGTTACTATGCCGGGAGAGTGTGCTAGGGCATGACCTATGGGGAACAGGAGCAAACCATGCACACTGTAATTGTGGCTGCATGGTGCAGGGAATATTAGACCATAGTCTCCTAGTCTCTGTAACAAAGTATGACTGAATAATTGGTCTCAAGCAGGGAAATAATGTACACTCCTGGAAATGGAAAAAAGAACACATTGACACCGGTGTGTCAGACCCACCATACTTGCTCCGGACACTGCGAGAGGGCTGTACAAGCAATGATCACACGCACGGCACAGCGGACACACCAGGAACCGCGGTGTTGACCGTCGAATGGCGCTAGCTGCGCAGCATTTGTGCACCGCCGCCGTCAGTGTCAGCCAGTTTGCCGTGGCATACGGAGCTCCATCGCAGTCTTTAACACTGGTAGCATGCCGCGACAGCGTGGACGTGAACCGTATGTGCAGTTGACGGACTTTGAGCGAGGGCGTATAGTGGGCATGCGGGAGGCCGGGTGGACGTACCGCCGAATTGCTCAACACGTGGGGCGTGAGGTCTCCACAGTACATCGATGTTGTCGCCAGTGGTCGGCGGAAGGTGCACGTGCCCGTCGACCTGGGACCGGACCGCAGCGACGCACGGATGTACGCCAAGACCGTAGGATCCTACGCAGTGCCGTAGGGGACCGCACCGCCACTTCCCAGCAAACTAGGGACACTGTTGCTCCTGGGGTATCGGCGAGGACCATTCGCAACCGTCTCCATGAAGCTGGGCTACGGTCCCGCACACCGTTAGGCCGTCTTCCGCTCACGCCCCAACATCGTGCAGCCCGCCTCCAGTGGTGTCGCGACAGGCGTGAATGGAGGGACGAATGGAGACGTGTCGTCTTCAGCGATGAGAGTCGCTTCTGCCTTGGTGCCAATGATGGTCGTATGCGTGTTTGGCGCCGTGCAGGTGAGCGCCACAATCAGGACTGCATACGACCGAGGCACACAGGGCCAACACCCGACATCATGGTGTGGGGAGCGATCTCCTACACTGGCCGTACACCACTGGTGATCGTCGAGGGGACACTGAATAGTGCACGGTACATCCAAACCGTCATTGAACCCATCGTTCTACCATTCCTAGACCGGCAAGGGAACTTGCTGTTCCAACAGGACAATGCACGTCCGCATGTATCCCGTGCCACCCAACGTGCTCTAGAAGGTGTAAGTCAACTACCCTGGCCAGCAAGATCTCCGGATCTGTCCCCCATTGAGCATGTTTGGGACTGGATGAAGCGTCGTCTCACGCGGTCTGCATGTCCAGCACGAACGCTGGTCCAACTGAGGCGCCAGGTGGAAATGGCATGGCAAGCCGTTCCACAGGACTACATCCAGCATCTCTACGATCGTCTCCATGGGAGAATAGCAGCCTGCATTGCTGCGAAAGGTGGATATACACTGTACTAGTGCCGACATTGTGCATGCTCTGTTGCCTGTGTCTATGTGCCTGTGGTTCTGTCAGTGTGATCATGTGATGCATCTGACCCCAGGAATGTGTCAATAAAGTTTCCCCTTCCTGGGACAATGAATTCACGGTGTTCTTATTTCAATTTCCAGGAGTGTATTTCTGGACATAGGTTCATCAGACCTTTTTTGTTGCGTATCCTCTCAGCGATCAATCCCTAGAGTTTGTACACAGTGGAAAAATCACCCTGCATAATTTTCTCGTTTTTTAACTATAAATATTGTTAAACAGCGTATGCACTGGGATATGTATGCGAAGCATTTTACGGACCTTCTATACGATGTTAGATGGGCAACTCTCTGAAATCATTAAAGCGTAGCTTTCACAATGTAAATATATATTAGAACTGAAATGTGTTCCACGAATAAATTCTCTAGTAATACAGGACAGCGAGCGAAAGATATTTATGCAAAGGACATGCACAGTGGAAAAATCACCCTGCATAATTTTCTCGTTTTTTAACTATAAATATTGTTAAACAGCGTATGCACTGGGATATGTATGCGAAGCATTTTACGGACCTTCTATACGATGTTAGATGGGCAACTCTCTGAAATCATTAAAGCGTAGCTTTCACAATGTAAATATATATTAGAACTGAAATGTGTTCCACGAATAAATTCTCTAGTAATACAGGACAGCGAGCGAAAGATATTTATGCAAAGGACATGCACATTTCTACCAATTACTAATAAATACAGTTACGATTAAGCTGTTAGACTGAACACTGAAAGGTTGTATGTACATAGTGAAGATTTCCGAATGTCCTCGTGGAACATTCATTTGCAACATACCAAAATGGTAATGCTTTTACATACTGATAGTTGTTTTCCGCCATTTTACTGTGAAAAACTCCACATAATCTATGCGGTGTCTGAGTGAGTAATGCCCGGTGGCCCGAAAATAGTATTTTGTCATTTCACTGAAGTTGTGCTACGAGATCCACCATGTAGATCACATCACATTACGTTCGCAACGATGTTATCAAATACGATATCTGGGCTTTTGTTCTTTGTCAGTCACAGTGTAGACAGTGGCAGTTGTTAGTCACCGCTTAAAAAGACAAAACCTCGAAAAATGTTTACTGTGGTAATTTGCATTACAGTATATGTGCTTACTATTTGGTTATTCATCGAGCACTATTAGGCAGTAAGACAGACATGAAGTCAGACATGAAGTGTAGAATTACATTACCTTGGAAACAGAGGCAGTGCGGCCACACGAGGGTCTTATAGTGTTTTCAAAAGGCCCAAAAAGAGATCCATAGAACAAAAGAATTGTTTTGATATGAAAGAGCGCTTGCACGGACAATTGTTTGGGGCTTTCCGCTGAGACAATGGGATGGGAGAAAAAGCCTCGGTTGAGTAACTCTCGCGGCCTTGTTTTTATACCATAATTTTGTGTGACTGTGAAAAGACTTGAATTTAGAAAGGTACTGCAGTCTCTCTTTTTTAGTTGATATCGATATTCTGGACGCTATTTGTTGACAGTATTGACGTTTATTACCAACTTTGACTAGAGCATAGATCCTATTCTCTTTGACTGTAGATCTGTTGATCTTCATATGTTTTTTAAGCTTTGACAGTATTGTCTTCAACAGTTAGTAATATACGTATCTTTAAGCCTGAACCTACGTGTTAACCACTAAGTGGCGTTTAGTATATTCTATTGAATTTTTATGGTTCATAGTGTTTGAAGATACACTTCCCCGTGGTCTAGGGGTAGCGTCTTTGATTCATAATCAAAACGTCTTCGGTCCCGGGTTCGATCCCCGCCACAGCCTAAGTTTTGATAAATAATCAGCATTGGCGGCCGAAGACTTCCGGCGTAAGAAGTCAGCCTCATTCTGCCAACGGCCTTGTCAAAGAGGGCGGAGGAGCGGATAGAGGTTCAGGGCACTCTCTTGTCCTAGGGGTGGGAAATTGCCCCTAAAGGCGGAAGAATCAGCAATGATCAACGACAGGATGCAGAAGGCAGTGGAAACCACTGCATTAAAGACACGTAACGTGTATCCACAGGACATGTGGCCTGTAATTGAAGAAGTGTCATGATGATCTCTCCATTGGCAAAAGATTCCGGAATAGTCCCCCATTCGGATCTCCGGGAGGGGACTGCCAAGGGGGAGGTTACCATGAGAAAAAGAGTGAATAATCAACGAAAGGATAACGTTCTACGAGTCGGGGCGTGGAATGTCAGAAGCTTGAACGTGGTAGGGAAACTAGAAAATCTGAAAAGGGAAATGCAAAGGCTCAACCTAGATATAGTAGGGGTCAGTGAAGTGAAGTGGAAGGAAGACAAGGATTTCTGGTCAGGTGAGTATCGGGTAATATCAACAGCAGCAGAAAATGGTATAACAGGTGTAGAATTCGTTATGAATAGGAAGGTAGGGCAGAGGGTGTGTTACTGTGAACAGTTCAGTGACCGGGTTGTTCTAATCAGAATCGACAGCAGACCAACACCGACAACGATAGTTCAGGTATACATGCCGACGTCGCAAGCTGAAGATGAACAGATAGAGGAAGTGTATGAGGATATTGAAAGGGTAATGCAGTATGTAAAGGGGGACGAAAATCTAATAGTCATGGGCGACTGGAATGCAGTTGTAGAGGAAGGAGTAGAAGAAAAGGTTACAGGAGAATATGGGCTTGGGACAAGGAATGAAAGAGGAGAAAGACTAATTGAGTTCTGTAACAAGTTTCAGCTAGTAATAGCGAATACCCTGTTCAAGAATCACAAGAGGAGGAGGTATACTTGGAAAAAGCCGGGAGATACGGGAAGATTTCAATTAGATTACATCATGGTCGGACAGAGATTCCGAAATCAGATACTGGATTGTAACGCGTACCCAGGAGCAGATATAGACTCAGATCACAATATAGTAGTGATGAAGAGTAGGCTGAAGTTCAAGACATTAGTCAGGAAGAATCAATACGCAAAGAAGTGGGATACGGAAGTACTAAGGGATGACGAGATACGTTTGAAGTTCTCTAACGCTATAGATACAGCAATAAGGAATAGGGCAGTAGGCAGTACAGTTGAAGAAGAATGGCCATCACAGAAGTTGGGAAGGAAAACATAGGTACAAAGAAGGTAGCTGCGAAGAAACCATGGGTAACAGAAGAAATGCTTCAGTTGACTGATGAAAGGAGGAAGTACAAACATGTTCCGGGAAAATCAGAAATACAGAAATACAAGTCGCTGAGGAATGAAATATATAGGAAGTACAGGGAAGCTAAGACGAAATGGCTGCAGGAAAAATGTGAAGACATCGAAAAAGATATGATTGTCGGAAGGACAGACTCAGCATACAGGAAAGTCAAAACAACCTTCGGTGACATTAAAAGCAACGGTGGTAACATTAAGAGTGCAACGGGAATTCCACTGTTAAATGCAGAGGAGAGAGCAGATAGGTGGAAAGAATACATTGAAAGCCTCTATGAGGGTGAAGATTTGTCTGATGTGATAGAAGAAGAAACAGGAGTCGATTTAGAAGAGATAGGGGATCCAGTATTAGAATCGGAATTTAAGAGCTTTGGAGGACTTAAGGTCAAATAAGGCAGAAGGGATGGATAACATTCCATCAGAAATTCTAAAATCATTGGGGGAAGTGGCAACAAAACGACTATTCACGTTGGTGTGTAGAATATATGAGTCTGGCGACATACCATCCGACTTTCGGAAAAGCATCATCCACACAATTCCGAAGACGGCAAGAGCTGACAAGTGCGAGAATTATCGCACAATCAGCTTAACAGCTCATGCATCGAAGCTGCTTACAAGAATAGTATACAGAAGAATGGAAAAGAAAATTGAGAATGCGCTAGGTGACGATCAGTTTGGCTTTAGGAAAAGTAAAGGGACGAGAGAGGCAATTCTGACGTTACGGCTAATAATGGAAGTAAGGCTAAAGAAAAATCAAGACACTTTCATAGGATTTGTCGACCTGGAAAAAGCGTTCGACAATATAAAATGGTGCAAGCTGTTCGAGATTCTGAAAAAAGTATTGGTAAGCTATAGGGAGAGACGGGTCATATACAATATGTACAACAACCAAGAGTAGACGATCAAGAACGAAGTGCTCGTATTAAGAAGGGTGTAAGACAAGGCTGTAGCCTTTCGCCCCTACTCTTCAATCTGTACATCGAGGAAGCAATGATGGAAATAAAAGAAAGGTTCAGGAGTGGAATTAAAATACAAGGTGAAAGGATATCAATGATAAGATTCGCTGATGACATTGCTATCCTGAGTGAAAGTGAAGAAGAATTAAATGATCTGCTGAACGGAATGAACAGTCTAATGAGTACACAGTATGGTTTGAGAGTAAATCGGAGAAAGACGAAGGTAATGAGAAGTAGTAGAAATGAGAACACCGAGAAACTTAACATCAGGATTGATGGTCACGAAGTCAATGAAGTTAAGGAATTCTGCTACCTAGGCAGTAAAATAACCAATGATGGACGGAGCAAGGAGGACATCAAAAGCAGACTCGCTATGGCAAAAAAGGCATTTCTGGCCAAGAGAAGTCTACTAATATCAAATACCGGCCTTAATTTGAGGAAGAAATTTCTGAGGATGAGGATGTACGTCTGGAGTACAGCATTGTATGGTAGTGAAACATGGACTGTGGGAAAACCGGAACAGAAGAGAATCGAAGCATTTGAGATGTGGTGCTATAGACGAATGTTGAAAATTAGGTGGACTGATAAGGTAAGGAATGAGGAGGTTCTACGCAGAATCGGAGCAGAAAGGAATATGTGGAAAACACTGATAAGGAGAAGGGACAGGATGATACGGCATCTGCTAAGACATGAGGGAATGACTTCCTTGGTACTAGAAGGAACTGTAGAGGGCAAAAACTGTAGAGGAAGACAGAGATTGGAAAACGTCAAGCAAATAATTGAGGACGTAGGTTGCAAGTGCTACTCTGAGATGAAGAGGTTGGCACAGGAAAGGAAATCGTGGCGGGCCGCATCAAAGCAGTCAGTAGACTGATGACAAAAAAAAAAAAAAAGTGTTTGAAGATTGTTGAGTTTATCCACGCAATTATTTAATTTGAGCAATTTCGTAATGGACATGGAACTGTACCCTGTTTAATGTATTATTGATCCATCGATGTACGGCTTAGCAAGTACTTTAAAGATGATTGTTCTTCAAACACGTTTCTTGTTTCTAAAAAGTTCGTCCGTGTATACCACATACATTTCTCTGTTTCTTTATTTTATAGTCCTCCGTGAAGATAGTTGCTGAAACTGAATGTGGTTGAAAATAAACCTTATATATAAAGTATAATTGGCAGGGGCAATATGAATGTAGTGCGGGACAAGAAGTTGGGAATGTAGGTCTCACAGGAGGTGTGCCAGAAATAAGTCCCTGTAGTCACACTATCCTGTGTGTCCTCTGTGGCTCAGATGCATAGAGCGTCTGCCTTGTAAGCAGGAGATCCCAGGTTTGAGTCCCGATCGGGGCACACATTTTCAACTGTCCCCGTTGACTTACATCAACGCCTGTATGCAACTAGGCGTATTCATTTGAATGTAATTTCAAAGCTCTACTTGTACATCTAGCGGCTCAAAATGCTTTTCTTCTAATAGACAGTAATGACACTAGCAAAGAAAACACACATTATCTTCTACTGTTGTTTCGTGCAATTTTCACTATATGTACAGTCTTAGACAATAAAACTGACCGCCGGCCGGCCGCCACAGAGACTAAGTCCGAGTCATTCACTTAAGGTGGCCAATAAAACTGACCACCCCTGACAAGTCCGGCCATATGCACAATTTGGCAACACTGTAAGATGCGGAAGTGTTAGGAGGAAGTGTTGTCTACTTCCGAGACGTTGTCGGACTATGTGAACTCGTGGTCTAGTGGCAAGCGTCGCGCGCTCTAAACTTATAGTCGCCTGTTCGCATCCAAATGTATTTTTTTTTTTTTTTTTACCACAGTCGGTCTAAAGTTACGAGTCTGACTGAACATCGAAGATAATTCGCTTAACATTCTACCCACCAGCAATAACAAGTATTCCAGAAACAATTCCGCAGGACAGCTCGTGGCTGCGTCGCGATCATAGCAGCTTACGCTCGGGCGTTTCCTCGCGCTGCAGCGGCTACCGGCCACCGGCCAGACGCCACCCGCCGCCTGAAATCCGGCGCCGCCCGTGTGAACGCGGCGCCACGCTCTCAGTGTATGTATCAACTGTCATTTTCGAATTTGAAGTTCTAGTTATCATGTTGCAGTTAAGCATTGGATTTTGCATACTTGAAAATCGTGAACTACAGTTAAGCATTGTAAAATTGAGTCGCACGTGGAAATAGATGTAACGTCTGCAACACAACGTTTACTTTTGGTATAACAGAGGGGTGAAAGCAGAGGAGGCAGCTAGAAACATTTGAACTGTGTGTGGAGCGAGTGCTTTTGGGAAAAATACGCCAGAAAAAGATATTCTTGTTTCAACAAAGATCGTTCTGGCATGAATGATTTTCCACATTAAGGAAGTCTCGACTACTGATATATGTGATAGATTACCATTTTACCATCATGCGACATTTGCATTCAACAGGCAAAGTTCAGAAGTCTGGTGTAGGAGTACTGCATGGTCTAATTCGAAACAACAAAAATCAACGGGGCGACTATTATTGAACGTCATCAGGCCGCTCATTGAGCATTCGTATGCAGTACTGTTACTGGTGACGTGTTATGATGCCCCTATCGTTAACTTCCTAAGAATAAATGAAAGGCTGAGCCCCTCCGAAAGACAAACTCGAGCAAAGAGTAGTGTGAACATAATATTTTACATCTGATAGCTCCAAAAGTGTGTTTTGGGCTACGAATTCTGCCCCAAGGGCTGTGTGCAACACAGCTGGAATTTGTTGCCAACAACTGAGACAACTTTCGGTCACAACATAAGAAAATCGAGCAACACAACTACATCACATGTGCTACTGCATGATAACGCACTTCTTGATTTGAGAAACAAAACTATCCAGGAGATTGAAATTAAAGTCGTCTCTCAGGCACTTGTATTGATAGAGAAGTCCTCTCTCAAGCACTTGTCCCTCTCGTCATATATCCGTAAAGTTTTACCTTTCCCGCTCTTGATCGATCAACCGTCAACGCAATTCATTTCTAGACGAAAATACTCTTAAAACTACTCTGGTATAATGATATCGTTAGAACCAGTAGGTTTCTACTGGCGTAGAATTTGTAAACAACTTTAACATTGTCAGATCGTTTTAAATATCGTGAAAGAAAATTCTTTTGCTGATTAATTTCTCTTTGATGATTACTGTTGCGTTTAGTAAACTAATGGAAAATCCAATTAAAATATTCACTGTACTAATACAAATTAAATTCAGCTTACTACAGAAACATCACGACGGCAGACTATCTTAATAAAGCGTTAAGTATCTGTAAGACGATTGAGCCTATTTTAACACGAATTAGTAGGACATTGCCGACTTTTGACTTCGAAAAGATCTGTATTTACTTCATTTCCTGTATCATTTGCAATTATTATGAAAATGTGGCATTTCATAGATATAATTATGTATTCACAACAACAAAAAATATGTCGTCATTATGAATTTGGCAGTACCGTAAGGATTTCGCTCTGACACTAAGGGTTACTGAAAGTAGCAAGGCGCGTTGTCTTAAGATTCCCTTATTGCGTTTGTATCTGCCTGCTTGTAGCTCCGCTACAAAGGAATTAAAAATCTGGCTTTCAGCGAGTCTCGAAAGGCGAACGAAAGCAGCTTGCACCTGGTAGCCAAACATGTTTCTTGGGAACAGGCTACTTCCTAAAGTGGGAAGACATTCTTTTGTGGTTGAATTGTTGGTAAATGTCAGTCAGGCGTATGCCGTTGGTCTAAGCGTTTCGGTGTGTTGAATTTGTACCAATGATTTTTCTACAGGTTTTTTCTGCCCCAAATAGAGAGTTGAAGTCTCCCATTAGTATGTTCACGTCATCTTGGTGAATTTTGCTCATAGCATTTTCGATTGTGTTCAATTTTTCGACATTTTCGGTGTTTTCCTTATTTTCGATGTTGGTGGGGGCATGTGCATTTATGAGTGCATATTTTTTATAGGGGCTCTGAATGAGCACAGTCATAACTAGATTGTTGATGGGTGTGATTTCTTCGACAGAGTTGTTGATAGATCTGTGTTCGAGAAATGCAATGCCGAAGATTGGTGCGCCTTTCGCTACCTTTTTTGTATTTTGCTCTTGAAGATGCCATGGTTTCCGTAATGCAAGTTTTAATTGTCAATTAATCGTGGTTCTTGAAGAGCAAGGATGAGAATTTTTTGGCGGACGATTTCTTTTGTGAGATTATTTAGGTTTCTTGTTTTGATCAATGTATCGATGTTTAGTTTCAAATGAATGTTTTCTGCTTGTAGGCAAATTTACCAGAGATCTTCGATATTGTCTGCCGTGCTAACCTGGACTCCCCAGAGTGCGGAAATCCAACTGCCGCCTATCGGTGGCCAGGTTGTGTACCACCTGGGGTAAAGTTACCTTTGCTTGCATAGTTCATGTTTTCTTGTGTTTCATTGGTTTGGCCTGGGTGATACCAGGACCGGACAGGACCAGAGGGTGTTGAAGCCTTCGGAAGCAAATATTTTCAGCCAAGCTCATTGAGCTAACAGACGGTGACCGGAGTAGCGGTGATTTTCACTCAGATGTGTCTGGATTTTGGGTTCAACGGATTGAGTAGCCGTCCAGGATTGAGTTAGTATTTGGTTCACCCCAAGTATTTGATTTCCTCGGTACCACCCATATGGGGGAGGGTTTCCTCTATCGGCCACACGGGATTTTTATTATTATTATCATTGTCATTATGTCATCAGCAAATCTGATATGGAGTATCTTCCCACCACTGAAATAATGTGTATTGTTCGATTCAATATTTCCATCAGATAAATATGGGTTATAATTACGTTACATTGCTGCTAGTCGACATATTTCTCACTTTTTCTTAGACAGTTGCTAGCTGTTACTCCATCATCGGAATTTATGTGCGCAGCATTGTTGCAATACAGACGTTCAAATTATCCGATTTCTGTAATTTCATTTCGATACAAGATCGTCTCAATCGGATTCAGCCAGTCAGTCTTAATTTGAACTACGACTCTCATCATATGATAGACTGGGTGAACCACATTCTTAATCGGACTGTTGAATTCAGATCACTTATCTATGACAGGACTTGAATTCTTAAACACTGTGGAAAATAATAATCCAATGTGCTTATTACAAATACGTTATTTAAATATAAATATATGAACTAACGAGATAACAGTTTATTTACAGGAGCAGAGACCCATCCATCATAGCAGAGCAGTGCGAGATTGGTTTCAGGCCCAAGAGAGGATAAAGCTGTTGCCGTTTGTTCCACGATCACCGAACATCAACCAGATAGAGAATATGTGGGCAGAGGTAACAAGGTCATTGCCATGTGTCCCTACAAATGCAAGCGACCTTTGGACGAATATAGAAAACGTATGGTGGGAAGTAAACCATCACGCTAAACTGTCGACGACTTAATGAAATCAATTCCCCTACGCCCTCGAGAAATCTTACATAATGATCGTGGGTGGGTTGGTTACTAAAAGTATACTCGTCCACAAAACCCACGTGGACAATTATCTGACAATCGGTCAAGCTTTGCTTTGTCGCAGCTCTTTAGCATACAGCAAGTCCATTTACTTTCAGTCCCCTCCTTACAATTCTTGCAATGCAATGTAATTGAAAAATCCCATCCACTCGACGCCATCTGTGGAACAGACTGGTGCATGTGTTGTTCAACACACAGTAGTTGTCACCCTCACTGGAATCAATGACTGTTTGAGGGTGAGTGTGAGTGTGAGTGTGTGTGTGTGTGTGTGTGTGTGTGTGTGTGTGTGTGTGTGTGTGTTTTCGTGTTAACGCACAATCTGAATCAATACTATTAACATTAGAGAGACAACCAACAATAAATATTGCATCAAATATGACTGTAAAGTATTTTAATGCCATGGGAAGTTACAAACTGCATTTTTACCCATCCCACGTCCTGCGTATTACGTTAAGTAAGATGTATTAACTCCATAGTATCGTTAGCAGAGACAGTGCGCTCTTGTTGTCGAGGCTCGCGACAAGTGCAGCGATTAGCAGTGCCCAATGCCGCCGCGATTTGTTTTTGTTGGCTGACCGTGGACACTGCAGCAGACGCTTCGCCCTAAACAGAAAGAAATCACCTTGGCTCTGACTGCAGTGAGCGGATATCACTACCTGCTTGTTCTTATAGTAACCAACGTGAGACTCTACTCACAGGTGCCATGAAGCAATTGCAACGGGTATCATGTCATTAGTCATCAGAATATTAACCAGTGATGAAATGTGCACTCTATTTGAATTCCAAGAAAATAGGAACCTTCTCACAAAGGAATGTGAGGTGATATCAAAATTTATCCAACATAAAAAAATTAACTGCAGGGCCTTCATGTATGCAGTAGTAGCACACAAGGAAATACAGGGCTATTACAAATGATTGAAGCGATTTCATAAATTCACTGTAGCTCCATTCATTGACATATGGTCACGACACACTACAGATACGTAGAAAAACTCAAAGTTTTGTTCGGCTGAAGACGCACTTCAGGTTTCTGCCGCCAGAGCGCTCGAGAGCGCAGTGAGACAAAATGGCAACAGGAGCAGAGAAAGCGTATGTAGTGCTTGAAATGCACTCACATCAGTCAGTCATAACAGTGCAACGACACTTCAGGACGAAGTTCAACAAAGATCCACCAACTGCTAACTCCATTCGGCGATGGTATGCGCAGTTTAAAGCTTCTGGATGCCTCTGTAAGGGGAAATCAACGGGTCGGCCTGCAGTGAGCGAAGAAACGGTTGAACGAGTGCGGGCAAGTTTCACGCGTAGCCCGCAGAAGTCGACGAATAAAGCAAGCAGGGAGCTAAACGTACCACAGCCGACGGTTTGGAAAATCTTACGGAAAAGGCTAAAGCAGAAGCCTTACCGTTTACAATTGCTACAAGCCCTGACACCCGATGACAAAGCCAAACGCCGACCGAAGTGGCCGCGCGGTTCTGGTGCTGCAGTCTGGAACCGCGAGACCGCTACGGTCGCAGGTTCGAATCCTGCCTCGGGCATGGATGTGTGTGATGTCCTTAGAACTAGTTAAACCTAACTAACCTAAGTTCTAGGGGACTAATGACCTCAGCAGTTGAGTCCCATAGCGCTCAGAGCCATTTGAACCATTTTGAACAAAGTCAAACGCTTTGAATTTTCGGCGCGGTTGCAACAGCTCATGGAAGAGGATGCGTTCAGTGCGAAACTTGTTTTCAGTGATGAAGCAACATTTTTTCTTAATGGTGAAGTGAACAGACACAATGTGCGAATCTGGGCGGTAGAGAATCCTCACGCATTCGTGCAGCAGATTCGCAATCCACCAAAAGTTAACGTATTTTGTGCAATCTCACGGTTTAAAGTTTACGGCCCCTTTTTCTTCTGCGAAAAAAAAAACGTTACAGGGCACTTGTATCTGGACATGCTGGAAAATTGGCTAATGCCACAACTGGAGACCGACAGTACCGACTTCTTCTTTCAACAGGATGGTGCTCCACCGCACTTCCATCATGATGTTCGGCATTTCCTAAACAGGAGATTGGAAAACCGATGGATCGGTCGTGGTGGAGATCATGATCAGCAATTCATGTCATGGCCTCCACGCTCTCCCGACTTAACCCCATGTGATTTCTTTCTGTGGGGTTATGTGAAAGATTGTGTTTAAACCTCCTCTACCAAGAAACGTGCCAGAACTGCGAGCTCACATCAACGATGCTTTCGAACTCATTGATGGGGAAATGCTGCGCCGAGTGTGGGAGGAACTTGATTATCGGCTTGATGTCTGCCGAATCACTAAGGGGCACATATCGAACATTTGTGAATGCCTAAAAAAACTTTTTGAGTTTTTGTATGTGTGTGCAAAGCATTGTGAAAATATCTCAAATAATAAAGTTATTGTAGAGCTGTGAAATCGCTTCAGTCATTTGTAATAACCCTGTATTATGTCTTGGAAGCGTATATTTCATTTCCTCTTCTCATATTAACGCCCTTGTTTTAATATGAAGTGAGAAAATAAACACGAAAAACTAAAGTTCCTGAGAAGCATATAAGTCATTTCCTCTTCTCATATCACATCTTTTGTTTTAGTATGAAGTAAAAAAATAAACAGGTTAGAGTTCTGAAGCATAATATGACACCAGATTCTTATCGTAGGCGCTACCGGAAACGCCAAAAGCAGGGAGCTGTCCATTCTTTTGTCCAACAGTCTGTTTCCTTTCATGTATTACTCCCGCTAGGAGATTCTTATTTAAGGACTTGTGGGCATCAAGTTCTTCAGCAGAACAAGCCTTATGTTATAGTGCCAAATACGGTATGGAAAAAATGCAACAAAGACGAGTTCCGCTAGAGCAGTGAGGATATTTGCACATGTGTGTGTTCAGCAATGACTGCCAGCTGCCACAACACTTCACAGAATTATTGCGGCAGGCAACACAACTGTGCGTGCACTTCAGACTTCATTCAGTGAGACGTCAGGAGATGGATGAAAACGTCAAATTAACGTCGCTTTCCGAGTCGTATTCAATCCAGAATGAAGTGTTATTAAGGTAGTTGAGCGTTCTAGCAATTACACTTTTATGATTCCCATATGAGTATTTCGATGGCCAAAAGAACCCATTAGTGTGAAACTATGGGGAACTGCATTATATCAAACTGCAAGAACTTGAGACAATGCGTGGACTCTTCTCTTCGCTGGGTGACCTATTACTGTTATTTAGCATTCTCTCCGTCCTAGTCGTAATGCAAATGGAACTTCAGAGGCGCTTTCCGCTACTCTTGACAAACATCAGCAATCTGTAATCACTGAGAGTCACAACTGCGTGATGATAATGGTTCAGGTTGTCAGTAGTTGTGGTGGTGTTACGCTGTCAAACTGCTTACAGTAACGTTAATGGTGGCGTACTTAATTTAGCGCTGACTACCTACTTAAGTAAAGATAGTGTTGTGGCGTCATCGATTGATTGTCTTTATTTGGCCTCAGCTTGAGTAATCCGATTCAACTAACATAGTACTCCAATCGCGGGCTCCTAATACAGTATGACTGCAGAGATTATCGTGCGGGTATTACATTAATTCTGCAATGAAATGCTTAACGAATCTTACCCTCAGCTATGCAGCTGGAATGACTCATTACACAGGTACTCCATGTTGCACTTGGTTAAGTTCAAAATGGCTCTGAGCACTATGGGACTTAACTTCTGAGGTTATCTGTCCGCTAGAACTTAGAACTACTTAAACCTAACGAACCTAAGCACATCAACACATCCATGCCCGAGACAGGATTCGAACCTGCAACCGTAGCGGTCGCGCGGTTCCAGACTGTAGCGCCTGGAACCGCTCGGCCACCCCAGCGGGCATACTTGTATACTGACCATTCGTTATTTGACTAAATATGAACTGCAATCTAATTCGCATGTATATGACATGGGTTAGCGCCGGCACAAAGGTATGACTAAGTGTTGGATCCCGTTGAAGTCCTGTTACATTGATGGCAAGACAAATGTTCGCAAATCACCTCTATTGCCTCAAAAAACAATTGCATCTTAAATATCGAAGGACCGACGTCCACACTGTCACAGCGCGTTGATATACAGCAATGTAACGTAATTATAACCCATATTTATCTGATGGAAATATTGAATCGAACAATACACATCTATTTCAGTGGTGGGAAGATACTCCATATCAGATTTGCTGATGACATAATGACAATGATAATAATAATAAAAATCCCGTGTGGCCGATAGAGGAAACCCTCCCCCATATGGGTGGTACCGAGGAAATCAAATACTTGGGGTGAACCAAATACTAACTCAATCCTGGACGGCTACTCAATCCGTTGAACCCAAAATCCAGACACATCTGAGTGAAAATCACCGCTACTCCGGTCACCGTCTGTTAGCTCAATGAGCTTGGCTGAAAATATTTGCTTCCGAAGGCTTCAACACCCTCTGGTCCTGTCCGGTCCTGGTATCACCCAGGCCAAACCAATGAAACACAAGAAAACATGAACTATGCAAGCAAAGGTAACTTTAACCCAGGTGGTACACAACCTGGCCACCGATAGGCGGCAGTTGGATTTCCGCACTCTGGGGAGTCCAGGTTAGCACGGCAGACAATATCGAAGATCTCTGGTAAATTTGCCTACAAGCAGAAAACATTCATTTGAAACTAAACATCGATACATTGATCAAAACAAGAAACCTAAATAATCTCACAAAAGAAATCGTCCGCCAAAAAATTCTCATCCTTGCTCTTCAAGAACCACGATTAATTGACAATTAAAACTTGCATTACGGAAACCATGGCATCTTCAAGAGCAAAATACAAAAAAGGTAGCGAAAGGCGCACCAATCTTCGGCATTGCATTTCTCGAACACAGATCTATCAACAACTCTGTCGAAGAAATCACACCCATCAACAATCTAGTTATGACTGTGCTCATTCAGAGCCCCTATAAAAAATATGCACTCATAAATGCACATGCCCCCACCAACATCGAAAATAAGGAAAACACCGAAAATGTCGAAAAATTGAACACAATCGAAAATGCTATGAGCAAAATTCACCAAGATGACGTGAACATACTAATGGGAGACTTCAACTCTCTATTTGGGGCAGAAAAAACCTGTAGAAAAATCATTGGTACAAATTCAACACACCGAAACGCTTAGCCCAACGGCACACGCCTGACTGACATTTACCAACAATTCAACCACAAAAGAATGTCTTCCCACTTTAGGAAGTAGCCTGTTCCCAAGAAACATGTTTGGCTACCAGGTGCAAGCTGCTTTCGTTCGCCTTTCGAGACTCGCTGAAAGCCAGATTTTTAATTCCTTTGTAGCGGAGCTACAAGCAGGCAGATACAAACGCAATAAGGGAATCTTAAGACAACGCGCCTTGCTACTTTCAGTAACCCTTAGTGTCAGAGCGAAATCCTTACGGTACTGCCAAATTCATAATGACGACATATTTTTTGTTGTTGTGAATACATAATTATATCTATGAAATGCCACATTTTCATAATAATTGCAAATGATACAGGAAATGAAGTAAATACAGATCTTTTCGAAGTCAAAAGTCGGCAATGTCCTACTAATTCGTGTTAAAATAGGCTCAATCGTCTTACAGATACTTAACGCTTTATTAAGATAGTCTGCCATCGTGATGTTTCTGTAGTAAGCTGAATTTAATTTGTATTAGTACAGTGAATATTTTAATTGGATTTTCCATTAGTTTACTAAACGCAACAGTAATCATCAAAGAGAAATTAATCAGCAAAAGAATTTTCTTTCACGATATTTAAAACGATCTGACAATGTTAAAGTTGTTTACAAATTCTACGCCAGTAGAAACCTACTGGTTCTAACGATATCATTATACCAGAGTAGTTTTAAGAGTATTTTCGTCTAGAAATGAATTGCGTTGACGGTTGATCGATCAAGAGCGGGAAAGGTAAAACTTTACGAATATATGACGAGAGGGACAAGTGCTTGAGAGAGGACTTCTCTATCAATACAAGTGCCTGAGAGACGACTTTAATTTCAATCTCCTGGATAGTTTTGTTTCTCAAATCAAGAAGTGCGTTATCATGCAGTAGCACATGTGATGTAATTGTGTTGCTCGATTTTCTTACGTTGAGGCCGAAAGGTGTCTCAGTTGTTGGCAACAAATTCCAGCTGTGTTGCACACAGCCCTTGGGGCAGAATTCGTAGCCCAAAACACACTTTTGGAGCTATCAGATGTAAAATATTATGTTCACACTACTCTTTGCTCGAGTTTGTCTTTCGGAGGGGCTCAGCCTTTCATTTATTCTTAGGAAGTTAACGATAGGGGCATCATAACACGTCACCAGTAACAGTACTGCATACGAATGCTCAATGAGCGGCCTGATGACGTTCAATAATAGTCGCCCCGTTGATTTTTGTTGTTTCGAATTAGACCATGCAGTACTCCTACACCAGACTTCTGAACTTTGCCTGTTGAATGCAAATGTCGCATGATGGTAAAATGGTAATCTATCACATATATCAGTAGTCGAGACTTCCTTAATGTGGAAAATCATTCATGCCAGAACGATCTTTGTTGAAACAAGAATATCTTTTTCTGGCGTATTTTTCCCAAAAGCACTCGCTCCACACACAGTTCAAATGTTTCTAGCTGCCTCCTCTGCTTTCACCCCTCTGTTATACCAAAAGTAAACGTTGTGTTGCAGACGTTACATCTATTTCCACGTGCGACTCAATTTTACAATGCTTAACTGTAGTTCACGATTTTCAAGTATGCAAAATCCAATGCTTAACTGCAACATGATAACTAGAACTTCAAATTCGAAAATGACAGTTGATACATACACTGAGAGCGTGGCGCCGCGTTCACACGGGCGGCGCCGGATTTCAGGCGGCGGGTGGCGTCTGGCCGGTGGCCGGTAGCCGCTGCAGCGCGAGGAAACGCCCGAGCGTAAGCTGCTATGATCGCGACGCAGCCACGAGCTGTCCTGCGGAATTGTTTCTGGAATACTTGTTATTGCTGGTGGGTAGAATGTTAAGCGAATTATCTTCGATGTTCAGTCAGACTCGTAACTTTAGACCGACTGTGGTAAAAAAAAAAAAAAAAAAAAAATACATTTGGATGCGAACAGGCGACTATAAGTTTAGAGCGCGCGACGCTTGCCACTAGACCACGAGTTCACATAGTCCGACAACGTCTCGGAAGTAGACAACACTTCCTCCTAACACTTCCGCATCTTACAGTGTTGCCAGATTGTGCATATGGCCGGACTTGTCAGGTGTGGTCAGTTTTATTGGCCACCTTAAGTGGATGACTCGGACTTAGTCTCTGTGGCGGCCGGCCTGTGGTCAGTTTTATTGTCTAAGACTGTACCTTTGAGTATTCATCAATTCGTTTAGCTGCAGTTTTAACACATTGACAGTACAAATTTCTGAGCATCGCCAAGAAAAGTATTCCGACTTGATCAGTTAAAACCAAATAGGAACGATTTTAAGATATGCAGACTTTCGTTTTACGACCCATCAATTTAATTATCTGTAAAAACGCGATCTTTGTTCAAATTAATATTTGAAGTTTAACGATTCTAAAGATAAGTTGCTTAAGACACAATACCGTGCAACAGTCAGTTATGACCAGCTGATTCAAAAGAGTCATAAACGAGGTACTGCTTGGCAAACAGCTGAACATTTACTAGCAAAAAAAACCGTAAAAAAAAAAAATGAAAATATCGTATCGCATTATTTGACCGGGAGATAACATCTGAGATTGTTCAGCTGCCAGTTGTGTCTCTGTGTGTGTGTGTGTGTGTGTGTGTGTGTGTGTGTGTGTGTGTGTGTGACGCCATACTTGATAGTCGATGAAGACGAGATGAAATGATTGTGATAGGTGGGTCATTAGCTGTCTTTTGAAGTTTGTAAGGAGTTTAATTTCGATAACATTTTGAGGAAGGTCGTTCCAGGCAGGTTCTTGACACAGAAAATTAATTAGAGAACATGGCAGTGACTTGTAACGGTACAGAGGGGATTCTGCTTTATTGAAAAGAGTATTTCTGCTGCGCTGTTCACATAGTAGCGCAAGGCCTGAAGGTAAATAGGAGGGAGTGCAATGATTGACAAGACGATAGAGCAAACACGGGGCACGATAATGTCTACGCTTATCGCCACTTAGCCGTGGTAGTTGTTCGTGGGTAGGAGTGATATGGTCGAAATATCGTACTTCACAAATTTATCACACACAACTAGTCATCCGAGTTCCAGT